>NC_057866.1:39632222-39964097 GCF_019393635.1 Dromiciops gliroides
CTCCAGGGCTGGTGCTCTATCCATTGCGCCATCTAGCTGCCCCAAAATTATTATTTTTTAATGGGGAAAAATGATAAGATAAAATTTACAGTGATTATAGTTTGATTCTAGTACTCAGTCTGGTGTTAGAGAAAATATCTCTAATCCCTGCCAGAACTCTTATTAATACCAACTGATAGAGGACTGAAATGTTGCATACTATGATTTATAAAACCATTAAAATGCTTTTAAAAAGCTTTTTAGAAACACAGTTGATTTTAAGACAATTAATGAAAGAACTTGCTAAGCTATCAGTAGGAGCTAAAAATTCTCAGTTCTCACATATGGAATGTGCCATTGGAAAAGCAAAGAATGATCAGGAGGAAATCTTTGAACATTTTTTCATAAAGGACCTCTGCTTTCTGTAAATCTATTGGTGAAATGTAAAGCATGGATGCCCAATGTCATTTAAAAAAAATACCTCAAATACAATTAAGTAAAATAGAATCAAAAGACAATTTTAGAGACCCCATGATACAGAGTATTTATAAGATCAACCACTCAACTTACTAAAAGATTAACTTATGTAGAAATAGTGAATAAGTTTTTTGTATTATTAAAAATCTCTAAATATTATGGGAGCAAAAGCCACAGTCAAATTAATCGCTGAAGTGTTGCCACGTTAAAGTCGCCTGAAATTAATGAATCTCAGATAAAATTATATTATTATGGCTGTCAACTGAAATAGTGTTGGGAATAATTATCCAGGCATATGGGTACATGGTGTGAGATACACCAATGCTATGCAATGGGATATGGGACACGGGATTTCCCGGTATATAGGAGGTATTTACCAATTGGTGTATATCATGGATACACCACTACTCTGCAATGGGATGGAGACACCGAATTTCTCATACAAAAGCATGCCATTTATGCAGCTAATCCATCCACTTTTTAGCTGGCAGCCCCTAACACTTTGTATTTCAGAGCAAGATAAATTGCCCCTCCCCCACAATTCATCTGTCAAGTTACATGGTATTTCCTATTAGGAGAGAGGAGGAAATTCCTTCCTGACCCTTGCAAATGATCATTTTCTTTCTTGAAGCATGAGATTTGATTGCCCTTGCAATCTTGGCTCACACTCACTGCTTGCATTGTGAATGACAGTGCGTTTCCCAGTCACAGTATTTGACTCCCCGACCTCCTGCAGAAATGAATTCCACACACCGATTATGTTCTGGAAGATGGAGAATATGAGCTCTTTGATACTAGATGATACAAGCAGTGCTAGCTGGAAACTCTGCTGCCCTGAGTTTTCTGCAAAGATAAATTTCTCTAGGCCATACAGAAGAGAGATATCCTGGTACTTTTCAGGAAGCATATATACCTTGTAATCTGGAAGCCCTAAATGGATATAAGCGAAGCTTTGCGGTAGACATAAGTCTGGGAGGGAAAGGAAGAGTATGCTTTTTGTTGATTTTGATAATGGAAAAACAACTCATTACTTCAAAATTTGGGATACCTTGGTCAGAGGCTGGCCTGAAGTTTACCTTTTTGTAAGCTTAATTTGCATTATTTGGAAAGAAAAAAAAATTGGTTCTTTTCCTTTTTGTCAACCTCTACTCCTAGGCCATCAACCCTGTTGAGACTTCACTTTTCCCCCTTCCCGGTCCGTGACTCTATAGCTAACCGGTCCAACCCCCTTCTTAGTTGCTTCTCCCCAGCTGATGAATACTTCCAGGGGGTCCCTGACATAAAGAAAGGTTAAGAACCTCAGCTATTTGGAGAATCTTTTCTACCTGTTGGAGGTCTTCTAATTCTTTGAATATCTTGGGGCTATTTGTGTCCTGTGTTGGCTGCCTTTCTTTTGATACTTGTTCTCACTACAACCAGCCCACGTACACATCCTCAATATTACCTCTTATATAGATGCTACTATTCTTATTGTTATTATTATAATTATTTCATACAACTACTCCTGAGCAAGCTGTTGTTGCTTACATATAGCACCCCACTTATGACTACCACACGATTCTCATTTTCCCTATGGGTTGTTTGACGTTGAAATTAACCTGAGATTGTGGTGTTCCTTTGTGGACAGCCATAGGAGAATCCTGGTGTTAGAGAGACAAGATATTTTTTGTTTCTTTTGTTTTTAAGTTTTTGAGTAGGAAGCAATTTGAATTGTGAGCCTCTCCAACCTTAGATAGACTTAGTCCTTGGACTACAAGTCAGTATGGCCCATTTTCAGGCCCACGGTAATTCCATTTTCTACTTGGTGAGATTTGTTGGAGTTTTTGTGATGTTCTGGTTTAGCTGTTGGGAATGAAATGTTACCTTCATGCCATGATGTATCATCAGAAGTCTTTTTTTTTGGGGGGGGCAGGTAATTGGGGTTAAGTGACTTGCCCAGGGTCACACAGCTAGTAAGTGTTAAGTGTCTGAGGCCGGATTTGAACTCAGGTACTTCTGAATCCAGGGCCGGTGCTCTATCCACTGCACCACCTAGCTGCCCCCCCATAAGTCTTAAAGCAACATGTAAACGTGACTCGTCATCCTTCAGGAATAGAAAAATTTGAATAAATCTTTACTTGAGGTTAAAAGCCTGCCAACATATCAGAGATACTCTAGTCTTTCAGCCACTGTTAGAGTTTAATGTACTAGGTAGACTCCAGACATTGAGTAGAAAATAAATAACTTGTATATATGACTTTGGCCAAGTTGCTTAACTTTCTGTGCCTCAGTTCCCTTTTTTGTAAAATGGTAGAATTGGATTACATAACCTCTGACGTTCCTTCCACCTCTAAATCTGTGATCTTATAAGCCTAAGTATAGGACATAAGACATGTCCAAGAGTCTGGATTCTTCTTAATTCTTATCTTTCTCAAAAAGTTATTTTGGTGATTTATCTTTTATGTGATGATCATAGATCCATCAATAAGTGTGTATTAAGCATCTATGATGTACTACTAGTTCCTGAGGAAACAAATATATAAATTAAACGACCCATGCCCCCAAGAGGTTTATATTCTATTGAGGGAGACAGTATTAGGTAAAAATGAAACACGTACAGAATAAATACAAGATAATTTGGGGGAAGGAGGCAGTAGCAATTTAGAGGATCAGGAAAGGCTTCACACAAAAGAGGGTCCCTGAGGTGAGTCATGAAGAAAACTAGAGTTTCTGAGTAGGCAAAGGTGAGGAGGAAATACATTCTAAACATGGGACACAGTTAGCTTTTTTTTTTTTTTGCGGGGCAATGGGAGTTAAGTGACTTGCCCAGGGTCACACAGCTAGTAAATGTCAAGTGTCTGAGGCAGGATTTGAACTCAGGTCCTCCTGACTCCAGGGCCGGTGCCCTATCCACTGCACCACCCAGCTGCCCCTCTTCATTCTCTCTTACCTTTGCTTTTCTCTCCTTTAAATATTTCTAATCTCTTATTTAGAAGGCTGATATGGGAATATGGACAAAGTTGGGCTGTATTTAAAGTTGAGGGCCAGTGGTCATAACTTGTGAACATATTCCACTTCTAGCACTCGAATAAGAACACACTCCTACGAATGTAATTCTATAACGTTCTCTATATTTAGCTAGTGGTTGGTGCTGTTATCCAGTAGTTTCCCTCAGGTTTCACTCTCCAAGACTCCTTTGCCAGTATCTTGGCAAAGATACTGGAGTAGTTTGCCATTTCCTTCTCCAGCTTGTTTTACAGATGAGGAAACTGAGGCAAGCTGGGTTGAGTGACTTGTCCAGGGTCACACAGCTAGTAAGTGTCTGAGGCCAGATTTAAATGCAAGTCTTCCTGACTCTAGGCCTGGTACTCTATCCACTGTGTCAGCTGCCCTATATTTAACTTATAGGATTTCTTTTTTTTTTCTTCCAAAATAATACTGTCTTCTTGGTTTGGAAAGGTAGGTAATATTTCACATATAAAAATGATATTATTACAGACCATCAATTGGATCTTTGTGACAATTTTCCTACTTTTTTTCTTTCTTTTTTTTTTTTTTTTTTGTGGGGCAACGAGGGTTAAGTGACTTGCCCAGGATCACACAGTTAATAAGTGTCAAGTGTCTGAGGCTGGATTTGAACTCAGGTCCTTCTGAATCCAGGGCCAGTGCTCTATCCACTACACCACCTAGCTGCCCCCTGTGATGACTTTCCTCTAGTAATAATGCATCCACCTCATCCCCGTCATGATCAAATGGATCTCCAATGGATATGTGATTTTGTCATTGTTAGTATTGTATATCCTCCAACATTGCAGATCACAAACTATCTATGTCTGCCCACCCTGTGTCTTCACATCAGTTTTCCACAAGAGGTCTACTCATTGTGCTATGGGTCTTCCTTCCTTTTTTTTTTTTTTTTGGACATCATGTGCATGCATAAAGCATGAAAATTGTCCATTGGTTATATAGCTCAATCTGGCCACATAGCCATCCCATGTTATGTTTCAATCATACACTTTTGCATGATTCCTTTACCCAACTTTTTCTTTGTAATTTCATGTTTATTATGTCATGGATTACTCATGTCCATGATGAGTCTCCCCATTGCCCTTTGGGTGACCCTTAAATCCAGTTCTTCAGAGACTATAATTTTCCATGATCTCCAACCATGTAATATCATTAAAGAAACGAATACTGGTATTGAAAAGACTTTGTTATAGGGAGAAATTGAGTCCATTAAAAGGACCTTGAAATTCCCCGAAGAGAGTTCAGTTTACTCTTTTATTCAATTCTGGCCCCAACTTGTTGTCTCATTGCAATGTCTATTTAACACACAGATATTAATGTATAATTTAGATTGTCCACTCAATTACATGTCAGAGTCTGGGGAAGAGAATTATCCCTATATGGATAGGTAGGTCAGATTCAGTGGTTTATGGAGGAAGGTCTTCAAGGCTCTGGGGACTGATGCAAAAATCATTATGGTGGGGCAACTAGGTGGTGAAGTGGATAAAGCACTGGCCCTGGATTCAGGAGGACCTGAGTTCAAATCTGGCCTCAGACACTTGACACTTACTAGCTGTGTGACCCTGGGCAAGTCACTTAACCCTTATTGCCCCACAAAAAATCATTATGGTGCCTGCAAAAAGGATCACCTGGGGGACCTCTACTTCTTTCGGAAATCTCTCTTTCACTTGGACTCTGTATCTCCTCCATGAAAGTTGAACACCATGGTGAGCATAGTTCTCATTTTATTCCTTACTTTGGAGGGTCATTGAATAACAGTATCTATACTGTTATGTCTTCCAAAAATCTTTTATAACTTTGACATGGGCATGGGATGAATCTTGCTGAAGGAGGGGCTTTCAAAATGCATTTTACTCTACATAGTCTTATGCTTTTAAAAATAGTTATTCTGATTGGTGACCTTCCCTTCAGGGTCTGTTATTTTAGGCAGCCGTACTTCACTTCTCTCTCCCTAGTCCATCTTCTCAACAGTTGCCTTGCCCCTTGCCAGAGAACATACCTGAAGGTTCTAACTCATTTATTTTTTTCTTTTTGCAGGGCAGTGAGGGTTAAGTGACTTGCCCAGGGTCACACAGCTAGTAAGTGTCAAGTGTCTGAGGCCAGATTTGAACTCAGGTCCTCCTGAATCCAGGGCTGGTGCTTTATCCACTGTGCCACCTAGCTGCGCTCCCCCCCCCCCCAATTCTAACTCTTTTATCTATGGAGCTTGCATATAGGAGTAGGGGTCCTAGAATCCCATTCATACCAGTATTTAGTCATGGAACAGCATCATGGAACAGTGTGGTGGTAGCCTTGAATTTTTGAATTCCATGACAACTCTGGTATGTTGTAGTGGTTTGTAATATCCTTGAGGACAAGGACTCTTTTTAAAATTTATTTCCAGAACCTACTACAGTGCTGCAAGATGATATTATTAAATTGAATTGAATACCAAGAGGAAGAAGAAGGAGTACAAGTCCTGTGACTGACCCTGTATCTGCTAAGGACAAGCCATTACAAGATGGCTGAACTTTTCTGGTGACTGTGTTTTTCTTTATCTTTCTTTAATTTTTGGCCATTGCTATAACACGAAATGGATAAAACTACAAAATGGCCACTTAAGTACTTGTTCAGTTGAGTTGAATTAAAGCTTATGGTAGTGGAGCAAATATTTAATGAATTTTTATATACAATAACAAATTAAGCTCTAGAAATTGCATTAATTTGTTCATGCTGAAGATGTTTGAACTTTTCAAAAATATTTTCACATTCCTTATTAACTACATAAAATTATAAAAACGGAAGGAATTCTATTCTGACAACAAGCCTTAAACCCTTCAACTTGATGTCATGAGTTATCTACAAGAGAAAATAATTTTTAGTAAGAAGAAAGATGGCTTGAGAAATCATCCTATGATCATTGCCTGACTTTTAGAAGTTCAAAGAATCAACCTTAACATTTTTGGTCAGAGCAGATAACATTTCTCTGAAGTTTTGACCTTTTCATTATGGTGGCTGGTGGATGTTGAACTTTTTAAACTGTGGCATTAACTTGGATTCTAGCTCAAATCACAACGGAGGCAAAAATACCCAGCCCATTGAATCTAAAGCAATACATATTCATTCATTCAGCAAATATTTATTGACCGTCTACTAATTATGAACTCTGTTCAAGATGCATCTCTGGCTACAAAGTATTTCAGTTCCTAAAATTCAGGGCTTTTCCTGGACACCCATAGTCCTCCATGTGGCCCTTACGATGGTATGATTTTACGGGGGGCTCCTCCAGCAGCCGCTTCTCTTTTCCCATACATAAATGGCAGCCAGCAATGGCTAGAAACAAAGGACCCTCTCCCAGTCCCTGAATACAGTGACATTCATTCGGAGAGAAGCAGGGGCAGCTTTTTGAAAGCCGACTTCTTCAGCCTAACAATAACACACAATGAGTTATTGACTTGTTTATATATGGAGTTCTTTTCAGTAACTAACTTTGACTCCCACAGTCTGGACAAATGATTGATTTCGTTGTTAGAAAAAGAGAAAGGTCTCTCACTCAACTCTGTAGTGCAAACTACTTTCCCCCATTTGTTCCCTCACTGAATAGGACCTTATTAAAATGCACTTTCCAAAAAATACCTGCAGCTGGTCTTTATGACCATGTTTTGTATATATAAATAAGTAATTTGTCCCAGTCCTTTGTATATTAACAGACCATTGGAGAATCTTGTCAATATATATGAAGGCCGATTGTCATGTTGCTTATGTTAAACTATATTGCTTATATCGATCCACATGTAAAACACAAATCACATCATTTACTAAGAGTTCGACAGTAATTGGCTCAAACTATTAGTATATTTGTATATACATACATACACATATATGTATGCACATATATACACATACACATATATACATATGGACACACACATTTGTATATATGAATCAAGTATCATGTTGATATTTTTGAACAATGCATAAAATGGTGTATTTCCTATTTGAAGCATTTGGTTCTATCATTGATGCTGTGAAAGAAATGCAGACATAGGGACACAAATACAGAACAGAAAAGTAAAATCTTAAATGAGTTAATATGCTTAGAAAAACCCTAACACATTTGGGTTGTAATTATGTGGCACAAAGATAACTAAAATCCATAGTTTTCCCAAATTAACATACTTTTCCTATTGATGTTGGCAATAGTATTAAATGTTGGGTAAACATTCAATGCCCATTTTCCCTTTCATACTGGTTTCCCTAGCTCAACCTCATTTCTATTGTTCTTTCCACAATTACTTTAAAATCTTTTTTTAGTTAAAAAAGAAGTCTAGTAACTTTTTTTTTTATAAAAAGGATAAAATATAAATGACTTGCAGAATATAGGGTTGGCTGTCTCTCTGGTTCTGTTTCTCCATGACACAGCTGAAATATACGTTCTATCATCTCTTCTCTAGAGTGACCATGACATAGCTTCCTGGTGACTATAGGATGGATGTCAGTTTAGTCACAAGTGGCCCCATACGCTATATTCCTGACCTTAGGTTTTTGTTATTGTGTCCTAAGAGTCAGAAGAGGGTGCAATTTCTGTAATCCTCAGGATAATGTTTTCAGTCCAAATATGTGTGGCCTGGGAGGTCACAACTTATAGTAACACCTGTACTAAACTTTGGTGCCTTGAAGTCTTTGCTTCATTCTTCCAACCCCCCCCCCCCCCAAACCATTAAAAAACTTATTCTTATTTGGTCTGGAGGCATAATTATTTCCCTCTCTCCTGCTTATACACACCTCTTCTCTTAAAGTATTTTGATTTATTTTTTTTCATAACATAACTTTTATTTTTTTGATTTCTACTTCTATCCATGTCCAATTATGGACACTTATGATTATTTCTATTTTTGCTAAAATTCTTCCTTCCTTGTTCCTACCATGTCCTTTCATTGATTTTTGTCTTTGTGCTTTCTCTATATTTATTTACCCTATTTCCTAGTTCACTTTAGTTTCTCCATTTTCCCACTTTTGTCTCTTTCATGTATACCTAATTTTATTACAAAGGAAATCGGACTGTTTGGGAGAAAATATATTTGCCCACCTTTCAGCTTAACCATGACCTACTTATGTTTTGACTTAACGAGGAATTTTTGAATTTCAGCTGCAGGGGTCATGATGGGAAATTGCAAATTGACCCTTCACATTTATTTCCCTATGTTTTGACTTAGAGTCTTTTACTGTTTAAGTTAGAAGTGACCTTAAAGCTCATTCAGTCCACCCGTTTCTTTTTGCAAGTGAGGAAGCTTGGGGCTGGAGTAAGGAAATAAATTACCCAAGGTCATGCAGCTGACTAGTTGCACACAACAACAACAATAATAATATCAATAATAATAATAGCTATTTATATAATGATTTCACATTTGCAAATCTCTGTACATGTTATCTGATCTGATCTTCACAACAACACTGGAAGGTAAGGTTGTATTGTTTTCCCCATGTTACAGATGAGGAGATTGAGACTGAGAGCAGTTAAGTGACTTGCCCATGGTCACATAGGAAGTGTTTCTGAGGTGGCATTTGAACTCAGGTCTTCCTGACTCCAAGTCCAATGTCCTTATTCAATGTGTCACTGAGCTGTTCAGGTTCCCTGATCTGTGGTCCAGACTCTTTAAAGTGAATATGTGGACATTTGTCCAACCTTCTGAAGGGGCAAAATATACATGATTCATGATTAGGTAGGAGAGTGTTTAGAGCTGAAGGGGTGGAGTTTGATAATGCAAAATTTACCAGTCATTTCTTTAGGGAAAAAAATCAACAACATTGGAGAGCACTGCCCCTTTTGAAAATGGAAATGATCTCTAGATATTCAATCCTAAGAAAACAGTTTCACAGAATGACTGAGTGGGGCAAACCGGGAGGCTCTAGTTTCATCTCAAACAATAGGATGCCCTAGACATAAGTGACAGGAGAGTGGATCCCTAAAGGGGAAAATGGCATGCCAATTGTTATCCCATCTGCACACTGGAAGGAGATGCTGTTAACATGGCAGAGTATGAATTTCTCAAAGGGAAAATATACTCTCTTAATTGGACTCTTTGCTTTCAACCATTTTCACTTTGCTCCTGCTTAATTGTATTATAATATGTCTGTGTTGGAATGCCAGAAGTTTAAAGAGAATTTGCACACGTATATCTGTCATTCTTCAATAGGGCTCTCTGCACATGCTACGTATGTGCTCTGTACACTGGTCAATTCACTATAACTCCCATTCTTCTTCTCCATCATCCAGGCATCTGTAGATGGGGAAAGGCATCTTCCAAATGTCGCCTTGCTGATATGTGCTGGGCTTGGCCTGCTTTGGGAGAGAAGTATTAGCCTGGAGGTGGTTTTCTCTGTGGGGCTTTCGGAGGTAAGGAAGACTCCCTCACCTTTTCAAGTGTTATTTGGCAGCAGGTTCTGAATGTTCATTCAGTGGGAGATCTTATTAGGACTTGACTCGCCTGCTGGGGCACAAAAGCATTTTGCAGCTCACATTTTTTCCCAATCGAGCTCTATCTGCTCATTCTGGATGGTTTTTGAGCTGAAAAGTTGATTCTTTTAAAGAATGAATGAAAAGAATGATGATTTACAATATCCCCTGATCATAATGATTTTCTTCTCATGCTGGTGTTTATTCTTAAGTAATCTGAAGAGGTCAATCGGGAACAGGAATGTTGTGCCATAGTTCAGATACATTTCCTCATGTGGAAAGTGGATTGGACTTTTTTGCCTTCTATTTTTAAAATTCCTTCTTCATTTTTGACAGTGTATATTTTTAACAATTATAATATCTTTCAAGTCACCCTTAATTAAAAAAGCATGGGGTTAATGATAGGTATTCATAGCTGAAATTTATATAGAATTTTAATGTTTAAAAAATGCTTTCCTTTTCATCATCCTGGTGAGAGAGGTGGCATAAGCATTATTAATTCCATTTTACAGATATGAATACTTTAACTCAGTGTGATTTAAGTGACTTGCCGAGGGTTGCATGGCTTTTAAGCAGCTATGACAAGATTCAAACCTGCATCCCTCAAGACTTGGTGTCCAAGATTTTTTCTTCTCCCCCCACCACCATAAATATTTCTCCCATGATATTTTGCAATCTTCTCCTTTAAAATGGATATAGCAACAGTGAATTCAAAAGTTTAATGAATGCCTAGAATGTAAAGGTAATGTTTTTAGAATACATTTCCCTATAAGACACATAGCGATCCTTATTAAAAGAGAGCAGGTATGGGGCAGCTAGGTGGCGTAGTGTGGATAAAGCACCGGCCCTGGATTCAGGAGTACCTGAGTTCAAATGCGGCCTCAGACACTTGACACTTACTAGCTGTGTGACCCTGGGCAAGTCACTTAACCCCAATTGCCTCACCAAAAAAAAAAAAGAGAGCAGGTATTATTGCAACCAGCCAATCAGATAGCCACATACTTGACCAGGCATAATGATGTTCACTTTTTACTTAATAGTGTTATCATTGGCTTTTCCTTTTTGTTGTTGAAGTAGTTTTTCAGTCATGTCTGACAATTTGTGACCTCATTCAGGGTTTTCTTGGCAAAGATACCAGAGTGGTTTTGCCATTTCCTTCTGTAGCTCATTTTACAGATGAGGAAACTGAAGCAAACAGGATCGAGTGTCTTGCCAAGAGTCACCCAGCTAGGAAGTGTCTGAAGCCAGATTTGAACTCAGGATGATGAGGTCTTGATTTCAGGCCTGTCATCTCTATCTACTGTACCACCTAGCTGCCCTTCCTTTTTATCTTCCATTAAACCAATATCTCATTTGTCTGGGAACGGATACACATTCTAAAATAGTTTAATCTCCAGTTTAAGATTCACTCCTCTGAATCATGAAATCAAATATTAGAGAAATAGAACTAGAAGAACCCTGAGACATCATCTAGTCCAGATGATTTTATAGTTGAGGAAACAGATGCTTAAAGAGATGAACTGATCTGACCACAATCACATAACATATTTCAGATCTGGAATTTGAACTCCTATCTCTTGATTCCAACTCTAGTAATTTTGTTCTACAAGAGAGAGCTGTCCCTGAATGTGGTGATCCATCAATTAAGAGTAGATGTGAAATGTCAGTCAGATCATCCTAGAATATTTCAGTTAACATTTGTAAGTCCCTTCTTTGTATTTTGTCCACCATTTAAATAATACATAAATAATAGGTAAATAATAATGTAAGTTTTGTACTTAAATGTGAATATTGACTATCTTTGCAGCTTCAAATAAGTTACATTTTCTTTTTTTCATGTAAAACTTCATTAAGAAGCAATCTTTTAGGAGGTTACAGGTAGCTCTTTCTTAAATTATATCAGTTTAATTTTTTTTTTAGTGAGGCAGTTGGGGTTAAGTGACTTGCCCAGGGTCACACAGCTAGTTAAGTGTTAAGTGTCTGAAGCCAGATTTTAACTCAGGTCCTCCTGAATCCAGGGCCGGTGCTCTATCCACTGTGCCACCTAGCTGCTCCTATATCCATTTCATTTTAACAAAATTGCTCTTTAAAAATACTTGGGAAAGATATCTCACATTTCTACAATGGTTGTGCTATGAATTCTAAGAAAGCCATATCCTCACAGAGAAAGTTAATTTCAAACATTTGAAAGTTCTAAAGATTTTCTGGGGCTGATGCTTTTCTCTTATTTACTTTAAATAAAATGCATTTGTTTTCAAGTGAAGCACTCAAAAAAACTTATAAAGAGCTATAGAAATATGAACTATTACTATTGGTTCTAATATCATCTTTTTAACATCTGTTTTGTGGGTCATAATGGCCAAAAAATTCAATACCGAGGGGCTAACTTGCTTGTGGTGAACTTTTCCATTTTGAGGTATGCCCTTGGACAGCAGACATAGGAAGTGCTTCATGTAGATTGTACTTGAAACTTTCCCAGTATGGATAGAACCTGTTATTGCTGTGCTGGCTTTCTAGAACTTAGGATCTATATCCATCATGTAATGCTATTAAATATATACCATGAGAGCCTCTTACGACTTTTTCTTTCTTTCTTTGGAAAACAATTTTTTTTCTAGGTAAACTTGTCATTAGAGGGTCAGAAGAAAAAATAAATTACAGTTATAATTATTCTCTCATTGACAATGAAGGAACTATACCAAATGGAAGATGAAATAGGGAGTTTCCTTTGCAAAATCTATTATAAATCAAGAAAATATGCATATCTTTCTTCTCCCTCAGCCTCCCCATTTTGGGGGAACACATGCTTTACTTTGGATCTTTTATATATTCTAGAATCAGATATGAAACCAGTTTTATAGACACAAGTGATTTGAACATTGCTCAAGCACTTGCTAAAATAAATTATACTATAGTTTTCCAAAATATATTTTGAGCTATTTCCAAATTCTGGAAATCAATAGATTATGTCATATAATTTGAAGATGAGAATCATACACAACAAAGCTATAGGGAAATGTTGGAAAAGCATATATTTGAACTTTAATGCATACTAAGTTTTATTTTCTTTCTGATTTTATAAGAATTTTTGAAGAAAAAAATGTTAACAAAGTTTTTCTTTCCTTCTCAGGGAAAAAACTATAGTTTACAAATGTCAAGACATAGGGAGCTAATCATAAGATCTTGTAGGAAATATTGTAATGAAGACCTATTAAATCAAGACTTCTTCTTACAAAGGCTCATGCTGTGAAGTTGACAGCGTATTCCATAAATGAAATAATAATACAAAATTGGTGTTAGATAAAAGTGGAACATGATTTTCATGTAGATTCCTGGAATGCAAAAAAATGTTCATCTTTCAAGAGAAAAAGCACACGATTTTGCTCATTTTAGTGCAGTGGTGTCAGTAACGAAAATCTATAATAAACAATTTCAGGCTTAAGGTATAGTGTATCTGTCTTAAAATTTCTTATATAATAATATTTGCACCTATAGTAAATATTCTGATTTAGGTGTTGGTTATCTTCTGGTTATTTAAAAAATATCATCATTATCCACTGTCTTTTTTTCCATTTTCAACCCCTATTACACAAAATATTTGTAGCATTTCTTTTTCTCATGGTAAAGAACTACAAGACTAAGGGGATATCCATCAATCGGGGAATGGTTGAATAAATCATCCCGTATGCATGTAAGTTTTGCTCTAAGAAATAATGAAGTGGATAATTTCAGAGAAACCTGGGAAGACTTGTATGAACTGATAGAGAGGGAAGTGAACAGAATCAGAATCATTGATGCAACAGGGCGGTTCGTTTTTGTGCCTGTTCCCATGCACACACTCTTGCTAGCTTCCAGTGGTGCATTCCAAGCCCCACAGTAGAAATGACAACCACATTGGGGAAAGTAAATCTATTTGAATTTAAAGACTATATTCTAATCATTGATTATTCATAATCTAAGGAGATAGTATTACAAGTAATACCACATTTTCTCTTTGAATCAGAGCCCTAAGCCTAGCTCATGCCAAGCACTAAATAATTGTTTGTTACATTTGAGTTTGTCTTTGTTTAATAACGATTGTAATTAAATCAGCACAATTTAACCTTCAGTTTTTGAAATATATCCTAAAATGTGGCAATGATAGTAATAAATTATGTAGAGATAAATTATGCTTCTGGCTAATCCAGGGAAGTCACAATGAATTTGAAGCACTAATAAGTTATGATATTAGGTGGTTATTCCTAGATTTTAAAAAGGCTCATTTCTAATGTAAAGAATGTTCAGTCAGATAATTTGTTTTTTTATTATATTTCACAGTAAGTTTAAAAATGAAAAAATTAATCACATTTTAAAAAGTGAAATTTTGAACTTTAAAAATGTGAGTCACCCTAGATTAATTATAGTAATTAGAAATTGGTGCTTATCATACTAGTATTAATCATTGTAAATTAATACAAATGAAACATGAAAAACTATCTTACTTTAGAAATTGAATTATAATTCCACATACACTGTTTTGCCTTTTGACATTTTCTCTCTTACTCCTGCCCTTTACAATCTGGCATATTCAATTTTTAATACCAAAATATCTCTAAATTTTCGTTTCTACAGAATCAAAAATTTGAATGTGCCCAAGTACGAATATATGTATTGTTCAATTTTTTCAGGCTGCGTCTAACTCTCTGTGACCCCATTTGGGGTTTTCATGGCAAAGATCCTGGAGTGGTTTGCCATTTCCTTCTTTAGCCTTCTACAGATGAGGAAACTGAGTCAAATAGGGTTAAGTGACTTGCTCAGGGTCACACAGCCAGGAAATGTCTGAACTCAGAAAGTTGAGTCTTCCTGACTAGGCCTGGCACTCTATCTACTGTACCACGTAGCACCATGCATGCATGTATGTATACACACATATGTGTATATGTATGTCCAGCTAGGTGGTACATGTATAAGCATATTTGTACGTATAAATATGCATATGTATACATACAAATATGCTCATACATTCTGGTCATATATGCCACATTTACTCTTAGACTATTGCCACATTGTGTTGGGAAAATAGTATATTTATTCTGTAAACTTGGGAGTATACTTTTAAGATCTATGCTCATGATGTTCTCTGTGCCTTGTCCAGGTTGAGTCTTTTAGAACAGAGCTCAGGGCCTCAGACATTTATGTCTCATGCAGGAGATAGGGCAGGGTTTCTTAAACTTTTTCCACTTATGACCCCTTTTTGCCCAAGAAATCTTTACATGACCCCAGGTATATGTGTGTGTGTGTGTGTGTGTGTGTGTGTATGTATGTATATGTGTGTGTATGTATGTATATGTGTGTGTATGTATGTATATGTGTGTGTATGTATATAGTATATGTGTGTGTATATCTATCTATCTATCTATCTAAATAATAGGCATATATAACCTTTTACTGTTGCCAAATTTTTTGTGACTCCCATATGCAGTTTTGCAACCCCATATGGGGACACTGACTGACTTATGTGTTTAGCGTGATTGGCTCTTCCCATTTACATGCTGTTGCCTAGATTAGTCTGCTATACTGAAGAGATCCAGGAGCAGATCTAGGGTCTTCTATATACTTTTCAGGCCACTTCTGTTAACAGTAAAAGTGATTACCTCATTTTATTCTCATTACTTCTTAGGGTAGTTGGGAAACTAGCAATGGACATTATTAAATAAAGTAACAAGACTGATGGACTAATGCAAATGCTAGAGCTTTAAATCAACAGGCATTTATTAAGTGCCTACAATATGCCAGAAACTGTGCTAAGCACAAGAAATACTTATGTGTCTTATTGAAATTGTCCCTTTTTCCAAATTCAAGATTCTCTACACTTATACCAGTCATAACATCATTGTTCAGAATATTTCTCAATCATTTGTTTTACAATGGCTTTCAGAGGCACATATGAAAATTATTTTTGTTATTTTATACAGCACAGTCCAAAAGTCTTAATTCAGTTTTAAGCTATTAAAGCCCAGTCAAGCTTAAAACTGCACTAAGACTTTTGGAACACTCAGTATTCATTCCTTATTTTTGATCAGAAATGGTAAGATTTAATTTGATTGCCCACCACCAGAGATATAGCTCTGAATGATGTTTAGTAAAAAAAAAATTCTCCTTGAAAAAACAAAAAAGATATTCTACCATTTAGGACATTCAAAAGAATGTTTCAGATGTTCTAAGAGGAATTATAAAAGAAGAGATTAAAAACAAATCTGTGAGTGGCAACAACATCTCGTGAATAAATGTGCAGTCTCCTTTGAAAGGAGAGATACTCTGGACATACAAATTCTGGAACATTTGTCTTAAAGAATTAATTATGATATATGTAAAGACATGAAAGACTGAGAAGAATGTAACAGAAAAATGAGAATGAGAGTGTTTTAAACTTCCTGTGGCTTTAAATCTCTTAAAAGCTTATGTAGCAGAAATTTGGGTTTTAGAAACTTGCCAATTTAATATGTTTATTATATCATGTTACACTGACACAATGTATAGACCAAGGAGTCACATACTTACATATGGCATTAACCCATGTAAACATGTGTAAGCCCATTAAGCATGTCCTTTTCAATATTAAAACAGAAGAAGAATTCTTGGACAGTGACACACATTTTCCAAATACTCCTATTTGCAGCTGCCATTGTGATAACTGCATGACTCAGAACATGATCATCAGTGATATCTTTATCACTCAAAAGATACAAACCTTACCAACCACATATGAAAACAAAGTGGATGACAAATGCGAATTGCCTTGATTATCAGTACATATTTCACTATAGACGAACAGTGCACTGGTCCAGAACTGCAAAGGAAGAAAAGAGTAGTCTAATTTACATTTGGGAATTATGGCAATACCAATCTAACTTGCTATGAAATTCCATATTTTTATATAAATAATTTCCTAGCAATCCTACATAGCTACAAATCTCACAAAAATAAAAGTTACAGGTTATCTACTATGTCACAATGCTTGATGAGGACTACTGTACATTACCAATAATGACTCAAATGTGATAAGATTTGATGGGCAAGAAGGGTCATGTATGACTGGAAAAGGAGTTGGATCAATCTCATAGTAAGAGTGATTAATAGCAAACAGCCCATGTCTTGCATTGGTATCTATGAAATCTTAAAAAGTGAGAGAATTACACTGGTTGAGAAGATGTGGAGGTATTATGATTTGCATTGGTGGAAGTAATAAATGGATGATATAATAATCCTATCAATGTGTGAAAGTATCCATTGCTGCTATTAGGAAAGTAAAATTCCCAACAATTTCTCCTTAAGAAAATCAGAAATAACAACATACACCTTTCTGCTTCATGTATAGGACTGCTCTAAGTATAAATGAGATGCCATGTGAAAGGACTTTCAGTTTTTTGGAAAAGTCTTATGAAAATCTAAGGTCTAATTTATTACTGGTAATAATAATGCATATCTGACTTTTTATGATCTATATGGGAGATATAGCTACTCTTTCCCATCCCATTTCTTCCAAGGATACCCGTTATCATGTAGTCAAAATTTTTATCCTGGATTTCTCCTTTGCCTTGTTTTATCTTATTTTGTCAAGGATTCCTTTCCTTTCCTTTCCTTTCCTTTCCTTTCTTTTTTACTTCTACTAATGGGAATTATAGGCTATTTAATGAGGGTAGTTGACTCTCATAAGGGCAGGCAAAATGCTCTTAGCAGGTCTTCCACCTACTTTGTGCAGCTCAGGTATGAAATGGGTTCAGGAAGCCCAGTATGTGACAGGAACAGTAAGGGATAATCTTTCACAGCAGTGAGAAGAGCTAGTTGTAACTGGTTGGTGAATTGGTAGTGGGCTGCTACAACTGCAATCATTTCCTGTGATCTGGACAAATGGTTCCTCCAACAGGAGAGAGTTGTGATTGCTTTGAAATTATGTTAGAAGCCGAGAGGTTCTTGGGACTCAAGTCATTTTTTCAAGTCAGACTCATATTCACTCTTACATACCTAAGAAACTTAACTCTCTTGGCTGTGAAGGAGAGATTAGACTCCAGTGAACACATTACCACTTTCTTCCTTTCCATCTCCTATTTTTGTTAATAGCAAAGCTACCTTAAGTCTCAATCCAAAGCTTGAGGTCTGATTTTGGGAACACATTTAAGTGTGCCACTTGTCTCTTCTGCCCTTTGTGCTGATTTCAGCTGACAGAGTGAGCACAGTGCGCCTCCAAACCTTCTCTGTTAATGTGGGTGGACTCTGGGCTACCCAGCCTTCATGCTGACGGCTGAATTGATTCCTGGAAGAAACAGAAAAGATATATTAATGATAATGGGAATGTTTCTGGACTTTTTTATCTTAGAAAATAGGAGATTATCATGCATCTGGCTTTGTTCCCTTACTAAGTCTCTCAGGGAATTGAATGTATTTATAAGCACATGCCATAAAATAAGAGACTCAGATACCCTGTGTCCCACAGAAGCATCGCCCTATTGTTTTCTAAAAGGAGAAATAGGAGACTTCCCCATTGCAATACACATTTTCTGCAGTCTTCTTCTCATTGGTCATAGACCCTCCCCAATCCTGTACAAGTGTCACTTCCGTGCTGCATTTTCCTGGAGAATGAAGAGTATAATGTGTAGTCTTTCTGCTGCACAATGAGATTGTCCATTTTTTCAACTTATGCATACGTAAGCCTTCTTTTGTGAATAGGGCTGATAGGGTCAGATAATGTTTAAAGGGAAAGGCTTTATGTCTCTCAGGCCTGCATGTTTCCACATGGATGCTTCTACACACACATAGATTGAATTATGAACAGACCTATTAATGCTGGGATCACAAGAGGTCAAGTTTTGTCTTCTTTTACCCCTATTCACATTGCTTTTGTAAAGAAAAAAAAAAAGGATTTGCAGGGGGAAAAAAGATGCACGATGAAGAATTTTACAGGTCTTTTCCCCCCCTTTTAGCAACATCTGTGAGTTGAAAAAAATCTTATTATGTAAAACAGTTCAAGAATATCGTATTACCAGATTTTAATACATCTGAGTTGGATCATGTGTAGGGTTATCTTTAAAGATGAAATGGTATCTAAAGAATTAAAGGTAGAGCACAGTTCTTGGTGTGAAAGGTCTTATTCTAAAATACAGTAATTTACCATGTAAGTAAAATCAAGTTAGAATATCACCATAATGTTATCAGTAACCTCCTAAGGCATTTTTCTGCCATAGTTATTTAGATCTCCAAATATCTGCTAGAGCTTCTTATTTGATTGAGTGGTTATGGGGATAACTTAGTCTTCACTACCCTGAAAAAGCTAAGATCTTGACCATGATCTTTGAAAAAAGGAAAGTAAGACTTATTTTGGAAGGAAAAATAAGTTGATTTGAAGTGAACTTTTCACCGTTTTGACCAATAGCACTGCAGTGTGCAAATGGCCTCATTGCTTGCCTGACTGGTTGACCTCTGATGTCATACCAGATCAGCCATCCATGAGAGGGACAGACTCTGTGACAGTAATCTGCCAATGCAAAAGATCTCCTAAAATATAGTTCTGGGTCCCCTCCCAGCTTGTGAGCCTCCCTCTTTTGGGAAAGAATTTTTTTTTACTGCTAATGCACCACACTCTAAGGAGCATCAATAATTTTCAATCACATACACAGTACAATATGATAGACTTAAAATATTTTATGTCCTTAAAATATATATGAAACTAGAAGTCGAATTAGAAAAGAAGCTGTTGTGATTTAGTCACTGGAACAACAATACTTATTGTCTTTGTTTTTGCTTCTTTCTCTGATCTATCTTTGTTATGTGACCATGGGCAAAAGTCACCTGTTTCTGCACCTGTGAAGTGTGTCTCTATCGCTTATTGCCCTTCATATTTAAGGTTGACACTGTTGGATGGGGGTGTTATCCATCTGTGCAGTTGTGACTGAAAAGACTGATTTGTAATCAGTCCTTCTTTTCCCCCTCACATACACATCAGGATGGTGCTTTGGATAGGAGGCTATACCCAGCAGCTGTAGAATTTAAAACAAATATCTTTTTGGATCCATGAGGGCTGGGGGTGTGTGTGTGATGTGGTGCTGTTTCCAATGTGATGACAGTACATTTCACGAATACATTGAGTTCTCAGAAACTTCTTTTTTTAAATGGGGGCAAACAATCTGGAAGGGAAAGGGAAGCATTCCTAGATATTGTAAAAAGAGTAATGTATCATATAGTAGTGGCAGAAATATATTATCTTCCCTCTCACTTTCTTGCCCTGTTCCTTTCATTCCTTCTGCCCCTATTCTTTCTCATGTCTAACCTACTTTTCCTCTCACTTACCTCTTTCTATCATTTCTTCCTTTACTCATTTTCTTCCCCCTTTTATCTTTCATTTCTTTCCACCCCAATTTTGTTATATCTTTATTTAAACCTCTCTTATCCATCTTTCTTCATTGCTGTCAGCTCTGTTTTATTCTGATAGGTTCATATTCCACTCTCTTATCTCTTCCTTGTGTGATGCCACTTCTCTAGGACTGATTTTCTGTTCCCATGTTGATTCTTCACCTCCACCTTTAGACTGAACTCTTTGAAAACAGTGATTATTTATTGTCTATTTCTGGTATCCCCAGGCTTAGAACAGTGCATAGAACATTGGAAGTGCTTTGTAAATGCTTGTTGAGGGCTGACTGACTGACATTATGCCTACTCTGGTTTAGTGGATAGGGACCTGGCTTCAAAGTCACACCTCTGACACATACTGTGTGACCCAAGGAAATGCCTCAGACAGTTTTCTGAAAACAGAGCATGTGTCAATTTGCATTGGTTAAGTTTCTTCACCAGGAATCTGCTATGCCAGTTAAATCACAGGTCTAGTCCAGACTTTTTCAAAGGTGCTGAATAAGCAGTATAGGAAGTAAGCAAGAGCCAGCTATGTAAATTCAGAAGAGAAGGGGCCAATGGTAGGCCAGAGGGGCTGAGGGACCCTTCAGAGAGCATGTGGAACTCAAGTTTGCCCTTGAAAAGTCACTATGATCTAGGTAGGTAGAGAGGAAGGGGATGGAAAAGCCATTTTAGTCAGGGGGAGGTAGCATGGAGACCCAGTTTACCTAGTTTCAGATAGTCCACTAACTAACTACCAGTGACTACATGGGTAAGTGACCTCACCTCCCTGGGCTTTAGTCACTGCATCTATAAAATTAGGATCATAACATCTTATCCAAGAATCTAATGCAGTAATGTGCTCAAAGTGTTTTGTATATCAGTTATTGCTGTTGTCAACAAATTGTATTGGAAAGCTATATTGGAGTCAGATTTTAAGGTGTTGAATGTCTAGGGACTGTAGATTGATGACTAGAAGAAACCTTGCCTCATTTACTTTTTAATCTTTCTTTGAATGTAGCTCAGGATTCTGTACTTTGGAGGCGTGTAGCTGTTTGTTGAGTGAATGTTAAACTAGAGAATTTGGGATTTTTTCTTGAGTTAATGGAGAGTCATTATAGAATAGAAATCACATGATAAAAATGGCTTTTTATTCAGGTCAACTTGGTAGAGAATACAGGCTGGATTATGGTGGAATGGCATTGGAAGCAAAAGAAAACATATAGTAGGAGGTGCTTTTGTTTCTGCAGGTGTGAGGTGATGAGGATTCAGACTAGAATGGCGTTTGTGGAAATGGAGGGAGGAAAACAGTAGCAACACAACCAGGTGCCCTATTGGTTAAACAGGGACAAAGGAAAGGTCTGTTTATGTATCCTTAGTAATTAGTGTGGTGTATATAGACAGATTTTGAGGATTAGTCAAGGTAAGTATAAGAAGTCATCATTTGTTAGTAGATTGGCAACTAGGTAATGGACATCTTTGTTACAGCAAGCCATGGAACCTCAAACTTTAAAAAAAAGAAAAGAAAGAAAGAAGGATAGATGGATGTCAGGAGGAAGAAGAGTTCATGAATGCACACTGAATATTCAAATATTCAGATGGGTCAGCCCTCTTCATAACCTTAGCTTAACCTGATTGTCCCACTTTAAAAGGACAGATTGAAGAGTTTGATTTCCTTTAAGCTTTTCCAATTCTCTTAACTCTCTAGGTATTTTTAATGTTATTGTCCATGATGCTAGAGTGATTAGAATATTGTTTTACCTTAACAGCTCTTCCAAGGATCCATGAATTCACTGATATTGGTACTCCCTCAACTGATAGAGACCATGATCCATTTATGCATTAATACATTATCTTCTACTGGCCAACTTTATGGTTGATCTCTCTGAATGTAGAAGGATGCTGGTCATTATCTGAGAAGCACACAACCCATCTATGAATCCATGCTGATCATTGTCTGATAAACACATATCCATGGATTCATACTCTAAGCTTTTCCAGCTTGGCAGAAGCTGCTAATCCATGTGCTTTGCTGATGGAGTCTTCAGGAGTCTGGCGTCACCTCCATGTCATGATGATGAACCAGAGAAGGACTTTAGTGAAGGGCAAATTTATACTTGATGACAAATAATCAAAGAAGGGTAATGACCTGAAGGTCTGTAAAACTTAAGGTTTTAAAAATGTTCATGATTAGATTTTACTGAAAAAATCTACATGTATCTTATTAATAATCCATAAATGATGTGACTCTTCGCCAGGACTTCATCTTAAATTATGTAAGCTAGGTTTCTACAAATATAACAATTATAGGTTATGAAAATTCTGCCAAGACTAATCTTTCCCTAAAAATCACATCATCTATTGTAATGCCATTTTGACAGCAATATAAACGAGAATATTATTAGTACTATAGTATTTATCTTTTAAGCTTTTTGTGGCTTTGTTGGTAATGTAGGTGATGAATTATTTCAGGGCAAGCTCTGAAAACTCCTAGCTAAATAAAATAAATGAAAAAAGGAAAGAAGGCAAATTAAGAGAAGGAAAAGAAGAAAGGAAGAAAGGAAGGAAGGGAGGGAGGCAAGAAGAAAAAAAACAGAGCTTTTATCTTTCCTTCTTTTCTATTCCCAATAGTCCCATGAATTCGTATTTAGAAGAAAGGTCACCTTTAATTAGTAGACCATCTGAATGAGAGAATTTTAAACAAGAATGGGAAATTTCAGCATGATGTAATAGAAAAGGCACTGAATTAGGAGTCCAGGGACTTGAGTTCAAATTTTGACCCTGTGCAAGTACATAACCCTGTTTGCCTCAGTTCTTCATCTGTCAAATGACTTGGAGAAGCAAATGGCAAACCACTCCTGTATCTTTGCCAAGAAAACCCCAAAAGGGGTCACAAAGGGTTGGTCATGACTGAAATGACTGAATGACAACAACAAATGATATAGATGTTATGATTACTACTACTACTTTTATTTTCAAGTACTTAAGCTACCATGAACTCTGTTAACAAAGAGTTAATGGTTGCAATTCTTTTGGGAACCTGCCTTAATGAATAAGTAAGACTATTTGCAACTGTAATATCAGTTGTTGGTATGTACTTACTTAGTCTTTATAAAGTACTGAAAATATTTTCTTTCCTTAAGTAGTTTGACTGTTTTTCTCTGGGATCATTTTAGTAGTCATTTTCTTAAGACCTTTCCCTTCATATGCAGAAGTAATATCAATACAGTTATGAACAACAAATTCCCAAAGTGTAAATTAATGAAAGATTACTCTATGTGTAATTTATTTATAAATATATAATACCATACTCGACTGGACCATAGATCTCCAACCAAAGTCTGCTAAGGATTGAAGTCTTATTTTCCCTTAAGCTCAGTACTCAATAACTTAATAGGTGTGACATCAACAATTACTTCTTGCCAACAAGGCTTGTAATTTAACCCCTTCAGATGAACAGGCTGATTGATGAATTGCAGACAGCCATCAAAAGCTACAAAGGTCATCTCTCTAAACTTGCCCCGCAACTGTAGGCTGAGCAAGAGCAGTTCTCTTCTTGTGTCTACCCAACACTTTAAAAGACTTCTAACAAACCCTATTCTCCCACAGGGTGGGCAACTAAAGGTGGGCCTCATTCTGTGACTTCTGTTTGGCTCTGTGGAGATGTAGTAATACTTTGGTCCAACTACAATTACTTTTTGGTTTGAACTTCTTTATAGATTGTCCTCTTCAAACTTGGAATCTGGTTACCATTCAATATTGTTTTTTGATATAGAAAACTCAAATATCAAGCAGCTAAAAATGGAAATTTCTTTTTATCACTATCAAGTTCAAATAATTATAAAAACCCAGAAAAATACTTCATGATTTTATAGGCATTTTAAATGTTTATTCCTTGTTTGCTTGGTATGATTCAATTTATCTTAATTGAACTATGTGTAAATATTTATTTTAAAATTTTCATTTAAAATATAGATAGATCCCATATAGATATCAATGTGTATTTCACTTTTCAAAAATAAATCCATTGTGGAAACAGGTAAGCTTTAATAATTGACAGACAGTGGCAATAGGAATTAGAGGTGAAAGACCAGGTGGCTGATTGATGTTCAAACTACATTTCAAAGGAAAGGGATGTGCACTGTATAAGTGTGACACATGCCTGGCTTTGGTTGGTAAAATCAATACCTAAGAATACACTGGGAATAAAGGTGAATTGGTTATTTGTCAAGACAAGATGGCTAAATGCCTTAGAAAACTTTTAGGTATCACATCTTCAGGGGAGAAAAAAAATAGACAGCTGACCCAAGGATAGCGGGAATGGGAGAGTCAGGAAATTTAATGACTTTTTATATCACTTCTGAGATCCATTACTAAATGTGTAAGGTCAAAGAACATTCTCATGACATCATATTCCACATTTCAGCAGAACATTCCTAATTGGTTAGCACAAATTGAGTTTTTTGGTTCACACTGGATTGTTTTCTGATTGTGTAACTTTTGTTAGAAAAGCTCTTTGTCTTTTTCTGATCCTGGTTCTAGGAGGTTGATCCTGCTCACTCTACCTGGTATTTTGAGTCATTCTTATCTGTCATTTTTTAAAAAGTCTAGCAAATAGTTTTATTAATTAAAAATATTTCTATTTGTGTCTTGATGTAATGCATTGCCACTTAGTACTTGGCTGGTTTTGCAGCTCCACTTTTGCACGGACAGAGAATAGTTAACCATCTACTTCCAAAGAGTTTGCTCCATTTCACTTGGTTGGTTGGTATCTAATACTAAAAGGCATTCTGTACATCAGAAGTCCAGTACTTTTAGGGGCCAGTTACTATTACACTCTTTTTCCTTGGGTGCTCCTAACCCACATCAGCTATTCTGAAAATGCTTGCTCATGCTAACAAGGGGCGCGGGTGAAAATGTGTGGAGGAAGCAGCTTACCCCATTCCTAGTCTTGGCACCATTTAAAGCTCACACTCTTTTGATGGTATGTTCCTGTCATATTTGTATCTAAAACATATATCCTGTGACTTCAAAATCAAAGAGTAGAGTTTATATGAATTGTCTTCCCTGTGTTAAAGTGATGCATAGAGTAGGTTTCCTCATTGCAGACCTAGTATTTTATCTACTGTGCCAACAGCTGCCTCATGTACATTGGTAAAAGAAGAAGAAGAAGAAGAAGAAGATGATGATGATGATTGATTGATGATTGGAGTACACATTAGGTACAGTAAAGCAGATATTTGGCACCTGATGTTGCAAAGCACCAGGTTAGAAGATAGGAGAGATTAAAAGTTTGTCACATTTGATGCACGTTTAAATTAAAACAAAGATTGTTTAAAAGAAGAAAAAACCCACCAATGACTTTGCTCCTTCAAGTGAGCCCAGTTCTAAAATGATACACTTTCTGTTTTAAGCTTCTGTTAATTCTAGTGCCTACCCTCTCTTAATTATTTCCTCTTATTCTGTGTACAGCTTGTTTGTACATATTTGTTTACTTGTTATCTCCCCCATCAGAATGGAAGTTCTTTGAGGGTAGGGGTTGTCTTATGCCTCTTTTTTCTATCCCCCAGCACTTCCCACAGTGCCTGACACATGGCAGGTGCCTAACTTGGGCAAATGACAAATCCTCAGGGGGCGTTAGTTTCCTCATCTGCAGAATGTGGGGGTGTGTGTGTGGAGGGTGTTACAGATGATCTGCATAGTCTTTTTCACGCCTAACTTCACCATCCTGTTGTATTCTATGTGAAATACTCCTTACAGAAGTCAGGATCCAGAGAGAAGAGGAAGGAGAACCCAGACCTGTCACCCTCAAAGAAGAAATGCTAGAAAGAGAAAGTCATAGGGAGAGCAGGATTCAGGGGCACCATTGGCCATTCCTGAATGGGGGATACAATCACATAGACATATAGAAGCAAGGGTTACAAAAACACTCTGCTTATTCTGTTAGGGACCTTACTTTATTTCAGTGAGTAAAGAAGGAAGAAAAAAGAGAGAGAGAGAGAGAGAGAGAGAGAGAGAGAGAGAGAGAGAGAGAGAAAGAGAGAGAGTTAGCTTTTACTGTCATGGCATGAAAAGCCAGGTTTCCAGGTAGTGATATATTAGGTATAACAATTAAAAGGCTGTAGTGCCACCGTGCAGGTACTGTCTTACTTTCTTCTTCTATTTGTATCTCCAGCACTTAGCACAATGACTGGCATACAGTAAGTGCATAATAAATACTCATTGCCTTGCCTTGCCTTGCCTTGCCTCAATAGTTAGTATTCTCCCATCTACCTACACTTGCCCAATCCCAGATCCGTATCTTTTCTTTTTACATAGCCTAGATTTTCCCCATATTGCTCTCTCTCCCCCCTCCCAGAAGGGAATCCCTTTCATTTCAAATAATTTAAGCAAATTCATCAATAAACCTTCTAATTTCTCTTCCTGCCTTGGGAATCTCTTCAGTCCATTCAATCATTCAATGAGATGCCAAGGTAGTTTCTCAGAAGTGGAGGTCTGGCCATGTAACCTCCTCCTAAATGAGACCCAGTGGCTGCCCATTTCCTCCCATATCAAATGCAAATTCTTTTTCATCCCAGGTCCCCTTCCTACCTTTGCGGTTTTCTTATGCTTTACTCTCCTACATACTCTGTGATCCAGTGACAGTGATGGACTTTTGGCTTTAGTCTTCCCCTTTCTGTGACCTTTTATTGGCTGACCCCCATGCCTGGAATATTTTGCCCTCTTACCTTCATCTTCTGATTTCCTTGATTGCCTTTGGAGCTCCGCTCAGATCCTATCTTCTGCAGGAAACCTTCCCTATTCTCTCCTTACCTCTCTCTAGCGGCTTATGTCTTCCACTCTCAAATTAACTTGTTACTCTGTGTGTATATTTTATGTGGATATATAATATATACACATATGTATATAATATAATTAATTATTTACATCTTGTATTTCCCATTAGAATGTGTGCTCTTTAATGCCTAGCACAGTTTGTCATGTAGGTTT
Source organism: Dromiciops gliroides (assembly GCF_019393635.1). Taxonomy (NCBI): domain Eukaryota; kingdom Metazoa; phylum Chordata; class Mammalia; order Microbiotheria; family Microbiotheriidae; genus Dromiciops; species Dromiciops gliroides. The sequence goes on from NC_057866.1 coordinate 39,659,473, forward strand.
AGTATTTATGGAAAGATTGGCTGATCTCTCTCCCTTTGGTCATACCTCTTCCTGTCTTCAATATGTATGGCACAGTGGATAGAGCTCCAGACCTGGAGTCAGGAAAACCTCAGTTCAAATCAGGTTTTAGACACTTACTAGCTGTGTGACCCTGGGTAAGTCACTTAACCCTATTTGCCTGAGTTTCCTCATCTGTAAAGTGAACTAGAGAAAAAAAAATGGTAAGCCACTCCAGTATCTCTGCCAAATGGAGTCACAAAGAGTCAGATATAACTGAAAAATGAGGGCAGCTAGGTGGCGCAGTGGATAAAGCACTGGCCCTGGATTCAGGAGTACCTGAGTTCAAATCTGGCCTCAGACACTTGACACTTACTAGCTGTGTGACTCTGGGCAAGTCACTTAACCCCCATTGCCCTGAAAAAAAAAAAGAAAAAAAAGAAAAATGACTGAACAACAATAACTTTCTATCTTCAGCAGTCTTTCTGATAGTCGTCATCTCTGGGGACACTTTTCATTGAATGTAGCAGAATCCGTTTTCCCCCAGGGCATTTTTCTACTCCCATTGATGTAATCTAGTTTAGAAGGTAGCCACTTAGAGAACAGTATTTGTTTTTGTGTTTCTTACAATGCCTACTTCTGTTCTTATAATAAGAGAGAATCTCATCACATTTCAGCTCTTGATGTGAAAAGAAATAGCCACAGCCCAAGTGTTTGGTGAAGTTTTTGAGACAATATTTTCCTTACTCTGCAGCATATTCCTCCTTCCTCTTAGATCCATGGCTCTATCCACTACTTTGGTTTAGATGTTTGGTACTTTCCTCCTAAACTCTTATGCTATCCCCATGGTTACATTGTCAGAAATGTTAATGATTCCCTGGGAAAATGGGAAGAGGACTGAAATAATGGGTAGGTAGGTGAATGGTTAAGATGAACAGAAGGTCAGTAAAAGACAGACTGGGTGGGAAAATGAGTAGGTGGATGGATAAGTGTGAAAGAAAATTGATGAGTAAGAACATTGTGGATGAGATGAGTAGGTGGGAGAAAGTATCCAGAAGTTAGGGGAACCTAGAGATACAGATTTCCAAACCTATTTCATTTAATTCCAAAAATATTTATTAAGTACCTACTATGTTTAAGGCACTGGATGAGTCCTTTTCCTAGCATTAATTCCTGTCCTGAAGAATTGGTCATCAGAGTCAACACGGGTTACTTTCTGTTTTCAGTTAGCAAGAGTACTCTGGTTTAGATTAGTTGCCATGACAAAAATAAAACTGAAAAGGTCATTTGGGGAATGTTTTTTCACCCATCCTTGTCATGTTGAGAAGGGCCAAAATGAAATGAGACTCTGAAACTGAGTGGAGTTATTTCTCAGGTTCCCTATCCTATCTTTGACTAGAGTACAGCTCATCTTCAGGGGAATCTACTTATTATAGTCTATACACTGCTAAACACAGTCTCCCATGTGGTGGGCTCTCTGGGGCATATCCAGAAGTGTGAGTTAGGGTCCCTGAACAGTACTGGTTACTTCTATGTAATTAGAATGCTTGGCACCCTCCAAAAAAGACTAAGTTCATTGCTCTTCCTGGATGTGTCCTCTTACCACACACAACTCCATCCCCTTACTTTCCAGGTGCATCTTCATTTGGGAAATTGGGCAGGATAGTTACTTTGGAGATGCTGAGAGTCATTTGCACATATATTCTGTCCACCTTCATGTAGTGACTCTAGTGCTTCCACCACTATAATGCTTGATGTGTCAGGGCCATAAGGCCACATTCTCATCAGTGGAAATTTGCTTTCTCTTTTCGTGGCTCCCTGGAAAGTCTTGAAGCTCTATGAGTTAGCCATGCCCTTGTATCTATAGGAACGCCTAAGTTCAGTCAGGTCTTCATAAGACCAACAACTGTGCCCATTTGCACATTAAATAAAAGGGGACCAATAAGGCATTGTCCAGAAAATCTAGGCAAAGGCCCACTTTACCTTGGGCTAACAGGGTAACCTCTTTTTTTCCCCTGTCGGTTTTAGCTCCTGTACTTGACACATCTCTTGACTGCTTCCTATAATCTGCATCCAACTTTAACAAATGACACATTTGAAATTCCTGTTCTGTTAGTTTAAGGCTAACTCTTCAACACTTTAAATCACCTGGTATTTTACCTGACTAATTTGAGTAAATAGTGGAAGAAAGTCAAGAAATGCCCTGAGTACAAAAAGAAGCTTATGGACTTTGGGAATATGTGAAAGAATGGATTTTGATGGGCATATCAAGAATCTAATCCTTTGTTATTCTAAAAAAAAGGGTTATGATTTCAGGCAGATGGAAAAAATGCACCCCCAAATGGTAAAGATGCAAAGTTCATACTAACATCTTTTTTTTTTTCTATTTTTCTTTTGCAGGGCAATGGGGGTTAAGTGACTTGCCCAGGGTCACACAGCTAGTAAGTGTCAAGTGTCTGAGGCCGGATTTGAACTCAGGTACTCCTGAATCCAGGGCCTGTGCTTTATCCACTGCGCCACCTAGCCGCCCCCCATACTAACATCTTATTATGCCTGGTAAATATAAGATACTAAAATGCTAGATCCAGAAAGGACCTTGGAAATTGTCAGGTCCGGTAACATTAATTTAGAGGTAAGGGAATTGGGACATGGAGATTCACTGGTAGTGGAGAGGTATAGTGGAAAGAATGTTGTACTTGGAGTCAGGAGAAATCTTGGGTCAAAGCCCACCTCTGTCATTTACCAACTAGGTGTCTTTGGGCAAATCACTTAACTGCTTCTGAGCCTCAATTTCCACATCTGTAAAATGGTAATAATATCCTTAGTATACACACACACAGGGTTGTAAATATTTTGTAATCAATTGCTGTTCTACAAATACAGCAATGAACACATCTTTATTTCTATTCACGATGGGGACTAGTCTCCATGTACAGCCTCCATCTTCCTTGGTCTGTGGGCAGCACATGGTGGGGTGGCTACAGCTGTGCAGCAGTATTCACACTCTTATTGAAAGCCCAGAGCCCCTCAGGTTTCAAACTTACATAGCACTTTAGACAAAGAGCTGGCGTGTGAGTAATAGGAATCTGCCCCTTGTCATCCAAGGGGAAAGTTAGGAGGGAAATCTGGGCCAGCAAAATGAGGATATTTGGGGTATTGTCTAATAAGGAATGAGGGGCAGGCACCCTGGAGATGTAACTCTGTGTCACAAGAAAATGGTTAGGGGAGGGGGCCAGGTAATGCTTGATCTCCAGATTTGTTAAGACTTAGCAAATTTGCATCCTGGGGTCTCAGGACATATCAGCAAAACTAGTTTTCACCATGCCTGCCTGTATGCTACCAGAGTTGTCCTGAAGGTATTTTTAATAAGTATACAGAAAATAACCTTATATTCCCAAACTTTTATCCAATTACAAAAAAGAAATTATTCTATCCATCTGTGAAACAGAGCATTAAATCTGAAAGAAAGATAGCAGGATAGCAACTTGCCTCAGAACATTCGTCTCTGAACTTCACTGAAAAAGAGGAGAATTGAGATGAGCAGGGATTATGATACACACATATATGGGTGATGATAATAATAGATTCAGAAATATAACCAAGCTCTCTTGAATAACAAGGATGTTATATACCAAAAACAGCAATAATAATATTAATAATAGTAGAATACATTCAGAATTAAAACCTGAATGTCTTAAATAACAGAGACATACATAACAACAAAATAGTATTAATAATAATAAAAACAGATTCAGAATAATAACCAAGATGTCTTGAATAACAAGGATGTTACATGCAAACAACAGGATTAATAATATTAAAGATAATAAAATACATTCAGAATTATAATCTGGGTATCTTAAATAACAAAGATGTACATAACAACAAAGTAATATTAATAATGATAACAATAGATTCAGAATTGTAACCTGGATATCTTGAATAATAATGATATTATATAACAACAGTGACAATAATATTAATGAAATAGATACAGAATTATAATTCAGATGGCTTGAATAACAAGAATGTCATGTAACAACAACAGTAGACAAAATTTACCAATAATAAAATGGGTTCAGAATTATAACCCGGGTGACTTGAATATCCATCCAGGTCTCTTTCTATACTTGTCTTCTCTACTGACACATCATTTTTCAGGTAGGCCCAATATATTTACTCTTGATGTCATGTGTGTCTATGTGTAAAAATGCACAGCCTTTGCTTTCTCCAGTTTTACAACTGTTTTGCTCTAGTGTGAAGAGAAAAACCCAAATGGTATCCACATCAAGGAAGGGCAATTGGTTTGAAATGTTAGCTCCCCTGACATGCTAAAGGTACCTCAAGAATCAGCAGGTCAGGTCCATGGGCCAAAGCCAGGATGTGATTTTGCCATTGCTGCTGCACTTCCCTCGCTAAGCACACATTCTCTCAGGGAGACTGTCCATCTCAATAGCAGTTAATTTGTTTTTATCTCTCAATTAGCATTTTCACAGAATGTTTGCCATGCTCAAATTGCTGAGTTCTTCTCCTTGCATATGCTCCAGTCCCCTGGATTGCTTAGTGACATCTGTTTGCTAGCATTAACAGAGAAAATTATAAATCTCATCTTTTGAACCTAAATAAACAGGTTCAGATTTTCTTCAGAGTGAAGCCCCAAATGAGGCACCTCATTTTGGACATTTTCATATATCAAACTGCATGCTCTAACGGGGTAATGAGAGACTATGTCTTTGTAGAACTATGTCTCCTTATCAAGCAAAGTGTACTTTCTACAATACATATAAAACCGACCAAACATTTTCTTAAACACGTGTTCGTCGTGACACAAGGCCTGGAGCAGGGAATTAGGGAGCCATGTAGGCTTCTTCTAGTTTCCTCCTCCTCTTCCTCCTCCTCCTTTTCAACTATTGGCTCCAATAACTTTCCTATGTCAGAATACTGAATCAAGACCCATGCTCCTTAGAAGGGGAGGCCCTTTTTTCAATAAATGATGCTCTACTGACAGAGTCTTTGAGAACTGAGGTCACTGCTAAAAATAATAGTCATCACCTCATCATGACGACTCGCCTTCATGACCCCAGTGAATCTGGTTATGAAGTTCACAATGAAAGGCAGCTGGGTCATATGGTAGCACTGGGCATGGAGTCAGAAAAACCTGAGTCTGAGTCCTGATTTTGAGACTAACTAAATAAAGTAGGCTACTCCCAACTACCCTTTGCTCCCTGCTACATCCCTTACCGCACAGATCTTGTAAGACAATATTTTTCAGTTTTGATTTCCCAAAGAGAAATCTCAAGGAATTCAGCCATTTCAGCCATCGATGGATCGTTTTGTAATACAGGTCACTGTGTGACCCCGGATAAGCCTTTTAGGCTTTCCGCCTCGGTTTTCTCATCTATAAGATGGGAATGACAACAGCACATAGGCCACAGGATTGTTGCAAGGATCAAGTCAAATAACATGTATAAATCATCTTGCAAACCTTAAAACACTTTATAAAGATTTGTGGTCATTTTGGTGGTTGTGGTTGTTATTTTCATCAGCTAGACAGCACAGTGGATAGAGCACCGGCCCTGGATTCAGGAGGACCTGGGTTCAAATATGGCCTCAGACACTTGACACTTACTAGCTGTGTGACCTTGGGCAAGTCATTTAACCCTCAATGCCCTGCCCAAAAACAAACCAATAGTAATTGTGAAAAAGAGAAAAGGGGAAAAAATTGTACAAAAAGTATTTATAGCAACTCTTTGTGGTGTCTAAGAATTGGAAATCAAAGGAGTGTCCATCAATTGGGGAATGACTGAGGAAGCTGTGGTAAATGATTGTAATGGAGTATTATTGTGCCGTGAGAAGAGATGCCAGTGAAGGCGCTGATCTTTGAAGCTGTGAAGCATAATTATGACCAAGTACCAAAACTGCAGGAGCATATTTTGTTCAGTAGTTTTCAGTCACGTCTGACTCTTTTTCCCATTTGAAGTTTTCTTGGCAACGACACTGGAGTGATTTGCCATTTCCTTCTCCAACTCATTTTACAGCTGAGGAAACTGAGGCAAACAGGGTTCAGTGACTTGCCCAGGGTCACACTGCTAGTAAGTGTCTGAGGCCAGATTTGAACTCAAGAAGATGAGTCCAGGTACTCTATCCACTGCTCCACTTAGCTGTATGATCATATAGCAATAACCTTATCATAAAGAAAAGATATATCGAAGCCTTCTTGGTCCAACATCAAAATCAGCCATATAGCCACTTCTTTCGCCTATTTGTAAGATCAGCCCTGCTGGCCGATACAAAAGGCATCTTACAATTCCTTGCTTTGGACTATATTATTTTCTGAGGTTTATCTGTTTGGCACGCCGAGAAAAATAGCACTGGGCTTCTCGGCAAGGCAGTATAGAGCCCAGTGAGAGGCTGAACAGATTTTGTTTCAATTTCATCCTCTGCTATTTTTGAGAAGTGTCCATATTCTTCAAGCAAGCACATTGTTATTACTTGGAAGATAAAAAAAAAAAAACAAAAACAAAATAAAAACCAGTCACTGTCCATTTCCAGGGACAAAATGTATTTGATTTTCTAATACACCTTCACAAAAGTAATGTGCCTTCTACTTTAATTGATGGTTGTTGACTGAATCTTAGCTAAGAGACACATTTATTTTAAAAAGATTGTCTCACATGAGGGGTAAAAATGGGAACCATTTGCGGTTTTATTTTTTTTTAAATCCCTTTATTGGGGAACAGGTAAGTTACATACTGTGTGTGTGTGGGGGGGGTGGGGAGTGGGAAATGTGGCTGCTATTTTTAAGTGCAGTCAAAATAAGTGGAAATAAATTAGCAATATATGTATTTGTCTTAGTGCACACTCAAGGTTAATACAATTCAATTTGATTTTTATCTCTCCAAAGAATTCTGATTGAATAATTAACTTTCTGTGGCTAATTAGCTTCTCACATAATATTAAAATGTTCAATTTTCATTTTAATTTTCATTCCCTCTGTTTGGCTCAGGTGAGGAATTCCAATGTCAAATACTTTCGAATTCGGTTTTGTTCCTATTATTACGGTTCTCCCCCCTCCCCCTTTTGTATGCGATGCTTAACAAGGATTTTTATCTATGTCTTGCTCATTCCTGGTCCCCTCCATCAAACACTGAATCATTTTCACTGGGCATCCATGAGGAGCATCTCTGTCCCACTCACATTCTCATTCTTTTCTTCGTCCTCCAGCGGCAGGCACTATCTACACACTCTGCCATCTTCCAGCAGCATCCTGTAGAATCATTTTTATGTTATTGCCTCTTGACAGCATTGCACTGTAAAGTCTCTTTTGAAATTCTGACTCTTGTCCTTCAGCTCACGCATAGCTATGCCTCCTGGGTGGTCTGCACAGCAGTTGTGTAGGGTTTGGGAACCTGCTGTTCCATCACAGTTATCTTTTAACCAGACTTATGGTATTAAAAACTGAATAATAGTGCTGAGCTAGGCATTACATAAGTCCTCAGCTAGGTCTGACACGACCTATTTATCACACCAAAGAGCCATATTGGCTCACAATGCCTAACAAAAGTAATCTGTCTTTGGGGTTTGGGATTGGGTATGAGTCTAGTAAAGCTCCACAAGTCTTTTAATAGTTTTTTTGATTTTAAAAATATTTATATACTATTTAATTATGACAATCAAAGAACTGTTTGTCTGATTATGTGAATGGATATCACAGTCTCATTTTCTAAATATTACCTAGACTGTGAATTGAGATGACCTTTCTTTCTCCTCTTCCAAATGAATCAAACATTACACTAAGTATGAAATATACGGACTAATTATGGACATTTATGGAAAGAGAGAATAAGAGTGAGGAAAAATAAAGGAAAGAAGGAAATGTTTAGTGAGCGGAAAGTATTATCTACTCCTCCTCTCAAACAACATGATTATATATTTCTAGTGGGGATCTGTATGACAATTCAAATGTCTAGGTTGTGCTTTTACATTTGGGGAAGAAGTTATTGTGCCATGTTGGTTTGTTTTTTTTAGAGAATGGGGATTTCGGGCACGTGTGCACACACATAAACACACACAACTAGTTTCATTACCTTGCACCCTGGGCCCCAGCTAATTGGTTTTTGTTTGTTTGTTTTTTGTTTTTTTGCATCATCCCACTCCAAGGGTGAGAATCTAATTTTAGAGCTGTAGAGATGTGAGTGCATGCAGAGAACCACAGAGGAAGCCCAAACAGGCAGGTTCTCATCAAGAGCAAAAAGAAGACCCCAGGAAGGTAAAGGTCAGCTTTTTTCTGGTTTTGACCCACTAAGCATTTGGATTCTGAGCCATCTCTGCTTAAACACTGGTCACCAAAATCATGAGAAGTACTCTTGTAAGATAAAATGTTTTGTAAAGGCAGAATTAAGGAATCTTAGATAATAATAGCACTTGGGTTGTTAAAAAAAATACATCAGTGGCTGAACTGACGGAATTTCATGAGATTTCTCTTCTGTTCCTTTCTTTGTGTAATCAAAGCTGAAAAATATCCTCTTAGAGGATGTGTGTGGTAAGGAATGTGGCAAGGAACAAAGGCCAGTCAGTAGTAGCCTCCCCCTCCTTTTTTTCTTAATCATAGCCCTCATATGATATTGAAAAGTAATGATGGTAGCTCTTCCAGCCATGATTTTTCTGCAAAATTTAAAGAAAGTTCACACAATGAGAGTGGGAAAAATGATGCTCTACCGAAGGTCCTTTTTGCTGACCAGTCAGCCCTACCTCTGCTTTACTCGGGTCGGCAGTCAGCAGTCTTCACACTTCTGTCCTCTAGAAGGGCATTTGTTGCATCCTCTGACTTGATGTCTAGCAAGTCCAGACAAAGTAACATCGATAACCTCCGCACACCCAGCTTTGGTCAATGATGATACCCTTGCAGTATTGCAATGTGTAACTTGGACTGTTGATTCTTTTTTTTTTTAATTTTTTTTCATGTTTCCAGCTTTTGTTTCAACTTTACGCTTTAAAACAGTCTTCTCTGGCCATCAGGCCCCTTGCAGGTTATTCTTTACATAATTCTCCTAAATTCACATATAAGACTTGCTGTACAAAAATACACTATTCAGAGACTTCACAGATGGAACTGAGTTTCATCTGAACCTTGAATATTACTTCCCTCAATAATAGTGAATTATCTGAAATGCCAATGACAACCACCAAGAACAGGAGATGCCCTGAACTGACTGGACTTTAAGCAAAACCAGAAGAAAAATAAAACCCAAACCTGAGGCTAAAGTCAGAAATCTATTTTTAAAAACTTGGTAGTTTTCCCCCATCCCTCCTTAATGTTCCAAATGAGATAACTGAACACTGAAATCAGCTGAAACATATTCATTCTTCCTTTGCTTTGGGACTACTACTCAAATAACTTGCCTCTTAAATAGCCTCCCCTGGAACGAAGCAGTTTTTGCTGTCTCCTTTTATTCCCTCTTTCCTTCTCTTAATCATTCTCTCTGGAAATATCACTGGACTATAAAATGTCCATTCTAATGTTATGGACATATCAAAGAGAAAAGAGCTTTGGGAGGAAAAAAAGGGCCAAGATTTAAATTATTCATACAGCTTCTCTCTTCTCCAGTTTCCCTTTCTTGCTCAGTGAATGGTGTGTCTTATGTGAATCTCAGGCGTGAGTGGAGGTGTGGGGTTCCACTCTAGTGATGCCGTCCTGGAGGAACTGGCTGTTTCTCATCCTTTTGACCATAACATATTCTGTTTTTTTTTTTTCTTTCAGCAACAGTTGCAGATAATAATGTTACAGACATTCTCTGGTTTCTCATCAACTCATCCAACACATGAAAATAGATTTAATTCTTTCTCCAAAGTATAATCATGCCTCAAACAAAATGATCAAAATAAAATGATTTTTATCTGGAACAAAAATAAATGGAAATTCTGTCACTTTTTTTAGAAGCATTCTTTACATGTATTGTGTAACCTTATATTTATCAAAAAGAAGGAAAGTAAATTGGTCAGTAAGTTCCTAGCTGCTCCTTTGTTTTGAAATTCATATTTTTTCGCACCCTTGCACTATTTAAAGGTACAGAGTAAGCAATCTTGCCTTTAACCAAAGTGAACATTAAAGATCTACTTCTCTTTTATTTTAGATCCAAGAGGGATGTCAAAGGTTCAAAGACCCCAGTTGGAATTGAGAAATTGAGAAAGAGCCAAGTTAAAATGGAGAGTTTTCTTATGGTAGTCTTCTTGATTTTCAATGCAAAATCCCTATTTGAATGTGTTTACTTTGCAGCTGTTGGAGAATGCAGACTTAGAAGTGGTCTCTGTGTATATACATCAACCCCAAAATATGGAGTCCTATCAGTATAAATCTAGTTGGTGGTAGGATGGAAAGAATAAGTTTGTTTTCTTTCAGGATTTATATCAAGAGTCCTCACATGTTTTTCAGGTTGGGTTTATGGATTATTCATTTCTTAAGAAATTACTTAGAATAAGTCGCCGCTTTATTAACTTGGAATTCCTCCTCAAATGTACGTAGCTTAAACTTTTAAAGTCTTAGGAGCCATGCTTTTATTCCTTCTTTATGTACATGTGTAGAAATTTGCCAACATTAATGACATATTTCATCCCGAACTCAGCACTGTGAGACAGTAATGCTTTTTCGACAAAGAGACTTCTCTTGAATGTACCTTGAAAAGAGATGACACGACAGTAACTGGTGTGTATTAGATTTTGTAAATTACAGATTTCGATTGACCAATAGGAAGCCCAGATTTTGAATCCTTAGCCTAATTTTGCGTAGGGATTAGTTCATTGGCACTATGAACTCTTACCTTTGCCTGTTACTCTGACAATTAGGGTCATTTCTCAGGCAGAACCAAATTGTTCAGAGTCTTTCTTTTAGGCTTTTGTCTCACATAAAAGGACACTGAACACCCTGTTGTTTACAAATTGAGGTTATGTGCCCGAGTGAACGACGTGTGTTTTGGCTTCCATTGCTTTGAGTTTCTCTGACTGCTTCTTTTGGGTAGTTTTGTACCACAGACTCACCTTTTCACACTAGCAGATATTCCTTGAACTCTTGTGACAAGTGTGCCAATTGGATGGCATCTCATCGTATCATTATATGAGATCAGAACTGAGAAATCTTTTCTTGACAGGCCAAGAAGAGAAGAATCCAGGATGTGTGTGTGTGTGTGTGTGTGTCTTTACCAATATGCTCCAGGTTATGCCAATCATTTTGGCCCACCACCTAGGCTCTATAGAATTTCCCAAGTATTCCTTTTTTGAGGATATTTTGGTTTTTGATAGATAGCATTTGACTATGACAAACATATATCACAGATGAAAAAATTCCCATAGAAACCATGGGACTTATAAACATCCTAAAGTCACTCTAAAATTCACTATCACACAAAAAATTCACTATCTCTTTGTATGTATATGCTAGTAAAACTGGGAGAATTCTCTCTAATTAGGAATAAAATAATCTTTACTATTAAGTTTTTTTTTCCCTTAGTGGCTACCAGGGTTTCTTTAAAGCCACTTGTGATAATTTATTTGTAAAATAAATACTTCCCTAAATAATTGAACTGAAATGATTAACTTTTTTCTTATGGGAGGAAAAAAAACCCCACCTTTATCCTGTTAAGTCCTGGTGATTAAATAATTCATTAAATAACATGGATTAAGATGATCACAATTTTCTGTAGTCTTAGTCTAACTCAAGCCAGAATTCTAAAGATGAAAGACTCTAGATCTCTCCATCCCTTTCAATCAGTATATTTAGTTGTTATGTTGATAACTAGACTAAATGGAATTAGTTTATTTTATGTAATCTTTTTTTTTTTTTTTTTTTTGGTGAGGCAATTGGGGTTAAGTGACTTGCCCAGAGTCACACAGCTAGTAAGTGTTAAGTGTCTGAGGCCGGATTTGAACTCAGGTACTCCTGACTTCAGGGCCGGTGCTCTATCCACTGTGCCACCTAGCTGCCTCAGTTTATTTTACTAACTGAACTAAACTGTTGCTGTTCAGTTGTTTCAGTTGTTTCACTCTTTGTGATCTCATCTGGGATTTTGTTGGCAAAGATACTGGAGTGATTTGCTGTTTCCTTCTCCAGCTCATTTTATAGCTGAGGAAACTGAGGCAAAGAGGGTTCAGTGACTTGCCCAGGGTCACACAGCTAGTAAGTGTCTTGAGACCAGATTTGAATTCATAAAGATGAATCTTCCTGATTCTAGTCCCAGCACTCTATCCACTGTGCTAGGTAGATGTCCTGAACTAAACTATACATATGAGTTAACTGAACCAAAAATGTTAATAGTCAAATGAATCTGTGGTATCATAGAATCAGGAGCTTCTTCCAGAGATGAAGTTGGCTACACATACATACTTGCCCATTTTGTACACCTTTTGTCTATGTCCTTCCAAATTTCAACACAGAACCTGTGCCCTACCATATAGCAAAGATATGAGTAAGATGAGGAAATTGAGATGTAATATAATGATTTCAAAATATACTTGGCTACACGGTAAGGGTACAAACATTTTATGCATGCCACACATAGGTTTATGTTTTGAACATATTACTCTCTTAATATCAGGTTTTTAATCTTTTATGTCTTGTTCCTTTAAATTAAGGTGATCATTTAGGTCAAAATCACTCTGGTTTTGAAAATGCTTGGCATTACTGAATTCCAAATATAATTAAAACCAGCAAATCCAATGGCATCAATAAGATGATGTAGAAATCAAATGTTAATCTTTATCATGAAATACTAAAAATACATTTATTAATTATTTTTATAGTTAAAAATTTCAAGGTAAACTTGTGCTAGCTATTAATTTTTGCTTCTTATGTGTCCCTAAGGAATGTTTCCATTGTAATTTTAAATCCAGAGCTAGATTTATATATCCTATATGAGAGACATCTGTATCTATTTCTATATTAATATATGTGGATATGTGACATCTATCTCATAGTATGGATTATAACATTTTAACAAAATTAAATAATTTTCTGTCAACATGATTTTCTTGGAGAGAAATCTGATATTTCTGTGATATATTTTGAAAAGCCTGTAATACTGGAATAATATATTACTATTATTTGACATGATTGTCTCTACCTATGACCTCTGGCCTTTTAGAGTGTGTCCTGCTTAAATAAATTTTACTGACCATGAACATTTTTACAGTTAGTTACACTGGTTATCAGAGCCTGTGATCTTTGATGAGATAACTACTTTGCTTTATTTTCTACTAGAACCAATGTTTGGTTCATTTGCCTCCAGTGGGAGTAACTGAGGACATACAAGGAAAAGGCCTGCAGTACAGGATCCAGGAAAGAAAAGTCTGACTATCCGGCTTCTCTGTGGGAATGACAGAGAAACAAAAAAATGAGAGACACCAAAAAAAAAAAAAAAAGAGAGAGAGACAAGGGAGAGAAGAAAGGTAGACTGTGATGGAAGGAAGGTGGGTGGTAGAGAATGATGGATGGAGAAAGTGACAATGGAGGGGGAAGATGGAGCATCTTAAAGATGGAACTTCAAAGATGCCTTTGTATATATGTAAAATTTTCCTCAGACGTAGAGAATAAAAATGCTATGGTAATTTGTAGACTGTGAAAGTAAGAAACAAATGCTTATTCTCGCATTACTTGCCTGTAGATTGTTTCCATTTGATAAATTAATTATAACTTGTTCACAACTTGAACTATATCAACTAGAGACCCATCTTCCCCCTCCCACCACCCCGAGTTCTTAATTAGGACCAATATAGAAGCAGTTCCTCTCCCCATCTGGAAAGCCACATTCATTTTCACGGTCTTGTAAATGTCATCTGAGTCTTCCTGCAACTGATCCCCAAGGTCTGGGCAGGACCATGGACATCTCCCACTGTACAACTTGAACAATCCTGGGGAGAACACCAGCAAGAACTCGGCTCTGAATGTAGACAAGAAAAGCATAACCTTTCGAAAGAGAACCCTTCCACTGGGTTGAAGCTAAACTACTCGTTCAGTACAACTGTCACATCTGCTTTCAGTTTCCGTGCCCAAGGGTCAGAGCTCAATCATAATCCTGTTGCACCCCCTGCTGGTTAAAAGCCTGTGCTCGTTTTGTTACTTTACACTGAGATAAACATTGCAGTCATTTCACACTTCTTTTAACATTCTATATGGATTTAATTATCATTTGTTTGGACTTCAATTGTTAGAGAGTATAGACAGTTTATTACAGATGTTCTCATGCTCCCTTTTTTTTTCTTTTTGGCATTTCCATTTACTTCTCCCCCTTTCCCAAAGGCTTCAGGGGTTCCATTGCTATCAGTGCTCAATCTTTCTTCCACTCACATCTTTGATGAGAAAGGACAAGAAATTAAAAGCCCACTCTCACCAAAGAATGAACAAAAAAAAAAGCCACTGGGGTTTCTTATGGTAAAGACTACAGGTAGGAGGGCTAAGTGTGTTTGTTATCTGTCTGATTGTCAGCCGTCTTTCCAATCATCATCGCTAACACAAAGGGATGCCAGCTAACCTCCAAGTAATACCCCTTTTATTTTTATTTTAAATTCCAATAAAATTTCAGGGGTCTCGTTTGAGGCAGTATTGTTTGTGGAATATGACATCTCTCTCTCTGACTTTCTGTCTTAATGCCTTGTCATCGTTCTTGATGCCTGCCTGTCAGCACAGCAAGAGGGATTTTTTCATGTCTGAATAGTCACCTTAATGATAGCAGATGGAAACACCACAGGGGGTCCAAGCCCATCACACTGTCATTGTCGCACACTGCCCTGACCTGCTTCCACTCCTCTATTTTTTTGTCCCTTTTTAAAGGAGAAATGGATGGTAATTGAAAAGGATCTTAAGCAAGATTTATGAAGCTATAGACAACATGATTCCCCACTATCTCTCTATGTTTTCACAAATAAAGTCTTAACCTTTTAAGCACCAATGACAGGACAGCTCAAGATAAATGGGTAAAAAGCTTGTAAACCTCATCCTACCAAAGTTAGCCCACCAAAAAAAAAAAAAAGAAGAAGAAGAAGATGGTCTTACATTAGCTCATGATAATTACTGGCTCCAGCTGAGGATTGTGTAAGTTTTTAGATTGGTAAATTCCTGCATAAAAATTATCAAAGTTCCAGAGCCAAGACAACAGCAATACTGAACAGTTGCTTGTGACCCAGGATGTTGTGATCATGGGGAATAGACTGAGCTTTCTGCATATTTTGACAGGACACATCTAGATGAACTTTGGAACTAGTTGTTAGGAAACTTAAACACACTTTTCTGTCTATTTAAAAATTTCTCTTTAAGTTCATATTATTTATCTTTGTAGAACAGAGCAGCAGAAGATAATTCATATGTGTGGCACTGATATACATATGAGAGTAGAGTGTACTAACTTTAGCAAAGCTAGTGTATATCAATTCCAGAAGTGAACTTTTGCAAATCTCCCTATCTTTTTACATGTAGTGGCAATAAAAAAATCTCCAATATAGGATCATATATGCAGAAGGGGGCAGGCACCTTGGGAAAACAAGATGAGTAGGGAAAGTTTTGCCTAAGCATATTCCGAGATGATATTCAAAGCCTCCATGTACTGTACCTCCAAATAAGAGTGCTTGGTTGGGCTTGGCTCTGTGTGGTTTCCAGAATTAAAGGTACTCTAGATCCTTAAGCAATTGTAACCAGGCAACCCTCGAAAAATAATTTAACCACATTGTGACTAGATTTGTTTTTACACTGATGAAGCAATAATGAGTTCCAAAGTGAAAGGAATCCTTGAATAATTTACTGAGCACTTTCTGTAGTCAATTAGAAAGAAATTATTCTGCATAAAAAGGGAATAATTTAATAAAATCAATGTCATTATTGTTCCTTCTTAATATCATGTCAAAATGAAAGGGATGATTGAATTAAATTGATCTTCTTGATGTTTGCCATAATACTGTATCTTAATAAGATCAAACACTTGTTCTTAGCTAATTGGATCACTTTTGTGGAATAACTAGGAAGATGCCAAGTAGCTGATATTTTCCAAAACTGACTGGGTTAAGGAACTAGAGTATTGCAGATAGCTACATGTTGCTTTACCATTTTATTTATTTTTCCCACTGATAGTTTTCTAATTTTATAAATAATGTATATTGATCCATGAGCTATTTATAATATTTGGCCATGGTAAATACTCCTAAGTATAAAATGTATTTCTTCAACTTTGTCCTATTTGCAGTTCTCTTCTAAAATATATTGAGGAAATGTGAATTATTATGCAATTTTGGTGTCTAGAAGGGACAGTTTTCTAATGATCTTACTCATGATTTTTTAGGCATTAATTGTAATTGTTGGGATAACATTTTGATATGAAGTCTGTAGTGGCCAGATTTCTCAGTTCCATCACCTAATCTGATCTCTCTCTCTCTCTTCTTTCTTTATGCCTATGTCTGTGCATACTTCAATATATAGATTATTTTAATCTAATTGTGAAATAAATTAATCTCTGCATTTAATTTTTTGTCTCCTACAATTTGACAAAATAACTTATAGACAATTCATTGACCATTTTCTGAAATAAGACAAATTTATTGGCTTCTTTCAATTTGATTTTTCTCCTTAGCATTTTATCAAGTTCTAGAATTCCAGAAAGGGAGCTCCTCTCCCTTTCAGCCCATGAATGTCTTACTATTAGCAAATGGTAGCTGCCAAATCAGCCTAGCATTTTAGTGGACAATAAAGCTGTTGTCTGTCACCACATTTTAGTGTATTTTTCATTACTAGTCCCAACATATACATAAGAACATTACAAACAAAGACATATGTAAAATGGGAAAAAGTATTTGAAGGATGCCATACAGTTCTTAGCTGAAGATTTGGGTTCTTAGTAGATTACAAGTCAAATCATTAAATTAAATTATAATTTTTTCTAGAAGTCAATGTTCATTCTCATTTGTCTCTGGAATTCTACAGACACGAATACTGTTTATTTTAATTGTTTGAGAAAAATTAAAAAAATTTGAAAAATTAAAAAGTTGTTTGAGAAAATTGTCATGTGTACATCTTTTATCTGTCTCTATGTTATTCTTTGAGACAAGTGACATTGGTTTATGATCATGGATAGTGATAACAATTCTGAAGAGAGAGTTGATTTGCAAAAATTCATATTCCTTCCTTGAAATCAGAGAATAAGATCAAGCTATTTTATTTCCACATGAGTGTGTTTATTCTAGTTATTTATTTCATTATTAGCAAATTTCCAATTCATATATCAATAAGATATGTGCATTAGTTTACTTTTTAATGGTTTTGATATTGTTATTTTTCTAGGTTCCATTTCCAGGCAATTTTGTGTATGATTTTTCACTGTTTAACAGCAGTTGAAAAAGATTGTATTTCACTTGTTTACAAAATTATTTTAATCTTAGTGCTTACCCACAGATACATGGATATGACAAGCCTTTGTTCTGCTAAAGTTCTCATAATCATTAAGTTCAGGATTTCTCAGAAAGTGAAAGAACTTGGGCACCAGTAGGAATACTGGAATCTGGTCCTCAAATTGCTTCCTAGAGCAATCAATTGATTTAAAAAATCATTTAGTGAGCACCTACTATATGCTAGGATTTTTAGGAATACAACAAGAAAGAATGAAATAAGCACAAGTCGCAAAATACCTTCATTCTAAAGGAGGAATCTCTCTCTCTCTCTCTCTCTCTCTCTCTCTCTCTCTCTCTCTCTCTCTCTCTCACTTTCTCTTTCTTTTCTTCTCCTCCTCCTTCACCTCCTTTCCCTTCCTTCTTTCTCTCTTCCTCTCCCTGCCGTCCTCTTTCCCTGTAGGTACGTATAGGCATATAAAAATATATTTTATACATATATAAATAATATAGTCAAATAACAAAATAATCTACACATAATAAAGACAGAAAAACAAAGTAATTAAGAACAAATTTTTGAGGAAGAGAGCACCCTAGTAGTTGTGGGTGTCAGGAAGGTCTTCATAGGAAAGTTGGTGTTTGAGCTGAGTCTTAAAGAAAAAGACTCTAAGAGGCAGAGGTTAGGATGGAATATCACATTCTAGGTGTCAGGATCAGCCAGTGCAAAGACCTGGGGATAGAAAATGAAGTGCCTGGGAGAAAAGGCTGGTTTGGTTGGAGTATAAAGTATGAGAAAGGGAGTAATATACAATGAGTCTGGAAATAGAGGCTGGCTCCGGGGTGACTTTAAAAGCCAAATAGGGATTATATTTTATATTATAGGTAATAAGGGAGCCATTAAAATTTATTGAGTGAGGGAATGACATGGTCAGATTTACACTTAGGGAAAATCATTTTGGCAGCTAAGTGGATGGTGGATTGGAATGTTGAGAAACTTGAGTTGAGGAGAGTAATTAGGAGTCTATTACAATAATTCTGGCAAGAGGTGATGAGGTCCTGAACTAAGGCAAGAATTGTGTGAGTAAAGAGAAAAGTGGCTGGATATAGGTGATGTTGTGGCAGGAGAAATGTTAAATTTTTACAACTGATTAGTGAAGAGCTTAAATAATGTCAAAAGTAGGAATTGGGAGGACTGAAAGGCTAGGAGCACCTTACCCAGAAATAAGAAATTTTGGAAAACCATCCCTGTGTATGGTTACGGTAGGATAAAGAAATAGGTCATGAGCTTGAGAGATTAATTTCTTTTTAAAAATTGACTTGTAGTATAATGGACTACTAGTAAAAAAGCTTTTATCTTTAACATTTGTGAACTTTCAAGAATTGTACAAGCATGTTATTGAAATAATAGAAAATCCTCTATATTTTCCGACTTTATAAGGGGTAGGATAAAATCCCAGGTTGGGGAAGAAAACAGATTTATGTAAAATTTCAATACAAATGCTAAGTGACACACATTTGTTCTATGAAATTATTCTAAACTAGTGCTTTTATACTTGTACAGCTTTTTCTTCTCTCTTTGTGCTTATTCTTAAAAACCTCATAAAGATCGTTGGATGGAGAGTCAAGAGATGTACATTATCATCATAGCATCAGCCTACACTAGGCATTGGACTTTGGGTCAGTCCCCACTTCACTTCCATTTTCTTATCTCTCTAATGAAGTTGGATGAGATGATCTCTAAAATCCCTCGTAGCTCTATCATTCTAAGATTTAGATATTTCAGAGGGGAAGCTATGGTTTTTATTAATTTACAAGTAGGGATGAGATGGAGGATACATTGGAGAACTAGAAGAGATGGCATAGCATTATTGGACTTCCATCCTAGTTATATCTATTACTGCTTCATGCTCTGGGAGCACAGGTCTACTGAATACCAGAAATGACTTTCCTATCTGACTGAACAATCAGGTTAGCTATGGAACAACTGCTGAGTTAGAGGAGAGGAATTGTTTTCTGACCTCTAGTACGTACAATTTTCTACATATTAGATTCTGGTATGGTTGAGTATTTCTTCTTTATTTCCCTCACAATGCCTTCTTATTTTGTTTGTTCTTAGTAAGTCTGTTCCCATCTTAGACATGTAGGGTTTGTTTTTAGGTCCTTTAGTATTAAATGGCATGTAAATCTTTTAACATCTGATATTGATTTCAACATGATTTTGATAATTTCAAAAAACACTCTGAATTATCTTATTTTCCAATATATAACAATCTTGCCTAAATTGGATAATATGAAAACATTTGTATATTTGTTTAAGCTTTTACAATGCACTTTGCACATGACATTTCATTTGATCCTCACAACAACCCTGTGAGTTAGGTGCTAGTATCTTCATTCCCATTTTACAGATGAGGAACCTGAAGATGAGACGGATTAAGGGTACTTCACAGAATCACACAGTGAGTGTCCAAAGAGGGACTTGAAGTCTGATTCATATGTCAGAAGTCATAAAAGGTAGGTAGTTTAGGTATTACCTATGTTTTTGCCAAAGAGGAAACAAGCAGGAATGACTTGCCCCAGTGGCACAATAAATAGCGATATGCTTTCTAATAAGTAGCAATATTTTACCACAAACAATTGAAAACACTTTTGAAAAATGAACATAAGAAGGAATGAGAAGCTATTCAGTTTGGGTGTTGAGGAGAGCTGTTCCTCACTGCAAAAGTGGTTCTGTATGACACCCTTGATTGAAAGCCATCATAAGTGGGGTTGCAGAGAAGCCGTCAAGAAAGGCCTTACTGTGCTCTCTGTCCTCCATTATCATCTAAAAGCCAGATGGTGTAATAGACAGAGGGCTTCCCTTGGAGTCACCAAGACCTAGGTTCAAATCCAGCCTTTCATCCGTCCTTGCTCTGTGAATTACTCAGCAAGTGCCTTAAACTCTCTCAGCCTCAGTTTTCTCATCTCTAAAATGGGGTTTTACAAATATGGGAAGTTTGAAAGAGACAATAAATATTAAATATTATATCATCAGCTATTAATATTGCCTGTGTCACTGAGTCTTGGGAAAACTTGACAGATATCATCCAACCTCCTCCCCCTCATCACCACGGAAAACCTATTTAAAAGTTCACATGAAGAACTCTCTCTTCCCAATCAGGAAGATTTTTTTTTCTTAAATGGAATTTACAATATTTCTCCATGGAAAAATGGTTAATTTTCATAGCTGGACAACAGATTATTCAGAATTATAATGACTTTTTATTATATAGATTATGATTTGAATATCTGGAGTTAAATTGAAGAAAAGAATTGTACAAGCCACCCAAATCATTTTGTCCACTGTTGTGAACCCTCTTTCTTCCCTAGTTAAACATTTTCCCAAATTTTGCTCTAAGATTTCCATTCTCAGTATTCCAACTGTAGAATTTGTTCTACTGATCACATTAACATTTGTAATTAAGCTCTCTGCAGGTGCTCTGAGAGATATTATGATGGATAGACTGGGAGACAAAAGGCAAGGGTTCAAATTGGACTGGACTCCTTGTTAGCTTCATTAACATGGGGAAATGATAACCTCAGAAAACCTCAGTTTCCTCACCTATAAAACAGATAATGCTGAACCATCTACATCATGGTCCAACTTTGTAGCCCACCAGATAGAGTGCCAGGACTGCAGTCAAGACTAATCTTCCTGAGTTCAAATCTGGCCTCAGACACTTATTAGGTGTGTGACCATAGGCAAGTCGCTTAACTTTGTTTGCCTCTGTTTCTTCATCTGTAAAAGGAGCTGGAGAAGGAAATGGCAAACCACTCCAATATCTTTGCCAAGAAAACCCAAAATGGTGCCATAAAGAGTTGGACACAATCGAAATGACAGAATAACAGCAACAACCTATGTCATTAGGGTTGGTCAAGTCAAATCACGCCAACAAGCATTTATTTAGTGCCAACTATGTGCCAAGTACTGTGCCAAGTGCTGGGGATGCCATGAAAAGCAAAAACAACCCTTGCCTTCAAGGAGCTCATGACCCAGTAGTAGAGCAACATGCAAATAATTTACTTACAAACAGAATATATACAGGATAAACTGGAGATATTCTTAGAGGGAATGCACCGTATCTTTGTAAACTTTAAAAGACTGAACACATATAAATAATTATTATCATTGATTGGTCCTGGAAGAGAGTTTTCAGCTTCCCATTCCCCCTTTAACATTAGGTTGTTTCTTCTGTCAGGGAAGGTGTGACTCTACCTGACACAACTTCAGTGATGGAAATGAATGAGCTACAATTTCAATACTTTCTTTTAGGAAAGAAAAGACTCAAGAATGAAAGGAAAAATTGCACAATAATTATTGCTTGCTTTTATGTTTTGCATCCTTACATCCTTTAAATACTTTTCTTTAAACTGTGACAGTCATCGAATAGCTGTTATTTTATAATGACTGCATTTTGTGGTGTTTGTATAATATTGCTTTCATTCTGGAACACTGATTCTGCTGCCAAATAATTGGATTTCTCTTAAATAGTATAGAGTTGAAAAGAGAGTATATGGATTGGTTATAAAATAAAGTCCATTGGCAATGGAATTAAGAAAACATACTAGGGTTTTTTTCCGCAATACTTTGGCTACTAAAGGATGAACTCTAGACATAAAGACCTGTGATATTCAGAGGATCATTGTCCTAGGGCTAGAAGGGATCTCAGATTTATTCTGAGCCCTTTCATTTTGTAGATAAGGAAACTGAAGCCAGAGAAGTTTAGTGATTTGCCCAAGGTCATGCAGCTATTATATGTTGGAAGGAGGATTTGAACCCAGGTCTCCTGTCTCCAAGAGCCAATGTGCCACAATGCGTCCATAGCAATATCTGGGCACAAACCTTCTAAAAAGGAACTTGTAAAAGTAATTTAGCTCAAAAAGTTGCGAGCTATTTCCTGCCCTTTTGTTTTCTGGTTTGTTGGTTATTAGTGGCCATCCTTTGGTGGTATATGATTATCTCTAATGTCCCACAATAGATGTAAGGATAGGAATTAAGCAAAAAAAACCAATTAAATTCCTCTCCCCATAGTCCTTAAATAAATTATATGATACTCTCCTGATACCTTATCCAGGTTAAGATCACACCCCAAGCAATCAATCATAGGCTTAAGTGGGGGAAAAGTCCTTCATTAACCAGGATAATGTACAGGAAGTGTTCAGATCAGTCTGTGTAAAATCAGGGAGCAAATTCAGAACCAGAAAGTTTCAAGCAAGGGGAGAGAAGAGAAAATTCTGGATAAATTCTTGAGAGAGAATCCACGGTGGGTTTGGGGGAGAGGTCCCTGGGCAATCATTGCCTCTGTCTCAGTCTCCTTCCTCGGTGCCTCCCTTCTCACCTACTCATTGCATTCCTAGCCGCTTCCTAGATCAGCTGAAGGCATATGGGCGTCATGAGCCTTGACAAACGTATTCCAGCATTTCAGGAAGTGCTATAGAGTTCTGAGCAGACTTAGTTTGGGGATCTGACTTGTCAGCATAAGGGGGAGTTGGTTTGGTCACCTGAGAGCATTGCTACATAGATTTTTCAGATTTATGCTCATTTTTATCTTTTTCTTGCTTACTCATGTTCTGAACTACATGTTTATTTCATAAAAGGCAGAAAAGTAGTTACCCCACCCCCTAATCATAATTCAACAACAGTGAATGTCTCTCCATGTTCTAGTCTATCCTCCACACTCAGCTGTCTTCCTAAGGAGCAGGTCTTATTACGTCCCATACCCCCTCCATGTGCCATAGTACACAGAGTGCAAGGGCTGAAGTCAGGAAGTTCCAGGTTCAAATCTGGCCTCAGACACTTACTACCTGTGTGAACCTGTGAAAGTCACCAAACTTCTGACTGCCTGGAACACTTAGGTGCCTAATAAACATTTGTTTGTTTTTTTGTTTTGGTGGGACAATGAGGGTTAAGTGACTTGCCCAGGGTCACCCAGCTAATAAGTGTCAAGTGTCTGAATCTGGATTTGAACTCAGGTCCTCCTGAATCCAGGGATGGTGCTTTATCCACAGCACCACCTAGCTGCCCCCACCTAATAAACATTTACTGACTCACTATCCAAAGTCTGTCCATCCCTTAAGGCACAGTTCCAGTTCCACCTCTTTCTTTTAGGACTTCAGTCCTTGGTCATCCATTCCCTTGTCTAAACTTCATTCATGGCTAGTGGCTGGGTGGTGCAATAGATAGAACATCTAGCATGGAGTCAGCAAGACCTGAGTTCAAATCCTGCCTCATACACTATCTCTGTGACCTCGAATAAGCTACTTAACCACTGTCTGCTTCAGTTTCCTCATCTATAAAATGGGGATGAATAATAGCACCTATCTCCTAGACTTTTCACAACCTAATCCCACCTGACCTTTGTAATCTTCTCATCCTTTCCTCTCTGCTATACCATCTGTGATCCATCAGTACAAGCCTACTTCCTGTTCCTCACACATGATACTCCCTCTCTCATCTCTGAACAGCCTGACTCATCTGCCTGGAACTCTCTCCATACCTCCACCTTTCAGCATCCTTTGCTTCCTTCAAGACTCAGCTCAAATGCCACCTTCTACAGGAAGCCTTTCCAGTCCCCACCTTCGCTTAACCCTTCCTCCTAACTTTCTTTCTACTATTTAAATCTCTTGTATGTACCTAGTTATTTACATGTTAATTCCCTATTAGTCTATAAGTTCCACAAGGGTTACAATATTTTTAGTGTTTTACTTTTCTTTGTATTCCCCAACCCGTAGCATGTGAATCATTAATAAATGCTTGTTAATTGGCAATTGACTGATTGACTGTACCTATTTATTTCCAAAATTTAGAAATGGTAAAAAAATATTGAATATGTGACCAAGCCCAATCCCTAAAGGATATATTTTAGTTTATAATGGTTTGTGTTTTATGTCTCTCAACATTTTGCCATATCAGTGACAAATTTTGAATCTCATAACAACTCCACCTACCTACCATTCCATCATTCCTACCAGTAACATAGGCAGGAATTTTAGGATACATAAAACACACTATGGCTAACATATGGAACTCATCATCTCAAGAGGGATGGTAAGACAGTGGCAGGTGGTTCCGTGCATTGGAGACAAGGCCACACTAATGATTTAGAAATCTCCAAGTCTCTTCCAACTATGATCTGTGGATGTTTTAGATCTATATATGAATAATAAACCCATAGTAGGTAATTAAGAGAAACCAGAAATATATGGGGACACATCTTTAGTGTGTTGCTTGGTTGGAAAAATCACCTTGCCATCCTTCAAAAGAACCCTTGGTGCCACTTTTAGAAAAGAATGCTCAATTGGATAAATCATGCCATAGACTCAGTATGACAGTAGTATATACTCATGGGGCATGATCCTTCAATAAAGTGAGAAAATACAATTAGGTAACTTGGTCATTGGTGGACGTCAGATGGGAAAGACTCCTTGTCACAACAGGGCAATCTATTAGAAAACTTCTGGGGTCCTATTTCTGCCAACTGCCAAAATGTCATCAAATCAAATTATTATACATTATAAACATCCATTTTTCCCAACTAAAGGTGAATGATGAGAAATGAACTCATTTCCTATGTGACATTATTTGATTATAACTGATGGGAACTGATTAACAAGTGAAATATAACGAAGGTAGGCTGATCTTAAGCTTTCTAAGTCTGGGTATATGCATGGGAAGGATGAGGTAGATGTGAATAAAAGCCCCATCTAACGATAATAATGAGAACAAAGCAAACTAAGATGTTAGGCTTGTTAGTAAAGAGAAGCTTTGAAAGGAAAACTGTTCTCCCTTAGCCATGAGATCTTCTAAAATCTATTCAGGAAAATATCTCCAATTACATGTAGGAAAGTGAAGTGTGTTGGGAATAGTAATTTGATAACTTGAAAAGGAGCACCTTTAAAGATAAATTCAGGGCAGGGGTGACAGGCATCTCTAGGATGCTTTATTTCAGAATCTTCCTGCTCATTGAGGTAAAGAAGATACTAAGAGGATTATGGGGAAGAAAAAGGCAAAAGCCTCAGATGCATACGTGCTAAAATTGGCTTGAGATAGAGATATTATTGCCCAACCCCTGACTGTTATTTTTAATCTCTTATTGACAAGTAAAACCTTTCCTACAGAGAGGAATTTGGGACATGTAATCCACATTCTTCAATCTCAGGGTTTGAGATAACCTCGACAATTACAACCTGTTGCTCTTTTATCCATTTAGAACAAGATTTGGAATCTATCACAAATGAACAATTTGGCAAACACAGCTCTCAGTAAAATCTATTGTCACTTAATTGGCACTATTTTTAAAAATTGCTGAACCATCTATAAGTACAACACAACAGCAGACTATAGACCTTTGGCAATTCTGTTATGAGCCAATTTTAGAGTTTAGCCATTGTATATGACAACTGAATGAGTTATTTTGTCCACGATGCAGTGGGCTATGTAGAGAATGACATCTACAAAACTACACATTGATTATCTCTATGTATCTATGTGTCTATGTATCTAAATCTATCAATCAATCATCTATCTTTCTAATCCATCTATAATATCTGTCTGTCTATCTAGTCTATCTATAATGTCTTTGTCTATCTACCTCTCTCTCTTCCCTACTAACCATATTTATGTATCTATGTATGTATCTATCATTGTTTGCAGTGTTCCCATACTCAGAATTTGATTCCTTCTTACTTCTTCCTTCCAGAATTCCTAGATGTTTTCAAGGCTCAGCTCAAATGCTCCGTCCAGGGGCCCCTCCTGATACCTTTATCTGCTAGTCCCCTGCAACATTTGAAATTACTTTGAATTTAATTTATCTATATTTTTAAAACCTCACAATCTTGTTCAACTCTTTCTTCTCTGTCACCCCACATACCCAATCAGTTTCCAAACCTTGTCAATTTTAGCTCCATAATACCTCTTGTATCCATCTCTTTCTCTCCACTCATGGTTCCACATCCTTAGTTTAGGTCCTTATCACCTCTCTCCTGGACAATTGTGATAGCATCCTCTTTGGTCTCCCTGCCTCATCTCTTTCTTTAAGTAAATCCTCCACTTCATTGTCAAAACGATATTTCTAAAGCATAGATTTTTATTTTTGTTAAACATCTACCATCATAAATGGTGATGATCATCACCGTCACTTATCAACATTATCCACATCAAGCATTTATGTGTACCTCCTATGGGCCAGGCACCATGCTAAGTGCTAGGGATACAAAGAAAGGCAAAAGCACAGTCCCTGTCATTAAACAGCCCACAGTAAAATGGGGGTAGAAATCATGCAGATCACTAGGTTCATAGATTTATACAATGTAAATGCAATGTCATTTCAGAGAGAAGGCACCAGCAGCAGGGAGCAGGGGGCAGGGAGTGGGCACCCAGAAATAACCTTTTGCAGAAGATGAGGTTTGAACAGGGTCTTGAAGTCCTTCAAAGCCTATCTTTGACCTACTTAGCTACCGGTCTTGTTATACATCATCCCCTTTCGTTCACCCTTTGTTCCAGCCAAGCTGTCCTTGATATTTCTCACACAAGACAATTCATCTCTCATCTCTGCTGCTGTGCTGACATGTATACTTAGGTGTACATGTTGTACATGATTAATTAATTGGTTATCTCCTCTGAAAGAATAGAAGTTATTTGAGGGAGGGTCTGCTTCATTTTTGTTTTTGTAATTCTAGTGTCTAACATATAATCGGTGCTTATGAAATGTTGGTGGATTTGTTGATAAGTTTTGTATTTGATTACATGTATATATATATATACATCTATGTATATATACACACATTCTATGAGAGAGATGAAATATATACACATATATTTCATTTCTCTCATAGAATATAAGGTTCTTGAAGACAGACACTCATCTTGTTTTTGTCTTCACATTCCTGAACCTAGCACAGTGCTTGGCACATACCACTAGGTGCTTATTAAGTACTCACTGAAGTAAATAGAATTCTCTGTAAGTATTAACTCCTTTTCTCAAGTAGAAGGATTTACTACAACAAATATTAAAACCAATTTCGAAAGTGAAAACATTAAAAATTATACGTTAAATTCAGTATATACAAAAGCTATGCTATTGTCTTTAGAAGTAATGGTTTTGGGGGCAGCTAGGTGGCGCAGTGGATTAAACACCGGCCCTGCATTCAGGAGGACCTGAGTTCAAATCCGGCCTCAGACACTTGACACTTACTAGCTGTGTGACCCTGGTTAAGTCACTTAACCCTCATTGCCCTGGCCCCCCCCCCCCAAAAGAAGAAGAAGTAGTAGTAAAGGTTTTGATTAATAAAACTCCTATGTAGTTAATTTGAAATTATGTTATAACTTGGTTCTATTTATCAGACCTCTAAGGTAAGGACTAACCTTGCTTCTCTTATTATCCATTTTTTTAAAAATCAGTAGACTGCCCCAGCTTCATAAATAGTTTGGGTAAAAAGATTAGTATAAGAGTTTTTACTTAGCCCATAAAACATAGACATGCCTTCTGTGCACTGATGGCCCTTTTTACATCATTCTAATGATTATTTTAAAGGGGTTGTTTCCTTGTGTATTTCATAGACCTGATAAAATTGGCATATATTTCTTGGGAGGACTTTAAAGGAGGTTTCTAATAACAAACACAAAAATGTTTAATACCTATTTGGATACTAATATAGATGAAAAGAATTCTCTCACATATATCTATACTCACAGGGATGTTTTTTTTTTTTAAAAAACCATATTTTGGCATAGCATGTCACAAGTTATGAGTTTCTAATAACATTTTATAGGACTTGATCCTATTTCACAAGTCTCCATCTTCATAGTCCCCTTCCACAGGCTATCACTCTGGAGCTAAACTATGAAATCAAAAGAAGGTGAAGTAACAGAAGAGAAAGTTAATCACCATCGGCACTCCTAAGAGGTGACGCTGCCCCATGCTCTGCGGGTTTTAAAAACACCATCAAATGAAGCTGGGCTGGCCGGCTCGTGTCGCCTCTGCTTTATCTAGATCACTTGGGTACTGTCCAGCAAAATATCTCTCCGAGAACAGCATGGTGCCAGTACTGGGTGCCAACCCAGGAGAAACACAAAAGACCCCTTCTCTCCGCACCAATAAGCCAACTGTTAAAAGATTAAAACATGTTGTGGAGATAACAAGAATTTAGAAGCTGGCAGCAGGTGTTGTACAAAGAAGCATTTGGCAGCGTGGCACTTCTGCCTGTCTAATTCCAGTCAAAACAATCTTCTGCCCAGTTGTGAGGAAGGTCTGGAGCCGAATAGCAACTCAGAGTGAAGAGGTTGAGTTAGGGTGCTCCTTTAAATGCCGAGTCCTGTGGAGTGGAGATTAATGGAATATAGTTTATCATTGTTCAGAACCAGTGGGGGTTCATTTCAGGATCTATCTGCCACTGGTTTTTGCTATGGAATAGAAACTCCAACAGCTGTACCACAAATGCTTCTGTGGGCTGCTGTTACAGTTTCCTCACTAATATGTGGAAGGTCTGCATGTCAAACATCAGAGACAAAAGTGGTCAATAGGTTACTTACAAAGCCTTCTTGCTTTCAAACATCTGTTTAATGTTCTTTTAAATAGAATTTGATTTTAACTTTTTTTTCTTTAAAATCAATTATTCCTCATCGCATACTTGGTGTTGGGATGGATATAAAATGGAAATTACTAATTTCATGGGACATTTTTAATGATTCCTGAAATAGTATAGTTAGCTGGGCTTAAAGTCTAAGTCACCAGATTCCCGAAGTTCAGCTCACATGAATAATGTTACTTCAGAATGGGGAAGGTAACAAGCATTTATTAATTGCTTACTGTATTCCAGGCACTGTGCTAAGTACTTTTTATAAATCTAATTTCATAGAAGGTGGGTATGTCAGCGTTTATTAGGAATAGTTTATACTAAAAACAATGGAATTCTGAAACACTGTCTCTGTCTCTGTATCTCTTTCTTTGTCACTCTGTCTCTCTCTGTGTGTATCTCTGTCTCTGTTTCTCTCTGTTTCTGCTAATGGCCATGTGATATGGTACATCTGACTTTGGAGCCAGAAAGACCTGAGTTCAAATCCTGCCTCTGATATATATGGACTCAGCAAGTCATATCTCAGGGCTTTAGATAATTCTATTTTTATTTTTAAAATTTTACTTATCTCACTCTGAACTTAAGAAATAAAACATGCATTTCCATAGCATAGAATAGAAAAAAAAGATGATTGTCCATGAAATGCAGATCTTTTGTGTACAACTTGCTATTCCTTTTAAAGATGTAATAGTTATCATGTTTCTTGTTGTTGTTGTTGTTGTTGTTGTTGTTCTTCTTCTTCTTCTTCTTCTTCTTCTTCTTCTTCTTCTTCTTCTTCTTCTTCCAGGGCAATGAGGGTTAAGTGACTTGTCCAGGTTCACACAGCTATTGTCAAGTGTCTGAGACTGGATTTGAACTCAGGTCCTTCTGAATCCAGGGCCAGTGCTTTATCCATTGCACCACCTAGCTGCCCCCTGTCATGTAACTTCTTTTGAAAGTCATATCTCACTGCTTGAGATAATTCTATAAGATTAGATACATTGCATAGGGAGATGGAGCTTCCATATGAAGGACTTTGCTATAGAGGTCCAGTCCCTACTCACACCTACTCACATCTAAAAGCAATTGTTATAAATTTTGTTTTGTTTCTTAAACATAGGGGGCTTGATTCTTCTATTGCAAGATTCTTTAATCCATGAAATTGTCTGATTATTATTGAATGAAATCTATGGTCTCCCCCATCTCTTTCTGTTCCCTCTGGTTGCATATGGCTCAAGCCCTTATCACCTCAAATGTAGACTATGGCTGTTGATGAGTAACTGTATTTAGTTCTGCTTTATCCATCCTTTCAGTGTCTTCTGCCTGATCCATGTTCTTAAACTACCACTGGCCAAGTCATTTAAACTTTCCACACTCCAGACAACCATCTAAAACTGTCTATGGCAGAGAAGCTGCCAATCTGCATTGGCAAAGGGAATCTCTTCATCTTTTCTTAACCCCGGACAATCTGGCTTCCAAACTTACCATTCCCCCTGAAAGAGTTGGTTCCAAAGTTACTAATGATCTCTTGGTTAGCCAGGTTAAAGGCCTTTTTGCCATCCTCGTTCTCCTTGACCTCTCTGTCTCTGTCACAGTGCCTTTGGCACTGTGGATCATCTTGTCCTCCTTGATACCCTCTTCTCTTGAGGACGCCACTCTCTCCTGGATTTTCTCCTACCTATCTGATCACTCCTTCTCTGTCTCCTTTGCTGGATTCTCCTCCTAACCTCTAACCCTTAGGTTTCTCTCAGGGTTCTGTCCTGGGTCCTCTTTTCCGTCTATACTGCTTCACTTGGTGATTTCATCAGATCCCACAGAGTTAATTGCCATCCCTGCTGCTGATTCTCAAATCTACCAATCCTGACCCACTCTCTCGACTGACCTCCATTCTAGCTTCTCCAACTGCCTTTTAGATAATTCAAGCTGGATGTCCATGAAACACTTAAACTCAGTAGGTTCAAAGCAGAACTTATTACCTTTCCCTTTAAATTCCCCACCCCCATGCCTGTACATACACCTTCCCTATTACCATCGAGGACAACACCTTTTCCCCAGTCTCTCAGGCTCATAAGGTGTGCATCACTATTGACTCTCTCTATCACTATCTCTCATCACTGCCCCACACCCTATATCCAATTTGTTCCCAAGGCCAGTTAGTTAGTTCCCAAGTTAGTTAGTTTCTGCAACATCTTTCCAATTTACCCCCTTCTCTCAGCTGATGCATCCACCAGCGGTACATGCCCTCATCACCTCATGCCTGAACTATTGCAATGGCTACTAGGGGGGTCTGCCTTCCTCAAGTCTCTCCCCACTCTAATCCATCCTTCATCAGCCACCAAAGTGATTTTTCCTAAAGTGCAGGTCTGATCATGTCACTCTCAACTCAATAAATTCCAGTGGCTTCCTATTCTTTGTTTGGCATTCAAAGCTCTTTTTTTGTGGGGCAATGAGGGTTAAGTGACTTGCCTAGGGTCACACAACTAGTAAGTGTCAAGTGTCTGAGGCCAGATTTGAACCCAGGTCCCCCTAAATCCAGGGCTGGTGCTTTATCCACTGTACCAAGTAGCTGCCCCCCAACCCTTCTTAATTCTAATGTCTTCCCTCTTTTAATAAGTCCCCACTTACCTTGTATATAACTTGCTTGTGCACATTTGTTTGTTGTCTCTCTCATTAGATTGTAAGCTCCTTGAGGGCAGAGACTTGTCTTTTGCCTCTTTTTGTATTCCCAGTGCTTAGCCCAATGCCTGGCATATATTAGCCACTTTACTAAGTGTTTATTGACTGACTTGACATTCCTATACCGATGAAATCACAGGTCCCAGCAAGCCCAATCATAAAACCTCAGTGGTGGTCCCCATTATCTACAGTATAGTGTCTAAACTCCTTAGCCCATCATTGGAGGAACCCCAAAGTTTGATCCCAAGCTATGTTTCTAGCTCTATCTCCAGATATTAATATGAGCTCTAGCTTTTGAATTTGTTGTTGCTGTTGTTCAGTCATTTTTCAGTTGTTTCTTTCTCTTCATGACCCCATTGAGGGTTTTCTTGGCAAAGATACTGGAGTGGTTTGCCATGTCCTTCTTCAGCTCATTTTATAGATTTTACTTCTTTTGTTCCCACTGCCCGTTCTGGTTTTCTTTATGTCCGACTAGGGAAATCTCATTCATCCTTCATGGTTCCTCTCAGATGTCACCTCTATGACAGCTCTCCTCTTCTTTTAAAAAGAAGTGATATGCCTCTGCTCTAAACTCACAGTACACAGTTTATAATCACTTATGGATGGATAGTATAAAGTCTCATGTTGGAGAGAGGTGCCTTTTCCTCTTCTAGGTCATTTGTTAAAAGGCAGGGAAAATGTCTTGTGAATTCCAAACAATATATCAACAAGCATTTATTAAGTGTTTAATATGTATCAGGCACAGTGCCAAGTACTGGAAATACAAATAAAGGCAAAAAGAAAGAAAAAAAGAAAGAAGGAAGGAAGGAAGGAAGGAAGAAAGAAAGAAAGAAAGAAAGAAAGAAAGAAAGAAAGAAAGAAAGAAAGAAAGAAAGAAAGAAAGAAAGAAAGAAGGAAAGAAATACTTTCTTTGCCCTGAAGGAATTTCCATTCTAATTTGGGAAGACAACACATAAAAGGGAGCTGAAAAGCTGGTATTAGGAGAGGGAGAGGAGAAGGAGGTCTTTGCCTGGGGGAGTGATGAAGGCGTTCAGAACCTCAGGAGTGGCATACATCTAGAGATCCTTATCGACTCTTCCCTGGCTTCTATAACATCTCCTCTGTCATTCCTCATCTTTTTTCTTTTCTTTTCTTTTTTTGAGGGTTAAGTGACTTGCCCAGGGTCACACAACTAGTAAGTATCCAGAGCTGGTGTTTTATCCACTGTGCCACCTAGCTGCACCCACCATATAAGTTCTATAAAAGGAAATGGGCATGGAAAAGATACGACCTGGGGAACACATCTATCTTTAAGTATTAAAGAACTGTCTTGTGGAAGAGGTATTCTATTTGTTCTATTTTCTGCAGCAGATAAAACTAGGAGTCATGATTGGAAGTTTCAAAAAGACAAATTTATATGATGTAAAGGATGGAAAACAACAACTTCATAACAATTAGAGTTACACAAAAGTGGAATGAATTGCTCTAGCAGGTAATGAGAGAAAATTTCCCCTTAATGAAGTTGTCCCAGCAAAGTTTTGATGACTGCTTGTTGGGTATGTTTTAATAGGATTTTAAAATATATTATTAATTGGACTGGAGGGCTTCTGAGACCCCTTCCAACTCTAAAGTCCTGTGATCCAGTGAACTACATGTAATTTTTATAATGGGGTTAAAGTCCTTTTTAAAAAACTAACCTCAGTTACTTTTGGAAAAAGGAACAGGTGTCCATCCTCAGAGATGCTAAGTAACAAATAACACCATTGACCCTGTGGCTTATCCTAAAGTGATTTTTGGGGTCATTACCCTAAGGATGAAATCTCTTGGCTGTATGCTTCATGTTGACTTTGCTACCCATTCCTTATACCAGCTATTTCTTCTGACCCAGAGTACATTTATAGAACTGTAGCAATCTCTGTCTTCTGCTTTCAGAATTATGCAGTATATGTAAATCAAGTACAGACCTTAATGATATTCCCCAAGCTGAGTGGTATTGGTTCGAATACTAATTGCTTCTACCACATAGTTTTGTTTTGTTTTGTTTGAGCCACTGTGCAATGAATATTCTAAATCAATGAATGCCAACCTATCCCCATTGAATTGAAATCCCTGGATGTTAGACAAAGCAATGTGTGTGCTCTCCTTAGGCGAGAGAATATTGGCAGTACTCCGGCCAAATAGCAACTGTTCCCAGGGTATCCTATTCTCCTGAAGGATGAACTACTGAGTATTTAGGAATATATCCCTTACTCAGAGAAAGGACACATGGCCAGTTAACTCCTTCAGCAGCAATGAATTCAGTGTTCACATCATAGGATGAACCTGTCCGAATGGAAACACAACTCATAAAATTCATCTCTCTGAAGAGGAAATAATTCATTAAAATAGGGTATAAGTTCTGGCACGAGAAATCACTTTATTATTGATGTGCTCTCATCCTTGGTTTAAATGGAGAAACTTTACTACTCGAGGCTTTGAATCAAGTTTTACATTATAACCTATTCTGAATTATCTAATAGAGATTAATCCAGCTCTTACCTGTTCTCCTAAATAGCTTTACTGGGAATGATTTCATTTTGAAATATGTATATTGTTGTTCAGTCATTTTTCAGTCTTATCTGAGTCTTGGAGGCTTCTTTTGTGGTTTTCTTGGCAAAGATACTGGAGTGGTTTGCCATTTCCTTCTCTAGCTCATGAGGAAACTGAGGTAAACAGGGTTAAGTGACTTGCCTAGGGTCACACAGCTAGTAAGTGTCTGAGAGTCTTCCTGACTCAAGGCCTGTGCTCTATCTACTGCACCACCTAGCTGACCTCGTAGAAATCATTACTTTATATTATATTAGCTTATGAGATGGTTGCACCTCATGGACACAGAATATTGGTTCTGTAGTTGGTGTGCATGCATGGAAAAGATATATTGGGAGAAAAAAACAAAACAGTTCTTGCTTTAGGTTTCTGAAACTCCAGCAAAAACTATACAGAATAACTTAAAATGTTTGTCTTGCTTTTGTGGATAAGCAATTGAAAATGAAGAAGGTCTCACTGTCTTTATATCACCCATGTATATGGGTGTAGTTATATAAATATATACATATCTATCCCTGTGTGTATTTATACCACATATATATAGATGTGTAAATATCTCATGTTTGTATATATATATATATATGTATATATCCTATGTGCGCATATGCATTTATCTTGTAGGTATACTAATGTACATGTGTCTCATCTGTTATGTATATATCCTATATGTGTATATATAACATATCCACATGTGTGTGTACAATACATGCATATATATGTGGGACATCTGGATATATACAGAAACATTAAGGAAAAGTGGAGGTGTGCTAAAAATTTAATTTTGCAAAGTCCCTATATTCTGAGCTTTTCCTGCCTCTTAATTCAAATTCCTTCAGCTGTTCAGACAGACATTTTACATTTCTTAAATGCATAGGATAATTGAGCAAACCTTTCACTTCATCCCATTTCATGCAATAATTAGGGAAATTGTTCAACATTAGTCCAGACAATATTTTGCATAATCAGTCTTTGGGGGCTAGGGGGTGGGGAGTGGGCAGGGGGTGGTTAGGGATTCCAGCCTTTGGAATCCAAGAGTTCACTGACAACCGTCTTAGCAAGCTTAGCCCATAGCATTTCCAGCTCTGGATAAAACTTGAAACCTACAAAAAGGCTCTGGCTTTGTTACAATGTTTGCAGTTCACTGAATGTTTTTTCTGTGCATACATATTTCAAGTGGGCTCTATGGTTATAACTATAGCAAGTGACACGTTATGGACCCTAAATCGTTGCAGTGCGAAATATGCACCGAGAGAGGACCAAGGAAGATACCAAGGTCGGTTTTATCTAGCACTGAACTGTAAAATGCCAGCCCTGCTGTATGGAAGATCTCTGGTTCTGAGCAGGGCTCATTGCCTGCTAAGTTGAGGATAGGGTTTCACTTTCAGCAACTGTTAATATCCGGGGCTACCCAGGCATAATGACCCTAACATTTGTGACACATTGTTGAATTTTCTGGTTCTTTTAACTTATTTAAACCTTTCCCCCCTGGTAGCCCCCTCCTCCCGCCCACCATTCACTGGGAGACTCTTGAGTAGAGATATCGGCAGGGCTCTCTCACTGGTGGTTGGCCAATCACAGTCCAGGCTGTGCTTGGCCACTCTCTAGAAGATGGTACCTTAATCCTGCAGCAAAGATAATGTTCATAATTCTTTAATCCCAACAATGTTTACTTTCTGTTCATGAAAAGTTTAACTGTGATGTTAGTTTAACTAAACTGAGTATGAATTAGGAAAGCAAAAAAATGTTTTAATAGCATAGACTTTTTTTTTTCATTCTAACATAAGCATTCAAAGGTTATGCCACATATGACTAAAAATGTTTGAAGTGAAATTTTGGCCTTTCATTCTTGGTAATCACAAATTTATTCTCTCTGTAATAAGTAGAAATAATTCTAATAATTTCTATTTTATTTGTTACCTTAAAATATTTCCAATGCTGTTTGTTCACATCCTTTTTTTAGCTTAATCGGGAGAATTTAAATATAAAAGCCAAAATAATGGATTCAAATGATCAGAGGAAAGAATGGATGTTAGAGGCCATCTGGCCCATCTTTCAGACATAATTGAAGATACCAAATGAATTAGAATTTTTCTTTAGTCACTGAAAATAATTTTAGCATTGTACCAGGTCCCCTCAGCACTGTGCCAACATAGCTTCCCCAAACAGGAAGTATGGAACTCACTGGTCCCTAAGGTATATCTGTAAAATACTAAAACTTTTTTCCTTTTGTAAGGGTATAGGACTTTTTTCTTTATCTGGATTTTCCTTCTCGTATTTTTCCTGTATTAAAAATAGCTGTTACTTAAATAGTGCTTCATGGCTTAAATATGTTTTACATGATGATTCTGTAAGATTTTGGGTATACATATCATCACCTCCACATTACAGATGAGAAAAATGAGGTCCAGAGAAGCTCATCATACAATAATTGGAAGAGCTGGGGCTATTAAATTAGATCTCTTGACCCCAAGTCTATTTTTTTTTTCTTTCTGTGTAAAAAAATGCAACTCTGCCTAAGTTTCATACTACATTTCCCGATTTCCTAAAACAGGGCACTCCTCCAAATGTGAATGTTTATCTCTTTGGTCCATTGACAGGACCCCAAGTGCAGGGGGAGAATGATGGAGTTCCCTTTATGAAGATCATGAGGACGTCCTGTGATTCCAAAGGGATTCCAGCCACTCCCATCCTGTGTTTCACCTTATCCAACCTATTCATGATTGGCATATTCAAAGGTACCTGGGGTCTATTTCTTACAGCTTCCTTATTCCATTTAAGTAAAAAACTACACATTTGTGGGTCTTCTAGAGTTGGAGGCTGCTCCTATTGTCTGAATCAATCCACTTTTCCAGGAAGCAGTTATGTATGTAGCTTCATTCCCTTGTTTTGACCAAAGAAGGGTCCCTACTGGGTGGCAGTGAAGTGGGCATAGCTGTCTTCTTATTGTCTTTTTTCTGTGTGTGTAACTGCTCATGGAATGTGTATACTATTCAATAAACCATACAGTTAGATCAACTTAATGAGCCATTTGTCTCTTGAAATCCCTAACCCCTATCAGCTAGCCCAATATTGGTGTTTCCTTTTTTTAATTTTGAAAAAATTTTTATTGAAATGGTTTGTTTTCAAAATAATCTGCCTTAAAATGCTCTACTCTAGGGACAGCTATGTGGCACAGTGGATAGAGCACCGGCCCTGGAGTCAGGAGGACCTGAGTTCAAATCTGAGCTTGGATACTTGACACTTACTAGCTGTGTGACCCTGGGCAAGTCACTTAACCCTAATTGCCGCACCAAAAAAAAAAATACTCTACTCTAAGAACGCTTCAAATGATTTGCAAGGAGTGGAGGAAGAAAACTGCATAGATTGACCAAGCTAGGTAGGTGCTGCAGTGGATAGAGTGAAGACCTGAGTTCAACTCTGCACTCTTATCTACTAAAACTGTGTGACCCTGAGCAAGACACTTAAAAAAGAGAAGGAAGACTCTCTTCAGTTGTACAATGGGGATAATAATGGTACCTACCTCCTAGGGTAGATAATGTTCCTAAAAAGTCCTCAGCACAGTGCCTGCTAGCACATAGCAGGTGCTTAATGAATGCTTATTCCCTCCCCTTTTGCTTTATCTGGTTGGCATCATGGCTTAGGCTAAAGCAGAGACTTGGCTTGGTAGATTTGTAGGAAATTGTTATCAGGGAGGCACTAGTACAAATAAGAGGTTTTTTATGCTGTAGAGCAAGCTGGCCACCCCCTCTCCCCCATAGCCTATA
The DNA here is from genome assembly GCF_019393635.1 of Dromiciops gliroides. Lineage (NCBI taxonomy): Eukaryota > Metazoa > Chordata > Mammalia > Microbiotheria > Microbiotheriidae > Dromiciops > Dromiciops gliroides. The sequence continues at coordinate 39,697,422 of NC_057866.1, forward strand.
CATATACTATCTGGCAAGAGAGACAGAGATTTGTCCTCACCTAGCTTGAGGAGGAGGGAGTCCCGATGGGGAAAGGACACACTCACAATTGGGTCCAAGCAGGGATGTTTTATACCCTTATACTAGGTTTGGTTGAGAATAGGTAACAAATGCCAGATGTGGGAAGGGTTGTTCTTTTTCTTTCTTTCTTTTTTTTTTTTTGGTGAGGCAATTGGGGTTAAGTGACTTGCCCAGGGTTACACAGCCAGTAAGTGTTAAGTGTCTGAGGCCGGATTTGAACTCAGGTCCTCCTGACTCCAGGGCTGGTGATCTATCCACTGCGCCATCTAGCTGCCCCAGGAAGGGGTGTTCTTAATAAGACTTAGAAGCGAGTAGAGAGATTCCTGGGGTTACTTATTCATAACAGGGTCAGGTCAGGGGAGTTTCCTTACTGGGCCCCCAAATTGGGTAAGGGTCTGAGTTGATTTTCTGAAGCAGGAGGAAAGGAGTGGTTCACAGGCCACTTGAGTTGGCCAGGAGTTTTAGCAGATCAGAAGCCCCAGTTATTAACTTCTTTTTTTTTAGAATAAAATAATAGTTTATTTAGGTGCTAGGGAAAGGAAACCAAGAGAGAAATCCTTGGACTTCTTCTCATGGGGAGAAGGCATGGCACAGAGGTGTGGCTCTGAGATACCTATCTCCTTAACTTATTTTTTGTTTGTTTGTTTGTTTTGTTTTTGTGAGGCAATTGGGGTTAAGTGACTTGCCCAGGGTCACACAGCTAGTAAGTGTTAAGTGTCTGAGGCCAGATTTGAACTCAGGTCCTCCTGAATCCAGGGCCAGTGCTCTATCCACTGTGCCACCTAGCTGCCCCTCCTTAACTTCTTGATAAAAGGTCTAAACAGTGGAAAAATACAAAATTGCTTGCCATTTCCCATATGCTTTATGGACATTAGGACTACTTAGCTTAAATGACTCCATATTGGAGTCTTATCATTAGACTTATTAAATGAAACAATATAAAAACCACAATTGCCACACCTTCCCTCTAGAGACAATAGGTATAATGTACAAAGCAGACTAACATATGCCGAATTTACAAGGAACTCAGACAGGTAAATGTAGGATGGGGCAGAGTAGGATTGTATATGGAGAAAATATACTCATGTGAGTGATCCAGGAGCCAAATGGGTGAAGAATGAAGGAGAGAATTTGGACAAAGAAGCCAGAAAGAGGAGTGACATGATCATCTGAGCATCCTACAGGCCTACCTGAACAGAAAGAGAAACTAGAAAAGGAATTTGGATCACAGGCCTGGCATAGAATCATGATATAGCAGTGATGGGGGACCTCAATTATCTGGACATCTGTTGGAACTCAATCTTTGCCAAAAACAGAGTAGCTAATAATTTCTTGGCTTGATTTGATGACAATTTCAGCCTTTACAATGTGGATGAAGCAGTGGAGAGAATTGCTATTCTAAGCCTAATTCTGTCCCACAAGGAGAATTTGCTGAATTAGAAATGATGGGAACTTTAAGTACCTCCTCCAATCTTAGAATTTGTCAGAAAGTCCACAGACATTCATTAAACATGTATTATAGGCACTATGTCATGTGCTAGAGATTTGAAAAAAATGCAAAAGTATAGCCCTGCCTTCAAAGGGCTCACATTCTTCTTTTTAATAAACATTTTTTATTTAATGTTTTAAGTTCTAAATCAATTCCTCTCTCCCTGCCCCACCCCACTGAGGTACGATTATGTAAAACATTTCCACATTAGTAATTTTGTATAAGAAGACTTGAATAAAAGAAAAAAAAGAAAGTGAAAAACTGCCTGTTTCACTCTGTGTTCAATCAATATCAGTTCTTTCTTTGGGGGTGGATAGTAGGTTTCGATCATTATTCCTTTGGGATTGTCTTGAATCATTGTATTGCTGAGAATAGCTAAGTCATTCAAAGTTCTTTATCATACAATATTGCTGTTGCTGTGTATAATGTTCTCCTGGTTCTGTCCACTTTACTATGCAGTAGTTCATGTAATCTTTCCAGGTTTTTCTAAAATCATTCTGCTTGTCATTTCTTATAACACAATCATATTCCATTACAATCACAGGGAGCTTGAGATCTAGGGGGCAGCTAGGTGGCACAGTGGATAAAGCACCAGCCCTGGATTCAGGAGGACCTGAGTTCAAATCCAGCCTCAGACACTTGACACTTACTAGCTGTGTGACCCTGGGCAAGTCACCTAACCCTCATTGCCCCCTTAAAAAAATTAAATTAAATAATAAAAAAAAACAATCATAGGGAGCTCACATTCTAATTGGGGAGACAACATGCAAACAACTATGTGCATATAGGACATATACAGGGTAAATGGGGCATAACCTTAGAGGGGAGGGGATGGGATACAGCTTCTTCTGGAAGGTAAGATTTGAGTTGTATCCAGAAGGCAGCTAGGGTTGCCAGGAAATAGAGGTAAGGCAGGAGAGTGTTTTCAGGCAATGAAAAAATTTTATCACCAGATCGAATGGAAAGGTAGGAAGGAGTGAGGAAGTAAAAAGATCTAAAAGTCAAATAGAAAATTTTATATTTTTCCAGAATGTAATGGAGTGCCATTAGAATTTAATGAATGGGGGCAGCTAGGTGGCATAGTGGATAAAGTATTGGCCCTGGATTCAGGAGGACCTGAGTTCAAATCCGGTCTCAGACACTTAACACTTACTAGCTGTGTGACCCTGGGCAAGTCACTTAACCCCAATTGCCTCACCAAAAAATGAAAAAAAAAAGAATTTAATGAATGATGGAGTTACATGGTCAGACACATGCTTTAGGAAGAACATTTTGATTGTGATGGAATAAAATTGTCTTATAAGAAAAGACAAGGGAGATGGTTTCAGAAAAACCTGGAAAGACATATTAAATGATGCAAAGTGAAATGACCAGAACCAGGAGAACATTGTACACAGTAACAGCAATATTGTAACAATGATCAACTGTAATACAGTGATCCAAGACACTTCCCAAGGACTCATAATGAAAAATACTATCCAACTCCAGAGAGAGAACTGATGAAATCTGAAAGCTGACTGAAGTGTAATTTTTCACTTTACTTTTCTTGTTTTTTTTTTGTTTACAACATTGCTAACAATAAAGTGTTTTGCATGATTTCACGTGTATAACTGATATTGTTTGCCTTCCCAATGGGTTAAGGAGGAACTAGAAGGAGGGAGAGAATTTGGAATTAAAAAAAAAACTTTAAAGTGTTAAAAATAAGTAAATATATATTTGAAAAAGGAACATCATTTTTGACAACTAGATAGAGAATGGTCTGGCATGAGGAGAGAATTGAGGCAGGGAAATCGACAAGAAGCTACTGCAAATAGGCTGTATGTCCATATAAAATATAAACATTAAAGCATGGTATGGTGCTATAAGAGCAGAGTAAGAAGTGCTAATGTCTAGAATGAGCTAAGGATGGCAAGAAAAGCTAAGGATGTCACTAACAAAAAAGGAGAGCATCCACTTTAGATGACAGAGTCAGGATTCAAAGAGATCTTGAGACTCTAGAATGGTGGTCTGATTTAAAGAAGGTGGCATTTCATGGGAATCATTGTAAATTCTTCCACTTAGGTTCAGAAAACTAATTACATTTTATAAGGGGAGGGAATTGTATCTAGATAGCAATTCACCTAAAAATGTTCTGGGCATTTGAATGGACAAAAAAGTCAATATGAGTCATCGGTGTAACGTGGCAGCCAAAAAACTAATGTGATCTTAAACTTAAAAGAACCATAATGTTCAATTCAATTCAGTTGATAAACATTTGAGAGCCCACTATGTGCCAAGCTCGATACCATTTATATGGGGATACAAAGACAAAATGAAACATTCTCTGTCTACGAGGAAATGGGTGGGAAGAGGAAAGAACAACATTTACCTAGAAAAGCACGTATATAATATATGCAGAGTAAATACAATTTTTTTTTTTTTTAGTGGAGAGAGAGCATTAACAACTGGAAGGTAGTGGGTGCTATGTTTGCTAGAAAGGGCTCCCTGGGAGAGCTGGCGTTTGAGCTGTTCTCTGAAGATAGCTAGGGATTCTTAGGGGTGGAGGTGGGGAGATCATTCCAAGCTTAGGCAACAACCTATGCAAAGGAACAAAGGAGGGAGATGGAATGTTTCATATACAGTAAGAGCAACTTTAGTTTGGCTGGAATGTTAAGCACATGAAGGGCAGGAATGTGTATTCATCCTGGAAAGATAGGTGGAGTTGTGATGACCTTTCAGTGTTGGAAAATTGCATTTTATCCTAAAGGTAATAGGGAGCTACCAAAGCTTCAAGAGAGACTCATTACCAGACCCTTCGGTTCTGGCAATAGTCCTGATATTTAGAAATATCAATTTGACAGATGTGTGGAGGATGGATTAGAGAAGGGTAGAAACTAGAAACAGGAGACTAATTAGATGGTTAATGCAATAATTCAGGTCAGTGGTGATGGAGGGCTAAGGAAGAGTAGTGGCTGTGTGGGTGGAGACAAGGGGACACATGGGAGAGATGTCATAGATGTAGGATTGACAGACCTTGGCAACTGACTGGGTATTGGTGGTGAGATAAAGGAGAGAGAAAGTGAGTGTGACTCTGAGGTTGAGAACCCAAGTACTTGGAAGAAAGGTAGTATTCTTGACAGCAATAGGAAAGTTAAGAAAAGGGATGAATTTGGGGGAGAAAAGAGTTTTGTTTTAGACATCTTGAGTTTGAGATGCCTATAGGACATCCATGTTGAGAAGTCTTGGGTGATAATCATGCTAGATCGCATCTGAAATATTTTTTTCAGCTTTTGGTGCCGTATTATAGTAAAGACAATGAATGTAGGAAGGTAATGACCCTATAGAAAAGACAGAGTTGTTAAGATATCTGAAGGTGGGGGTAGTTAGGTGGTACAGTGGATAGAGAACTGGCCCTGGATTCAGGAGGACCTGAGTTCAAATCTGACCTCAAACACATGACACTTACTAGCTGTGTGACCCTGGGCAAGTAACTTTACCCTCATTGCCCTGCAAAAAAAGATATCTGAAGGTAAAGTCATCACAATAGTAAAAATTAAATTTAATATTTGTGCAGTACTTTATGATTTGCAAACCACTTTCCATACATTATCTCATTTCATCCTCACAACAACATGGTTAGGTGAATGCCATTATTATTCCCATTTTGCAGATGAGAGAAGAGAGACTTAGAAGGATTAAATGACTCATCCAGCGTTATGCAGCCAGTAAGGAACTGAGGCCTTGGCTAATCCTTAAAGGAAAATAATTCCACTCAGGGCCATATAAAAAATCCTGAGATGTTATGACAGCAAATTGATGTTTACTGAATGAAGGAATGGGTGCTTATAGAATGTTTAACTTCTGCAAGGATGACATTCTGATCCCCTTTCCCACTTTGATTATATCCTTTTCCTTTTAAAAAATCAGAAAAAACATAATTAAACTTTGAAAAGTGAAAATTGAAATGAGCATAATTTGTACTGCTTAAAAATTCCATCTCTTCTCGAGCAAACATAGCACCATCAATAAACGACAAAGAAGTTAGAACTGTGAGGTGGATGTGCTTTGGCAGCCAACAATGGCACATTAGTGCTGAAGTTGTGCCCATTATTGCAGATCAGTGCTTTCAGTTTGAGTTTCTTGAAGAATTATTGGCAAAATAATTCATGCAACAGGAGAAATTACCTGCATCCAATCAATTGCATTTAGAATCCTATCTCTTATATTAGGCTTTATCACAGTCTAACACATTTCCATAAATGTCATTGCAAGAGGCACTCTAAGATAAAGGGAACAGGGTTTGTCTAAGTGCTAGACTGATGATCTTCAATACCAGAAGTACTTCTTTTTTCCAATTAGCAACTGAAACCCACGCTTCCCAATTGTCCCACTACCTGTTTATCCTGGATTCATTCCTGATGGAAAATATTTGGCACTCTCATCAAGGGACTTTTATGCATTACATATATTTTGATACTTTAAAGAGCTGAAAATTCATCACTGAGTGCTTTCTTTCCAAGGCAAGGCAAAGACACTTTTGTTTCTCAGTAGATAGTTTTGAGAAGGTAATGTGTCTAAGAAAATTCATTGCCCACTGACCAAAAAACTCTTCAGTAATGATCCATTCCATACTTTTCTTGGCACTATTTCAGTGACATATACATATGAAGCTCCTCTCCCCTCTTCCCATGTGTCTCCAGAGAGTTTACAATAGGCTTGCAGGTTTTTTTTTTTTTAAGTCTGAGGCAATTGGTTTCACGTGTTCACCTTTTCTCCTCTTCCACTCCATCCTCTATACATTCTTCTTTCTTACCCACTCCTCAATAGCACTCAGAGCATGACAAAACTCAGCTTATCTTTATCTAGAGATAAAACCTACTCTAAAAGTGCAGATAGCAAATAAACCATAGCAAAAAATAATAATAATAATAATCAGGAAACTGGAAAGTGTAAATGATATCAGCTTGCCAGGCATTGATAAGGAAGGAAGAAAAAGGAAGTGGAGAGTGGATGAATTCACCAATCTCAGATATGGGTGGGAAGACATATTTAAGCAAACATTAAGTTCTGATGGGCAATCAATCCATTAAATGGAACAGTGAGTCAGAGAAGACTGATTATTGATTATGTTCAATTTTATGTAGCAATACCTTTCAATTGCAGTCAGATCCTCTTATGGAACTCCTTCCACCTCTCCCTGCCCATTGGCCCCTCTCTTCTCTGGAGACCATGATCCTTCAGCTTCTCCTTCCAGGTAATTAAAGAAACTATACTTTTTGATAGCCCTTGCTATAATCACAGGGTTACACATAGCTTTTCACCAGACTGCATTCTCGTTTGGTAGATCTGCCAGAATTTGCATCCTGCTGTCATAACCAGAGTCATTTCCATGTCATAATGAGATATTGGAGGAGGACCCTAGAGGAAGTTGTTTTTAACAGACAGGTACCAAAATATAGACCACCTTGGTTTTTCAGCTATTATCAACTGGAGATGTTTAAATTCAAAGGATTTGTATCAAGGTATAATCAGTGAACTAAATATCAAAAGTTCTTACTGTGTTCATGTTACATCCTTCCCCACTATTAGAATGTAAGCTCCTTAGAGGTAGGAATTATTTCTTTTGTATTTTATATCTTTAGTGCCTAGCACAGTGCACTGCACAGGGTAGGGGCAGAATAAATGTTGAGCTCATATATTGTCTTAGTGTTTCCAATGCCTGGTACAATGCTTTGTTCTCTTTGTTTTTGTTTGTTTTGTTTTTACTTTAGTTTCCTTGGTTTAGGTATCAGGACCACAGTTGTGTCATAAAAAGAGTTTGGTAGAATCCACTATTTGTTTTTGTAAAAAAAAAAAAAAAACCTGAAATGTTAGTTAATTGTTCTTTCAATGTTAGAATTCATGTCAAAATCCTTCTGATCCTGGGCTTTTTTTTTTACCCTTTTGGCAATTCATTTATGTTTTGCCCAGTCTCTTTCTCTGAAATTAGATCATTTAAATTCTCTATTTCTTGTTCTGTTGGTACCTAATTGGGTAAAATTTCTAGTAATCATCTTTCTGAATATTTACATTTTTGAATGTATTCCTATAAGTTGGTTTAACTCTTTAAAAAATCAATTTAGTTAAGTGTCTAAAATAGTTCCTAATGACTAATATGGTAATGTTTTACATAATTGCACATGTATAACCTATATCTGATTGCTTACCACCTCAGGGATGGGGGAAGGGAGGGAGAGAAGGAATAAAATTTGGAATTCAAAACTTAAAATAAAAATGTTTATTATTTTAAAAAATAGTTCCTAATTACATTCCTTGTTTTTTAAACTTTCTTCTTTGAGCTTTTTAAGCTTTATTTTTTTGTTTAGTTTTTTTTTCTGTTCCTTTTATATTTTTAAAAAATAGCAATCAAAGATTGATCTGTATGTTCTCTATTTTGCTGATGAAAGTATAAAAGATTCAAAATATTCAATGAAAACTACTTTGACTGTAACCTTAAAATTTTGGCATATTATCTCATTTGTAACACTTGCTTTGATGTAATTATGATTTGTTCTTTGAATTATATTATTTAGATTCAATTTAAGTTTTAATCCTTTCTTTAAATACAAATCTTTTATTGCATCATACAAAGTTAATATCTTGAATTTTCTGGATATTTTTATGAATTTTTATGGCCTGGCAGAAAGTAAATTTTTGTAAAAGAGCCATGCAAAATGAAGAAATATGCATTAAAGTATTAATTAATTATTTAATAATAATTAAATGATTGATAACTATATGATTAATTAACTATTAAATAATCACTAGATATTTATCATATCTGATTTTTATATCCAAAACCTTTTAGCTTCCTTCTTTTGTATTTCTTTATTATGTTTACCTTGATCTGAAAGAAGTATGTGGAAGTCTCCAACTGGTATAGTTTGATATCTCTTTCTTCCTATGATTTGATTATCTCTTGTTTTAAATCCTTAGATGCTATGCCATTCAGTAAATATATAATTATAATTATTATCATATTAACTATGATTCCATTAAGGGCAATTATATTCCCTGTTTATCTTTTAAACAGGATCCCCTTTCCCCATTTGCTTGTGTAAGATTATGATTCCCACACCTGCTTTTTAAAAAGTTCATCTAGGGGTTAATGAATGCTGTACTAACTCCTTCATTTGAACTCTTTTTGGATCTGTATGATCCATATATCTTATAAACGGCATATTGTTATATTCTACTTTCTAATCCATTCTATTACCCTCTTCTATTTTATGGGCAAATTTATCCCATTCACACTCATGGTTATGATTCTAAATTGTATTTTTCCCCTTCATCATATCTTTCTATAATTATTACTCTCTTTTCTCATGGTTCTGTCATTATAAAGAGAATGTATAATGGAAGTAATTTGTTCTTACTTCTTTAGCTCTCTTGTCTACACGCAAACCTGATGTGACTCATAATGCTTTTTGCCCCTTTTAATCTCCTTTTGTGATTTTCTCTGCAAAATTGTGTTTTGATTTTGATTATTCCATTTCCAATTCTACAATCTCTCTTAAAACCCCTCCTCTACTCTCTTCCTTCCCCTTTCTGAATATAATTTATTTCTAGACCAAATTTGGGGGGGGAGGGTGTTTGTGTGTGGGGGTGTATTCAACATTTTTTTGCCTAGTTCAAAAGAATTGAGGTTTATTATACTCTTACTCCACCTAAGTCCTCCTCCATGTTGGTATATTCTTCCCCTGGCATGCTCCAATTTTGAGAAATAGTGTTTCTCTACCTTCTTCCTCATTTCTTACCTATTGTATCGTTTCCCCTTCCTTTTCTCTCTTTAAACCAATAAAACAGATAAACAATCTCCCAAGGCCCTGTACTTGTTTTCCTTTACTTTCTTTGTGACCCTTCAAGTCAGTAGGATTCTGAAGGAACACACCTCTTTTCCATAATAATGTAGGTATTTTATCATCATTCAGCCCCTTCCATTTGTCCAAATGTCATTATCTTCATAATTTTCTCTTGTCCCCTGTGTTTGTAATTCAGAGATTCTATTGAACCCTGATCTTTTTATCATGAATGTTTGGAAGTCCTACATTTTTGTCTAATTTTGGAAGTCCTACATTTGTATCCAGTTGTGCCTCTGTAGGATTATATTTTTGAAGTTTAGAAGAATAAGTTCTTCTTTGCTGTCAGCCTTTTTGTTTTGCTTTTTGAATATGTATTTCATGGTTTCTTTTCCTTTTAAGTATTTTCAGCATAGTCTTGGGTTATTCTGACTTTGATTCCTTTGTACTTGAATTTTTTCCAGCTGCTCGCAGTATTTTTTCTTTGGCCTAAAAGCTGTGAATTGTTGAGTGTTTTCAATTTTGAATTTCTTTCTGGAAGTGACTGGTGGATTCTAGTTTTACTCTGTCCTATAGTTCTAATAGTTTTGGACAGTTTTCTTTTAGGATTTCTTGAAATATAGTATCAAGATTTCTGTTTTATCTTGGTACTCAGAGAGTTCAAAGGAGGGATATTTTAATAATCTGATTTTTTTCTCAGATTATATTTATACTTACTGTGGAGTTACCTTCTTTTTCTGACTCTCTTATTACTCCTTAGATTTCTTTTCACCTATAGTATTTCTTCATTGTATTTGGAGTTTTCTTTCATCAGGCTAGAGCCTGAGTTCTTAAGTTGAAATCTTATTTGAGGGCCAGGCTCTACCCCCTCACATACTCTTGGATTGAGGGGGTGCATCCTATTTGGTTCTTCCATCTTAGTAGTCTAGACATAGCTGGTGCTGCAGTTCTAGGTGGACTGTCTGGGATCAGGCCCATCCTCTGCTGGCCTTGATCCCCATCTCTGTTTTCTTCTCCTTGGATGCCCATCAACTAGAAGTTGACCTCATCACCTTTTATAGCCCTTATGTGTGTCAAATGGATATTGGGGATTTTGTGGTTTCATTTCCTCTCTTGTTCCCAAACTACTTTCCCCCTCATGCAGGATATTCAGTCATTCCACTGCCTCTGTCTCTTGTTGTGATCTTGAGCTTCAGATCCCTTAGGAAGCCTTGAATTGTGAATGCATTTACCAGCCCTCTCTTATAGTGACCTATTGGGGAGGCCCTGTCCCCTGCTATTGCTGTGAAAGGTCAAGCTCTATATATCACTGGTTTATAGTCCTGTTTACTGTAGCTCAGGCTGGATTCCAACCCCACTCACGATTCCTGGTCCTCATTCCAAGTGTCCCCAGGCTTCTGACTATCTTAGTGCTTGGTCCAAAAATGGTTATAGGAGCCTCCTGATGTTTCTTTCTGGTGTTATTGATCATTGTTCCATCTGTTGCCCCTTTAGGACTTTGCTGGGGTGTTTGTCAGGAGAACTAAATTCCTCTAGGATTATTCACATTTCCATCTTAACTAGATTTCAGTTATATAGCATTTTGCACAATATAGCTACAAACTAAAGGTTTATTAGATCAAATGGATTTTTGAAACAAATGTTATTGGATTATTTTTTGGTCTTTCTACTTAGATGCTAAGGCAGAGAATGAAGATGGATTTTCATAGAATAAAAAAATTAAAAATTAAAAAACCCAAATAATTGTTATGTTTAAAAAGTACCAGTTAGATGGTGTACTCCTCATGGTTAAGGACCATGTGTATGACTGCTTTTATTTTCCTCTACAGTGTCCTGAACATAATAGATGTTCAATAAATCATACATATTTGTTTGCATGTTCCCTCTCCTCTTAGACTATGAGATTCTTGAGAGCAGGGACCACATTTTTGCCTTTCTTTACATCCCCAGCATAGAGCATTATATCTAGCACATAGTAGGTGACTAATAAATGCTTCTTGATTGATTAACTTACTGGTTGCTAGGGAATTGAATAATCTCACTCTATACCAGTAAAGTCTTTTGTGGTGGGGTGGGGGCATGATGTCTGCTGATTGCTTTTATCGTGATTTATTTTATCCCAAGTGTAAAATGCATTTGAATTTTGACAATAAAAATGATCTGAACTCTGGCTGAAAACCTCACTGTTGTCTAGTGAGAAATATCCAATATTTTCTGCTCCTGTGCCCTCCCATCAGTTTGATTTAGGGATTCATTGTCAAACAGGACCTCTGATTGAGTTTCACAGTATGATGAGCAAAAAGAATAGTCCTCTTCTCTCTTGTATTACTATTTACTAAAACAATTCAGATCAATCACCAAGAATTGCTTGAGACTCACTCATCTAATTAGCCTTTCTTACTAAACTAACATTATGAAATGGCCCAAATCATTCAAATTAAAGGCAGCATCCTTTTTTAAATAGAGGCCCACACATGTTAGATGAACCCAGTAGGCACAAAATCCAATAGGGCTTTAGAGGAGAGATCAGACAAGACTTCAAGGAGAAAATGGCATTTGAGGAGGGTGACTCAAAGAAAATTATTAACAGAAACCAGGCATTTGGAATCAGTTTTTGCAGCACATTAAAAAAAAATAAACATTCTTATTTAAAATTTTGAATTCCAAATTCTATTCCTTCCTCCCTCCCTTCCCCTTTTCATGAGGTGGTAAGCAATCAGATATAGGTTATACATGTACAATTATGTAAAACATTACCATATTAGTAATTTAGTATAATAAAACTTGAATAAAAAATGAAAGTGAAAAACAGCATGTTTCAGTTTGTGTTCAACAATATCAGTTCTTTCTTTGAGGGTTGATAGCATGCTTTATCATTAGTCCTTTGGGATTGTCTTGGATCATTGTATTGCTGAGAATAGTTAAGTCATTCATAGTTCTTTTTTTAATTTAATAAACATTTTTATTTATAGTCTTCGGTTCCAACTTTTACCCCTCCCTCCCTTCTCTCTCCCCTCCCCGAGGTGGCAAGCAATCAGACATGGGTTATACAAGTACTGCTATACAAAACATTAACATATTTGTCATTTTACACAAGAAAACCTGATCAAAAGAAAAAAATTAAAGAAAGTAAAAAATAGCATGCCCCAGTCCATTCCATCAATATCAGCCCTTCATCAAACAATATTCCCGTCACTGTGCACAATGTTCTCCCGGTTCTGCTCACTTCACTATATATGAGTTCACATAAGTCTTTTCAGGCCTTTCTGAAATGGTACTGTTTGTCATTTCTTATAGCACAATAATATACCATCACAATCACATACCACAGCTTGTTTAGCCTTTCCCCAATTGATGGGCATTCCTTTGATTTCCAGTTCTTAGCCACCACAGAAAGAGCTGCAATAAATATTTCTCTGCAAATAGGTCTTTTTCTCTTTTGTAGGGATGTTTTGGGGATATAGATCTAGCAGTTATATTGCTGGATCAAAGGGTATGGACAGTTTTAGAGCCCTTTAGGATTATTCCAAATTGCTCTCCAGAATGGTTGGATTCGTTCATAACTCCACCAACAGTGGATTAGCATCCCACTTTTCTCACATCCTCTCAAACATCCAATATTTTCCTTTTTTTGTTATATTTGCCTTTCTGATATGATGCCTCAGAATTGTCTTAACTTGCATTTCTCTGATCAATAGTGATTTAGAGCATTTTTTCATATGACTATAGATAGCTTTGATTTCTTTGTCTGAAAACTACCTTTTCATATCCTTTGATCATTTGTCAATTGGGGAATGATTTATATATTCCTCCTCTTTAAAGGTAGTCATTACTCAGAATTACATTTTATTTTTCTTAATTTTTATTTTTTTAAATTAATAAAGTATTTTATTTTTCCCCATTACATGTAAAGATAGTTCTCAACTTTTGTTTATACAAGTTTTCCAATTTCAGATTTTTCTCCCTCCCTCCCCTCCCTCCCCCCTCCCCTAGACAGCAAGTAATCCGACATAGGTTTATATATATATATATGTGTGTATATAGATATACATAATAACATTAAACATATTTCTGCATTAGTCATGTTATAAGAGAAAAATCAGAGCAATGACGAAAAACCTCAAAATAGAAAAACATCAGCACCAAAACCAAAAGAAATAGTATGGTTCATTCAGCATCTATACTCCACAGTTTTTTTTTTCCCCCCTGGATTTGGAGATCCTCTTCTATCATGAGTTCCCTGGAACTCTTCTGTACCATTGCATTGGTGAGAAGAATATAGTCCATCACAGTAGATCAACACTCAATGTTGATGATACTGTGTACAATGTTCTTCTGGTTCTGCTCATATCACTCATCATTAGCCCACGCAAGACCCTCCAGGTTTCTCTGAACTTCTCCTGCTCGTCGTTTCTTACAGCACAATAGTATTCCATTATTCATATACCACAACTTGTCTAGCCATTCCCCAATTGAAGGGCATCCCCTCATCTTCCAAGAATTACATTTTATTACAAACTTCAAACCAGGTATTCTCAGAAATAAGTGTTAAAAGTGGAAGGTTGCATCTGTTCCAAGCTATGAACTTTCTATAAACTGTCCATAACTTTCTATTCATGTCTATTTTCCCCATGTGCATAAAATGCCTATTATGTCCCAATTATTTGTTAGGTTTTTCTTCCTGCAAAAATTATTTTAATCAGCACCATTACAAAATATTTTCACCATTTCTATACTTATTTTATTTGTGCTTTATAGGGTTAGGCTCTCTATAATGCCATATTTTCCCATAAGACTTTGTGTGAGATTTAAAATAACTCACTCGGGGGCAGCTAGATGGCGCAGTGGATAGAGCACCGGCCCTGGATTCAGGAGTACCTGAGTTCAAATCCAGCCTCAGACACTTAATAGCTAGCTGTGTGACCCTGGGCAAGTCGCTTAACCCCAATCGCCTCACTAAAAAAAAAAACAAAAACCAAAAAAAACCTCACTCGAACAAAATAGCTTTTCCTATTCATTCATATGAGATCATTAACCTAATCAATAATTAATATTTGACAGAGGCCAAAGCTAGCTATCACTTCCATATGGCATGGCATCCTTGCTTGATTTATTAAAATTTATTGAAATTTAAAGGAAGACAATGCGTTATTTCATAAAAATCTAATGATCATCACTCCTGACCAAATATTTGTAGATAGTTGAATGCAAGTGTGCCAGGAATCTAGAAAAGCATTGATTATAATATTTATTACATTCGCTTAAAATTTTGGAATATATTTGATTTTATATCATAATTGTCATTAGAATTTTGCAAATTAAGCACCATTGTTAAACTGACAGGATTCCAAAGCAGTATACATTCGATCAAGGATAAGGAGGAGAATAATTTGGTAATTAATCACAGCTGATAGAAAGGCTATTATCTGGCTGGATTTTTTTAAACTCAATCAATAGCTTTGTCTATGTATGTAGGTATGTATGTATGTCGTATCTATCATGTATCTATCTATCTAATATGTATCTATTTATCTGTCTATCCATCTAATCTATCTTGTCTATCCATCTATCATCTCTGTCTATCATCTATCTGTCATCTCTGTCTATCTATTATCTGTCATCTATCTATCATCTATCATTTCTCCAACTATTTCATTTATATGTATTTCTATCTTCTCTATCCTCTATCTATGTGTCCATCTATCAATCTGTACCTTGTTACTTGTATTTGTGATCTAATTAAGTTTTCCTATATTGTCAGACAGGTACCATGACATAGTGGATAAAGAGCTGGCCTTGGAACCAAGAAGACTTGAATTTCAGTCTTGCCTCTGACACATTCTGATTTTGTCCCCTGGAACAAATCACTCACTCTTTCAATGCTGTGGGCAGCAGAGAATTGAAAAAAAAACAAAAAACACTGACCTGAATTAATAGAGGGAGTTTCCTCATCCAAGGAATTCCCTATACAAATGAAATAACAGATACCTGGAAGCCCCTATCCCAAGAGTAAATTGGTCCATTAATCTTTTGATACTTTCATATAACTCCTATATTCTGAATATATATGCATATATATTTATATAAATACACATATACACATGTAATTATAGTTATTTAGACATACATATAAATTTGTGCATAAATGTGTGCATACACACATAAATATATACATATACATGTATATTTGCAATGTGTGTGTGTGTGTATATATATATATACACACACACATACACACTTATCTCTCTACCATCTCTCTATCACCTATCTATCTACCTAGAGGCTACTGGGCCACTTTATTCTAGGAGTACCAAGAATAGATATAGAAAATGTGGATTGTTTCACCAACCATGAATATAAGTAAAAAGAGAAAGATATGGGGAATTTAAATTTCTTTTGTAATTTTTTTTAGGAGAAAGGGGAAGGGAACAAGCATTTGTTTGAGGCCTACTATGTGTCAGGCACTCTGCTGGGTACTTTACAAATATCTTATTTGTTTAGTTTTTTGAAGCTCTGTTTGGGGCTTCCTAGCCCTTTTTGACAGGCCATATTGGAATCACTGGAGAGTAATTTCTAAATTGTTTAGGGGACATCTTTATTTTAAAAAGAGATTCTTCCCCATCAGAGTGGGGATCATGACTCAAAGATGCTTTGGTCATCCCAATGATGAGTAAGAACTATGAGTTTTTGAAGGCTCATGTAGATGGGAAACTTCCAAATAGGCTGTTAGGAAACCTACAGAAATGTTTAAAGGGTTGGAAAATTTGATCTATGAGGAATACTGAAAGAAACTGGGTTGAATTTACCCAAAGAAACTATGGTTGATGGACTTAATGTTAGTTTTAATTTGTAAAGGGATAATTAATAGAATAAAAGCACAAAATGTGACAATACAAGGGGTCTTTTATGGCAGGACTTCCTTCTTGTTAAGTAAAATGGGTTTACCAAGAAAAGTAGTGAGAACTCTGTATAAATATTGAAAATTAGAGAGAAGGTCAGCTAGGTGGCACAGCAGATAGAGCTCTGGGTTGGGAGTCAGGAAAAACTGAGTTCAAATGTGACCTTAGACACATAATAGTGTGACCTTGGGCAAGTCACTTAACCTCTTTTTGTTTTAATCCATTAGAGAAGGAAATGGCAAACTACTCCAGTATTTTTGCTAAGAAAACCCCATGGACCCACAGGGTCATGAAGAATTGGACACAACTGAATGACTGAACAACAACAAATGTTTTAATGGCTAGGGAACTGGACTTTGCAGTCAGAAAGACCTGGGTTCAGATTCCACCTCAGATGTTTAATCTCCGTGTGACTCTTAATCACTTATCCTCTCTGTGCCTCAGTTTCCTCATTTATAAAATTGGAGGTTAAATTCAAAGCCATAAAAGTTTCCTTCCAGATCTATATCTATGACCCTTTGGAGGGGAAAAGAATACACTATATATATATATATATTTTTTTTTTTTTCCTATTTCATTCATCAAAATTCCTGCGCTCCTTTATTCTCTCAATAGAAGTGCTAATCCGACCCTTCATTAAGGCCAATCCTTGTGCTTATTTATGCCTTTGGTCCCATTCCCTCCTGCCATTCAGGATCTTCTATACTCTGATGTAGACTTACCTTTCCAGCCCTATTCCGTACAACTTCCTGAGTATGTGACCTGTGCTTCAGGCAAACCAAACTACTTAAAGTTCTCACAAATACATTTCACATTGTGCTGCTTCTCAGTCTTCATTCTGACCATTCTGTTTTCCTAAAATACCTTTTCCTCCTCTTACCTGTTGAAATGCAGTTAGGCTATCTCAAATGTCACCTCCTTCATGAGGCCTTCTCCCTATGGCAATGGAATCTGGTGTCTTGGGACTCTCAGAGGACTTTGTTCTACATCCATACACTTATCACACCCTAATTTGATTTATATTTATTTTGTTAGGATAATATCCTAATACGTGCAAGATTTTCGCTAATCTAAAATATGACCTTATGTTATTAGGCCAATAATAATTATATCATTGTTAGTACATTATAGTCTTTTGTTATTAATTCAAATTAGGGTATTTTGAATTATACTTACTTGGGTCTTCTCTTTGCTGCTAAAATGTAAAGTACTTGAAAGCAGCAAGGTTCCTCTCATTCATCTTTGTACCCTCTCTGTGCCTAATGCAATGGCCAAAACATAGCAGGGGCCTAGGAGGTATTGGCCAAATGAATGAATCCGTATTCCCTCAACTAAATAAATGTCAGCTAAAGATAGAGCAGAGACTATGTAGTACAGGAAAGAACCCTTAGAAAGTGCATGAATTAAGACTCTATTTATAGTTCCATTATGCAGGATAATCATTTCTTTGCTCAAGACAGACGATAATCAATGAAAACATATTGACAGAGTCTGCTTTAAAAAGCAAGAATGAACATGTGAAATTCAAAGTTACCCATGGAGTTCAAACATATTATCATCTACTGACCAGCAATAATGACTATAATGATGATAGAAGGCTTTAGTTCAAACACATTGTTGCAGTTGACTCTATAAATAAAACCGCAGACTTTATTAATGGATTCCCTAATTGGGCTTTTTTGCTGCATTAGTAGCAGTATTTAGCAGCAGTGGACATTAGTCCAGTGTTCTTTAGCACATGACCTTGTAAATTAACAAATCATTAGTCCAAAAAACAAACAAAACCCAACAACCAAAAAACCCCCAACCCTGGCTGTCAGTTAACCGTTCATTGCCTACATATCCATTTGCTATCTCCTACTCATCCCACCAATATTCATTGCCTTTCATTGCCCTTCTTATCACTAGACTAAGAACACTTAAGATTCTTGTTGCAAATATATTTATTTGGTGGGGAGGAAGAAATACGATAAGGAATACTATAGCATGACTGTATAGACGTCATCATATTGGAGAACTCATCTGTTTACATGGCTTTGTTATTTATATAGTTTATTCTCAGATTTATAGGATCTCAGGTTTAGAGCAAGAAGCCTTAAGAGGAAGAAACAGACCCAGAAGTTTGCCCAAGGTGATGCAAGCAGTGAGTAGTAGAACTCGAATTGGAGCCTAGTTTGTCCAAGCCCAAGTCCAACATTCATTTTACAGTACCATATGTCCTCCTTCACTCTTGCCTCTCATTAATTCTCTTTACTGCCAGAGCCTTTTCTGCACTGTGTGATCTCTATGAGGAGATGTTCTGCTGTCCTTTCAGATGCCTTCTTGAACTTTTCCCAAGGTCTCCAGGGCCATGTGGAGCACTGCCATCAACTTTTTTCCTTTTTGAAACTTCAGACTTAGCTTGTGTGGTGCACTTTGCTCCATCTTGCCCAAGTTATCAATAACTGAGTCTTAAAACATTTTCCACAACAGCATTCTGTGCAGACCCTTTCTCTCACCTGAACATTTATGATATGACATTCTCCTAGAATTTTCTGACTCCACTTATTTGTCATGACACTCATTACCACTGTCACCTAATTTATGTTCCAAATAGCCCACATTGTCAATATGGTTAACCTATTACTTCAAAATTCAAATAGTCAGTAGGCATCCTTCACTGGGAATCAACCTTCCTCAATGCTGACATCAAAACCTTTTATTACCTGGTATCTAATTCCTTTAGTCATTTCTCTTATGGCCTCTTAGGGACATCCAGGTGTCACAGTGGATAGAGTGCTGAGCCTGAAGTCAGGAAAATCAGAGCTCAAATCTGGCCTCACAGTCACATCTGTGTGATCCTGCTTACCTCAGTTTCCTTATCTGTAAAATGAGCTGGAGAAAGAAATGGCAAACCACTCCAGTATCTCTGCCAAGAAAACTCCAAATAAAGGCACAAAGATTCAGACACTAATGAGCAACAGGATTGTTATGAAGTTCAAATGAGATAATATTTCTTAATCACTTAGTTCAGTGACACATAGTAGGTACTTCATACATGCTTTTGACTGACTTCTCTGAGTCTTACTTTAAACACTGTTTGAATGTATGAGGAGGATAATTTAGGATTATTTACCTATTAACATTATGTAAAGAAGGTGTTTCATGGATCACAAAAGTGTGGGAAAATTCCAAATATATTTTCAATTCAGGGTCAACTAGAAAGGAATCTGCAATTTCTACGAGAACAGCATATATTCAATAGAGTCTAGATACATTGATAAGCATTTCAGATTTTTAGAATGTCATGACCATCAGCCCTGATCCCTGGATTGCAACCCTTCTATAATTTATAGTTTGAGGAGAAATTAAGTGACTAGACCATAGTCACATAGTGAGTAAATATTAGAGGTAAGATTTTCATTCAAATCTTCCTGACTCTAAGTCCAGCATTCTATTCTCTGATGCCATACTGACTGTCAATATCATGATATTAAGTTCATGTGATTTTTAGAATTAAGGGGCTATTTCTTTAATCTCTTAATTTTAAATTATAGATACATAACTTGGAATCCAATGAAAATAACTTTTTTCTTTATGGCAGATATTCAATTGATAATTGAGTATTTATTGAATACCTACTATGTGCATGGTGCTATACTAGGGGTGGTGTGGGTACAAAAGAAGTGTAAGTCAGGATTCCTGCCATGAGATGCTTACAGTCTAGTTGGAGCAACAAGATAAACCCCAAGGCAATTAGGGAGTCAGTATTATGAGGTCACGGATGTGGGATTAACTAATTAATAATAATAGCTGAAATGTATATAAAGCTTTATGGATTATAGAGCATTTTATGCACATTACTCTTTTTATTTTAAAAAAAGTGTTAAAGAAGTAAGAGTCTTCATTTGGCCCTGTAAAGTACAACACTTGTTAGCAGAGTAGATTTTGTGACATTTCTTCTTTTAAATAACTTCTCTTCCCACAATCCCCATTCTACTCAGTGTTGTGCGACAGCTGGCAAAGACCTGCCATCTTTTGTCCTTTCCTATAGGCTTACCCTGAGTTTGTCCTGACCTACCTAGAAGAGCTAAATGCAAGAGAGGATGTGACCCAGACAGAGCATCGCATTCACCATGGGGCCTGGACCAAAGCTCATCAGGGACGCGACAGCCGCTTATCAGAAGAGGTCAGTGTAGTGAGCCAGAGGCAAGTCTGAAATAGTCTTCTAAAAGATGGATTTTGAAAAGAGGAAAGTAACCAGGTTGTTAGGTTGTTTTTTTTCCAAGTAAGCAGGCTTATATTCCCATTCTGATGTTGTCCCATAATTTAAAGCAAACATTCTTAACCTGGGTGCTGTGAACTTGCTATTTCAATATTTTTACAACTGCTTCACATTATAATTGCTTTTCTTCATAATCCTATGCATTTTATGCATTAAAAATTGTTCTGCTAAGAGGTCATTGGGTCATTCTTTTCCTTTCTTTCATTTTCTCTCTTTCCTTTTTTCTTCTTCCCTCCCTCCCTTCCTCCCTCTCTCCCTCCCTCCCTTCCTTCCTTCCTCCTTCCTTCCTCCCTCCCTTCCTTCCTTCCTTCCTTCCTTCCTTCCTTCCTTCCTTCCTTCCTTCCTTCCTTCCTTCCTTCCTTCCTTCCTTCCTTCCTTCCTTCCTTCCTTCCTCTTCTCTTTCTCTTGGCCTCTTTCTCTCTCTCTTTGTCTGTCTCTCTTTCTCCCAGCTCTCCATCTCTCATCTAGGCTATAAGTGTAGCCACTTATGGACCAGGTCCCACTGATAACTAACCTAAAAACTTTGTCCTCCTCTGTTTCTGACCTGGGCTACTTTACCCTTCCATAGCCATCTTGGTGACCTCCTTCTCCCAGTTGGCTTTAGCCCTTATGCAGCTCAGAACTCAAACTCAAGCCACCCACCAGTACTTCCCCCAGTAGTAGGGACCACAAGTATACACTACCACACCTAGACTCAACAATTTCACCAGATTGCCAAAGCATCCTTGACACATAAAAGTTTAATAACCCCCAATTGAAAATTACATTCCAGCCTCAGACACTTGACACTTACTAGCTGTGTGACCCTGGGCAAGTCACTTAACCCCCATTGACCCACGGAAAAGAAAAAGGAAAAAAAAAGTTACATTCCATATACAAATATATTTAAATAAGATTATTTTAGTAGAGGGAGTATTTTGTCACTCATAGGGCCATCATATATAACCCATGCACATAAAAATTATATAACATCTGTATGAAGAAGTTGTTGCAAGATTCCCAAAGCAACGTACCACTTGAGTATTTGGGGGACACAATTTTCAGCTCTTTCCACTGAGAAAAAAGTAGCCAGACTTTATGTGAAATAGATATCGACTTTGTTTTCTAGGTCCCACATTAAAGCCTAAGCACCCCCAAATCTGTAGCCCTTCTCCAAACCTTGAGAGGCCCATTGAATGCCAGAAGGTCTGCTGAGGGAAAGGGCTTCTAAGCTGACTGTGGCTCTGGTGAGGAAACTGGATGAGAAACAACCCGAGGTCTCTGCTCAAAGGTAGGATGGCGATGGAGCTGATAGTTATTGTTCAATGACATTAGATATTTCCCTTCAGTTTCATGTAAGATTGGTTTCTTGAACACGATTGAAATATCTCACCCCCCCCCCCCGCCTCTGCCCCCGGCTTACAAGCAAAATAGATTTTTGATCAACATTTAATGAAAAGAGGTGACATTTAAATGAATTGATTTAGATACTATCTTTGTCGATGTTCCCACTGTACACAGCAGAGGGAAGGTGAGAGTATTCAGTCTAGTTTAATGTTGGTGCCTTGCTTCCTTCTTCAGAATAAGCAGTTTCTTGAGGGAGGGCATTGGGCAGGGGTCACTTATTAATGAGGCAATATTCCTTCAACATAAAGTGTCAGTCAAAGACCTGGACTACGAAGCAGCATAGCATTGAAGGTTTAGGGTAAATGATCGATGCCCGATCCTAAGAAATATAACTTTTAACATAATTTCTGCCACTGGGGGCAGAATGGGGGAGTGTTGGTGGGGATTTGACTAATACAGTGGAAATGCACTCTTGGTTGCCACTCAAAAATAAAAGTCCAAACTTTTGTTCATTAACTGATTTCAACATTAAATCATTCATATCGAACAATTTCAGAACTGGAGATATCTTCCTGACCTCTCTTAATTTGATGACAAAGATATTTTTTGATGTTTGGAACTGGCTTAAAATGATTATAAAGTGATTTTGCAAATGGAAATTTAAACATAAATGTAATTTTAGAACTAATAATAAAACTCAATAGAGTCCTTATTTCTGGAGGACTGCCATTTTTGAGCAAGCATGCTATTTATTGTACTGGCGGAAATACTATTTAAATGAAGAAAATTCACAGTCATTTGCTGGTAGAAGTCTTCTCCTCCTCTCTAAGTATTCAGTCCTGTACAGGTTTCTGCTTGGAGAGGAAAATTCTCTCTGATGGCAAAAGCAGCCCATTATTTAAAAAAAAAATTTGTGGGACAATGAGGGTCAAGTGACATGCCTAGGGTCACACAGCTAGTAAGTGTCAAGTGTTTGAGACCGGATTTGAATTCAGGTCCTCCTGAATCCAAGGCCAGTGCTTTTATCCACTGAGCCACCTAGCTGCCCCTGAAAAGCAGCCCATTATTTATTCTTATTCTCTCACCTTATTTGCTTTATCATG
The DNA here is from genome assembly GCF_019393635.1 of Dromiciops gliroides. Classification (NCBI taxonomy): domain Eukaryota; kingdom Metazoa; phylum Chordata; class Mammalia; order Microbiotheria; family Microbiotheriidae; genus Dromiciops; species Dromiciops gliroides. Next base: position 39,720,380 of record NC_057866.1, read on the forward strand.
TATTTTGACACTGGTATATATTTCATTCATTACTGCACGAGAGGACTGGGTTAGGAGGGAGTGCACATTGTTCGAGTCTTAAATCTGTCGTGTATGAACCATCTACCTTTGGGCAAAGAACTTAATATTTCTTGGTTATGGCTTCTTCATCCACTAAAGGAGTATTATGATACTCACATACCTGCCTTATAAGGTGGCTATAGGGAGAACACCCTCCAAGCTATGACTTGCTTAAGGCGGTAAAAGGGCTGGACCTGGAATGAAGAGGACCTGAGTTCAAGTCTTCCTTCAGACATTTACTAGCTGTGTGACCTTGGGAAAATAACTTCCCCTCTATCTCCCTCAGTTTCTTCGTCTATAAAATGGGGATAATAACAGTGCCTTCTTCCCAGCATCGTTGTGAGGATGAATTAAGATAATGTTTATAAAGCTCTATATAAATTCTTTATAAATATGAAATAAAATATAAACATGGAAGTGAGCGCATCATTGCCTTTTTCCTTACATCAATGCAGCTGAGATTTTTTTTGCAGGGCAATGAGGGTTAAGTGACTGGCCCAGGGTCACACAGCTAGTAAGTGTCAAGTGTCTGAGGCTGGATTTGAACTCAGGTCATCCTAAATTCAGGGCCGGCTCTTTATCCACTGCGCCGCCTAGCTGCCTGTAGCTGAGATTTCAATGTGTGCATTCCCTCCATTGGTCCAGATGGCAAAATATCCACACTCCTAGTTGTTCCTTCCTTCGATTTGTGTAAATTAATAGAATTGTCTAAGGAGCATATTGGATGTATTCATTTTAAAGAACGCAGAATGCTGTAGAGATCGCTGGCATATGACCCAATAATAGAGTCCTCCTTTGCATCTAAATGGATGTAAGCTCCATTCCCAAGTGGACCCAGTTGATTATTCCATTTGTTAGTGGGGCCTCACAAACAAGGAATCATCTCTCTAGAGATATGTATGATTAGTGGCTCCTGTGCTCTCTCAAAAGCTGTCTTCATTCCTATACATTTATTACTCCTTGTCAGATGCCAGGATGCCATTGTGTCATTGGCAATGCCATTCTTGTGCATGGCCACCAAGCCTTAACACCTTCCTTGAGCTGCAGAAGCCCAGCTCAGAAGGCCAAATTCTTTCTTGGTGAGTGAAATCTCAAATCAGACTTTTTAAAGCCCTGGACTTCTAAGTAAATCCTCTTTGCTTTTTGTTTCACTAATAGTAGCTCACATTTACTGATTACCTGCCTGTATTTGGTGCTGTTGGAGGAAGAGGAGAGGGCTCAGATGTGGCTCTTGCATACAATCCTAGAAGCATGAAATCCTAGAACTCCAGAGCTAGAAGACAGCCAAAGGACCATTTATTTACTCACCACCCCCCTTTCATTTCATTGAAGCTTAGAGAGGAGGATTGAGTTTTCCACACCCACAAAACCAGAGTGAATGGAAAGATCCATTTATGACAGGTTGCTTACAATCAAAGGAAGGCTATTCCCTTGTAGCATATTTGGAATAAATCTCAGTTAAATGCATGAAAAATGGTTCATTTAAGTGGGAACAGGTGAATGGGTTTTTGTTAGTCTGTCATTCACAGGCAAAAAATGATCCTTTGAATCCCACTCTAAGGCCATATTGAAAACTTCTCATGGAGCAAATTTAAAAGCAAAACAACCTTAAGCTTTTTATGTTTCTCTCTGAATTTCCAAACAAGTGATCCCTCATGTCAAGACTTGTATGAGAATTATATAATCATGGAAATCGATTGTTTGAAAGGACCTTAGGGAATATTCCATCCCCAGGTCCTCCTTTGATGGACAGATAAGGCAGCGGATGTGCAAAGAGATACAACGGCTCACCTACGGCCCCAGAGTTAGTTTGTGACAAAGCTCGGACTAGACCCCAGGCCTCCTGACTCCCCTTCCAAATGGTCCATGCATTTGAAACTATTTGAAGAGAATAAAGGAATATCACAAGTACTTATTTTTATAATTTTCTGTAACGCATAGCCTAGCTGCATGATGGTGCCCAAGGGATATGCTTGAATCTTTCAGTATATCCACGAATTCACAGAGTGGGTTACTTTCTCTACTGGTGCAGATTGCAGTCCAGCTATACATTTCTATTCTAGGAGATTCTGGTTCATTTTATTATGCAAATTCTCTTTCTAGAGGATCTATCCAGTGTGCTGAACACTTTCCACTGGTTCTTTCAATAGCACAAATGATGTTGTGTAATAGAGTGTATCTAGGGGGTGACTAGGTGGTGCAGTGGATAGAGCACCAGCCCAGGAATCAGAAGGACCTGAGTTCAAATCTGGCCTCAGACACTTGACACTTACTAGCTGTGTGACCCTGGGCAAGTCACTTAACCCCAATTGCTTCACCAAAATAAACAAATAAATAAACAAACAAGCAAACAAACCAACCAAATCTTGACATTTTCTGAGTCATATCTACATAGCATGAAAGATGTCACTAAGCTTGCCTGGAAAAAATATTTAAAGTATCCCCATCTTAAAGGACTATGTAAGACAAAGCTAGACCATGGAGGCACAACAACTCTTTTTTAGTTTATGAGGCTTTGAACCCTGTGACATCTTGCTGAGCTAATAGACACTTTGAAGTGGAGAGCAGCAGGCTGATTGTGGGCTAATAATGTTTAACGGAGATGTTTTACTTATACAGTTAATCTGGCCTGTTTGCTTTTTGCTCAAGATTTTTTTCATATAAATATTTTATTATTTTCCAGTTACATTTAGAGATAGTTTTCAACATTTGTTTTTATAAAATTTCTAGTTTCAAATTTTTCTCCCTCCCTTCCCTCTTTCCCTCCTCCCGAAGGCAGCAAGTAATCTGATATAGGTTATATATGTACAATCACATTAAACATATTTCTGCATTAGTCTTGTTATGAGAGAAGAATCAGAGCAAAAAGGAAAAACCTCAAAAAAAGAAAAGCAACAACAACAAAATCAATAGAAATAGTATGGTTCGATCAGCATCCAGATTCAACAGTTCTTTTTTTCTGGATTTGGAGAGCATTTTCCATCATGAGTCCTTTGGAACTATCTTGGACCACTGCATTGCTGTTTGCTCAAGATTTTAATGAAGCAAAAAGAAACTTACAAGGATGAAGAGAGAAAAGGTATGTGATCTACATAGTGGAATTGCTTTTTTTTAGGAGTAAAGCTGGAAGGAAAATAGGAGGGTTTTTCAAAAACCAAACAAAAACTATTTGAGAACGAATGGTGGGAGCTAATTAGAGAAGCATGAAGCACAGGAAGGAGCAAAAACCATGTGTGTGTGTGTGTGTGTGTGTGTGTGTGTATACATACATACATACATATATATAATTTGATAAAAGACTATAAGGGGGTTTACAACAAGTTTCTTAGCCATAAACAAGTGACCAATCTGCCAAACCAAAAAATAAAAATAAAAAGGGTATATGAGTCAACGATAGAGGAGTTGGTTGTACAAACCAAAGGGGAAACTACATCTGGGCTCTTTGTCACTCCTACCATCTCCACCTGGCAGCTTTTCTAAAGATAGCTGTGCCTCTGCTTCTAGTGTGTTTCTGGGAGCTTTAAAACCCCATTCAGAGCTCTCATATTAGAAAAGAAGGGGCAGGAGCATAAAGCAGTCAGGGTAGAAGCCGTTTGAAGGGATTCATCTTTTGCGAAGCATTCTTGGCTTTGAAGCCGTAGAAACAAAGGTAGTTTGTGTCAAAACTGAGGGACAGCTGGTTTCTTGTTCAACATACAATTGCTAATTCACAAATGGCTTTACCCTGCTTTTCCCCTAAGGTAAATTTTAAAAAACCACTCCTTTAGGTATCACGACTAGCTTATCATGATGAATCAAGAGCCTCCACCTCCCTAAAAGTGTTTATTAAAATCCATGTAACTCAAAGGTAGCAGGTTTTGTTTTCCCATTTCATAAGACAAGTCAGCAAGCATTTATTAAGCACCTCCCCTATGCCAGACACTGAGCTAAACACATAAAAAGCCAAGGGAGGGGCCATAACTTAAAATCAAGTAGAATTCTTTATGTTTCATCATGCAATAGTTTGTTAGTGGAGTAGTATCTATATGGATCAGCTTTTCTCTCTCTCTCTCTCTCTCTCTCTCTCTCTCTCTCACACACACACACACACACACACACACACACACACACACACACACACACACACACACACACGCTGAAAGCAGCATCAGATTAGACACACCTCCCAAAACTGGCCATTCATTTATAGCTAAAAACCTCATGAAATGAGTTTGATTTATAAAGGGGAAAAAAAAACCCTTTCTCTCCATCCCTTCACTGCCCCCCAATAAATAGGTAATTCCATTATCAACAGCTTTGACTTGATGACAAATTATATTCCCCTGCATTTCTAGTTCCAGACTGACAAAATGAATCTGTTCCCCAAATCAGGCAGAATAAGTCAATTTTCTCTGGGCCAGGGCAAAAGAAGTGTCTAACTAGAGATCGGTGATGCACAGGTACCATAAATACATGCCATGCTCCAGCCTCAGAGAGTGGAGGGAATGTGTTTGTTTACATTAGTTGATCAAATTGAGCAGCTTACCTTTATTTAAATTGAATAGGGGGCCGGGGGAAGGATTGTAGCAGCCGCCAAAGCACACTGACCCAGCTTGTCACCCAGTGACCTGTGAGAAGGAAATAATGAACTGTGAGTAGCTGTCATCTTAACTCTTTCTGACAGTTTGGCTTTGGGCACATCTGTGTTAGTTGCACTGAGAGGCCTTTGTTGTTTTCTCACTAGTGACTCTGCAGAGCGCTGTGGGGTTTGGCGCATCCATCCCCTCCCTCAGCAGCGAGGAGAGCAGCTGCCACGCATGGGCTGACATTTCTCAGAACCATGTACTTGGCATTTATTTCATTAAAACAATAACAACAACAATGCCGAGAAATTATCCAAAAGCACTTGAATCATTATACACATTTCATTTTACATTTGCAAACATGCTAGACGTTGTAAGATGAGGTTCAAAAGAATAACATTCAGTGTTTTGGTGCAAAATCGCCTCTGGTTATTTTCTTTAATTTTTTTGCCTTCCTAATGATTTTTAAAAATAGATTTTGATTGCTTTTGATTTCAAATATTCTAGAATTTCCCCCTAACTCCCCCCCTCTCCTCTCAGAGAGCTATCCCTTATGACAAAGATTTTTTGAAGGAAAAAAAGAGGAAGAAGAGGGGAAAAAATCAGCAAAACTGATGGATAAATTGAAAAAAAAATCTTAGTTTATATGCAGTGTTCCACACCTGCATATGAACTGAAAAGGAGTGAGATGTCTTCTCATATCTCCTTACTAATAATTTTAAAGTTACTTGTTACTACTCATATTGGGTCACCATTAACATTTCATCATTCAATCTGGTGCATCCTGCAGAAACAAGGGCACTGGAAGCATCCTAAGATTCGCTTGGAAAAGAAGCAGATGTTTCTGATTGCCCATTGTCTGTTTTAGTCACATACAGAGCAGAAGCTTTTGAATAATAAATATGATCACTTCAACGAGTTTCTTTTTTAAATTTAAAACTTCATTTTTATAAAATCACTTCTCTAAAGTCAGTGTTTTATAGTCCCATGTTAGAGGCCTCTCCAGGAGTTATGAAAAAATAGTACATGGTTCAAGCTCATTAAATATCACATGGCTTAGCATGGAACAAATGTTGTGTGTTTGTATTTGTTAGAATTAGTTAGTTGTGATAGAGTGGAGAGTGAACTGTATTTCACTGGTCAGTTACCATAAAGCTTTTCTGTAAAGACCCAAAGAACCAGACCTTGAATGAGCTGATAGACCTTGCATTCTATCCAAATATTTGCCCACTTACTGTTGGTTTCAGACACTGGCTCAAGATGAAGGAAATGCAAGTTGTATCAAGGTCAGGTACTTTTGGAACACATAGGAAGAGCCTCTCAAACAGACCAAAAATGATTATTCCTCTGCAACTGCAGACACTATACTTTGAAATAGAGCCAGCCATCTATCCTCCCCCCCACCCCCAATAAAATATAAGTTACACCATTGAATATTCAGGACATTCCTTACCACATGGCATCATTTCTCTACTGTCACATTCAATTGTCAGTCTGCCCTCCCTACCTAGCCTGATTTAAACTTTTATCCCTCTTTCCCTACCCCTCCCCTACTCCCATTCTGCTCTACAAATATCAACACAAACACTTTCTCTAGTTGCAGGGAATGCACAGGTCTGTTTTGATAAGGATCACATAGACCTCATCTTTTGAATTTCAGTGGACTGCTGTGTAACAAATTGCTACTGTTCAGATTCATCAATCTAGGACACTTACTAAGGAAAGCTAATAAGAATAGAAGCATGTTTTTCAGGACTCACTAAATCCGATTAATCTCTCCATGAAGTGGAGGACAGAAGGAAGGCCCTACAGCTTTTGTTAGGTACAGAAAAACTCTCACCCTTAAAGAGTAAGGTCTTCCCCACACACGAACAATGGCATTTCACTGGATCCATGCTGCACGACATCCTAAGAAAATAATGAAATGATTATTGCATACCAGTAAGGTTATGGACAGAATAATGACATTTGGTTGGGAAAGATAAATGATTTTGAGTCTGGTTTTGCTTGTTTGGGAAAAGATCACTATCAAGTTCCTAATTTCATTGCCCAAAGTTCTCTGGTAGATCAAAACAATGAAGACAGAGCATATTCCTTGAACTTGCTTTTTGTGAGAAAGATGGATGGATGGATGAATGGATGGATGCATGGATGGAAACAGACAGAAAGAGCAAAGGAAATATTCCGAGGGACTAGACTTACCTACACAAACTTGAATTACTTTCTAGACTACTAAGGGATTCTTAATGTGGATTTTATGATCAATCCCTCTTAATTTTCTGCCATCTGCCTACTCTAAATCTTCAATTAGCCTTCATAGTTATATCTTTTTATGCTGTTTTCCCTTCTGTTGGAATTAATCATTTATCAACAATGGTTAAAAAGAATAGAAGAGAGTTTGACACAGGGGTCAGCCCACTGAACTATGAGTCAAAATCTTTTGGGGGTGAGTCCCAGCTCTGCAAATTATGTTACCTTAGTCAACCTCTTATTTTCTTTGAGACTTAGTTTCCTCACCTGTAAAAATGGGAATAAAATATTTGCTCTACCTTCTACACAGGTTTGCCTTGAGATTCAAACAAGAATATGTATATATGTATATGTATGTATATATATGTATATATATGTATATGTATGTGTATTATATATGTATGTGTATATGTATATGTATGTATATATGTGTGTGTATATGGATATGGATGTAGATGTGGATTGTATATGCACAAATATATAGACACATACATGTATGTACATATACACATATACACACATACATATATATGCCCTGTATATATATTTATATAGGTGTGTGCATATATAGTAGTCTGTAACTATAAAGCAAAGTTCTCCACAAATAAAAGGCAATAAGTAAACCTATAAGTTTTGAAAGAAAAAAAAGAGAAAAATTTTCATAAAGTTTTAAAATAACTTTGGTTTACTATTCGGCAAACTCAACATTAATCGAAATATTCTAGAGTACCCATCATCATTCTAGATAAGCAATGAATACAGATAAGCTAGAAGTTCTTCTTAAATCAATGGGTTAATATACTCAACAAATTGAATAGGATTGATCAATAGGCTTTACAGTTAAATAAAGGGAAACTGATTTTAGGAATGAAGGTCATGTTAGGTGTGGCACCAGACATTGAGTGAGGTGTTGTGTCATGCTATCACAATCGGACTGTTATATTCCACCAGTCAGAATGAGGACAGGGAGCATGATACAGAGAAAAGATCAGGGGCTTGGGAGTTAGATGCTTAGGTTCTATCCCTTACTAATTATGTTGCCTTTGTTGACTGAGTGAGTGACTTGAATGATTTTCTAAAACACAAGTTTGATGTTAACTTTTCCTCTGCTCATGGTTTTCTATTTTCTATAGAAACTGCTCAGGTTGGTATTTAAAGCCCTTCACAATGTGGTCCAAACCTCCCTTTCCAGACTGATTTCCTATGTTACTGCCCTCCTCCTAACCCTAACCCTTTCCTGTCCCCTCCTCCTCATTGGTATCTTCCCTCTGGAATGACTTTCCATCAATGATGTGTGTGTGTGTGTGTGTGTGTGTGTATTGAAGACAGTTATTCACATGTTGTTTCCCCTATTATCCTCTTTGTGTCTGGTACTTAAGAAAGACTTTTGGACAGAGACAGCAGACATACAATCCATCACCAGACCTATATTCAATGCCTTTCCGGTTTGGTAGTCTTTGGTAACCCAGGATCACCTCTAAGACACGATGAGGCATTTGACATGAGTAGGGTTTTAGTGGTGATGGTGGTGGGCATGTCTTGGTTGTCTCCACTGATGTGGTTTGCTAGATTAGAATGGAGAAAGTGAACCAAGCAGGACAATACAACATTAATAAGCAAGAGGCCAATGGCACAGATAGGCAACCAGCAATCTGTGCTGTCTGTTGGCATTCTTGTAATATGGGTTGGGAGGTCTCACAGTCTGAGTTGGAACTTTCATTTCCCAGCTCATGACCTTTCTTTTAAGCCCTTTCTCATTTTTCTCCAATATTATGTAATTTAATAATATTTAGGATTATATTATTAGAGATAAATAATAAGCCAGTGGTATTTGATTCTTCATTATTTCTTTTTATTCAATCATTCATTTGTTCAACAAGTATTTATTGAGCATAGTTTTGGGGGCTAATTACCATGCACCTGTCATGTGCTAGTTACCATATTAAGTCTCTGTCCTCGAGACGCTTACAATATAGTTGGGAAGACTCTACTGCCTCTAACTGTACTTATAGCCAGTCTTTTGGCCTATGTCATGGAATTCTGATAGGGTTCTTAGCATCATTCTGTATCCTTGTAGCTGTAAGGAAAGGGAACAAGCATTCATGAAGGACTTACTATGTGTGAGTCACTGTGTTAAGTGCTTTACAAACATTATCTCATTTGATCTTCAAAACAACCCTGAGAGATAGATGCTATTATTATAATACCTATGATACAGTGGAGGAAATTGAAGCAGACAGCAGTTAAATTCAACTTGCCTGGGGTCACTCCCTTAAAGAAGAGTCTGAGGCTGGATTTGTACTCAGGTCTTCCTGATTTCAGGCCTGTTTACTACTATTCCACTCTTTCCACTATACTACCTAGCTGTAAAAGATGACTCAATATTAAAGTACAGAGCTCAACGAATTAGAGAACTCGTACATATCTCATACATCATGGAGAATAATGGTGAGGAAAATACAGAATTCAATCTTTTTGAATTTTTATTTGATCAGCTTAAACAATGAGTTGTAAATATATCTGACAAAATTTTGAAAACCTGTTAGGCTCAAAGAATTTGAGGGATACTATCAATCAATCAATAAGGACTCATAAAGCACCTGCCATTGGCCAGGCATTGTTCTGGGAGCCAAGGGTATGAAGGTAAAAAAAATAGTTCCTACCTTCAGGAAGTGTATTATTAAGGGAGAGGAGCCAGAATGTGTATAAATAAGTGTGTGTGAAATAAATATTTAGTGGAGGAGGGCACTTTTAGCTGACTAGATCAAGCAAGTGAAGGACTTTTAAAGGATTCTAAAGTGTGTGTGTCGGAGGTGGGGGGCAAAAAGGCATGAGAGACAACCAGTGCAAAAACATGGCATCATGAAATGAAATTTTGTGTGTCAGCACCACTGAGAAGGTCCCTCTGGCAAGATAGACTTCAGTGTGGGCAAAGGAGAATAACTACAATGTGGTGAAACAATAGCCCAAGGTCAGGGTGTGAAGGGCCTTAAAAACAAAGTTTATATTCAATCTCAAAGACAGTGGGGAGCCACTGGAATTTATTGAGTAGGAGAGGAACATAGACCTACACTGTAGAAAAATAATGTTAGCAACCACGTGGATAGGAGAAGGGGGAGACTTGAGGCAGGGAGACCAATGAGGAGGTCATTGCAACAGTCCATGCAGGAAGTGATGAAAGTGTGAATAAGGTGATAGGGCAGTGGCCATGTTGATAAGGAGAAGGGAACATATGGGAAAGATGTTGTGGAGGAAGAGTTTATGATTTGGCAACTGATGCTTGGATATGAACTACAGCTCAATTCAACAAACATTTATGAATTATATACTTTGTGAAAAGCACTGAGTAAGACACTGAGACAAAAAATGAAAAAACTAGAGACAAAAATGAAACATCTCTCCTGGAGCTTACAATTTCCTGAACCCAGGTGACTGGTACTCTCAACAGTAATATGGAAGATTGGAAGGGTACAACCATTCTGGAAAGTGTCTTGAAATTAAGTTGTTAAGAATGGATCATTAAAACCTGATACAACCAACACCATTTTGTTTTGTAGTCATAATTGGCTGTGTATGACGCCAGCCTATGTTAACTTCTCTATGAAAAATTACAGGATTGGTTTATGACAACTGACTTCCCTCAGTGTTTTCTTTCTACTTGTAATTGCCTCTGAGACTTTATTATTTTCAAGGAATTTCCACTTTTCTTCCCTATCTCCAGTCACAGGGAACCTCTCTCTCTCTCTCTCTCTCCATCCATCCCCTCCTCTCTCTACAAGTATATATATATATGTGTGTGTGTGTGTGTGTGTGTGTGTGTGAATGTATATATACATACACACTGCTATATATATACAAACTATTTCTAACTACAAGGCCTATGCTCTGGAAATTCATCAATTCATCTGAGCCATGATATGAATAATTAATGCAACAAAATTTAGGAAAAAAATAAGAAATAAGTACAGAAAGGGAGAGAAACAAACAGAATAATTTTATTACAATCTCACAATCTGAAAGTAACTATACACATAGATTCAGAAGGACCTGAGTTCAAATCTGACCTCAGACACTTACGCTCACTAGCTGTGTGACCCTGGGTAAGTCATTTAACCCCCGTTGCCCCACCTAAATAAATAAATAAACAAATAAATAAATAGTTAAATAAATAAACGAACAAATGAATGAATGAATGAATGAATGAATAAATGAATGAATGAATTGATGAATGAATAAATAAATAGGTAAATAAGAAGATGAATGAATGAATAGCTGAATAAGTAAATAAATAAATAAAATTTAAAAATAAAAAAATAGAGGGGGTATAGGGTAAGGAGCCAGAGGCAAGGTGTTAAGGAGTGAACGAATGAGGACAAAGTAGAAGAAGGAAGTGTGGCTGACTTTTTCTATGAGTTTGCCTGAAAAAATGATAAGAGATATAGAACAATAGCTCCCGGAGATGCCCGAATCAAGTCAAAGTTGTTGTTTTGTTTGGTTTTTAAGGAGGTGAGAGACTGGGAAGGAGTCAGTAGATAGGGTAGAAAAGGGATATTTGGAAGAGGGAAGGGAAGAGTTACTTCTTCCTGACACTGGCATAAAGGAGAAGTAGATGGATGACAATTTTGGAGTATGAAGTAGGCAGTATGTAATTAAGACCTTAAAGCATTTTTGAAAAAGATGGTTTTGATTTTTGCTGTAAAGTAGAAGTTATCTTCAGAGCATAGAAATGGGAGTCGTATAGACAGCTTGAAGAAAAAGGAGCAGTTATAATAGAAAGTCAATTGAGGAGGTAAAGACAGCAAAGTGGCAATTAGATAAGAATTTATAGTGGTTTTAGTCAGCAGGATGGCATCACTTTCTCTAGTGGAAGGAAGCATGGGAACACAGAAGTGGTTGGCATGATCCAGAATTGAGAATGTTTAGGGGTGAACAGTGATGGAACAAGGCAGCAAGAGATTCAAGAGTGGAGGACAATGAATAGTTGAACTGGTGAACAACAGGATCAAGACTGTGAAGGGAGGCATGTGAGATCAAGGAAGGAGTAACAGATTAAGGTCGACTGTGAAGAGAGGTAAGTGAGGCCAAGTAAGGAGTAATAGATTAGTGTCATAACTGTGAAGGAAGGTAAGTGAGACCAAGGAAGAAGTAATGATATTAGGAGTAATGATTGGATAGAGTGGACACCACAGTAAGGATGAAGCACACACAGAGAAGAATAAAGTAGGAGAGTTGGAAAGGTGGATGATTATTATCAGAGAGGAATATTTCAGAGCCTAAGATCATGGAGGTCATTGGAGTTGTGAATGATGGTGAAATTCTTCTGGGTGGCTAAGGTAGAATGATGATGTTGGTCATGGGAATTGAGAAAGTTGGGAGGACAGATTACTTCAAAGGATGCTTATATGTCAATATATCATATGCATATTATATGTATATGTATATTGTATTTATATTGTTGTCTCCAAAAATGAGGTCATGAGTTTGTATAGTGAGGAAATATATGTTCCAGATACTGAATGTCTTGAAAAAGGAATGGGAGAACCTTTGAGGGCAGTGAATTATAGGCAAAAGATCTGTACTAGTTGATATAGAAGGATGGAGAAATTACAAAGTGATAGTCACAGACAAAATGTCTACAAATGATAGTGGGGAGCACCCAATATTGTGACTTCTCTTTCTGTCCTAGTTTGTGAGAAGAGCATGACAGAAGGATATCTTCTCAAATGGCCAGGGATATAGTGTTTTTAGGAGAGAGCCAGGTTTCCATGAGCATAAAATGTTTAAAAAAAAAAAAAGAGTATGAAAAGAAAATGTCTAAGAGGAAGGGGAGATTTTTTTTTTTTTTGCGGGGCAATGGGGGTTAAGTGACTTGCCCAAGGTCACACAGCTAGTAAGTGTCTGAGGCCGGATTTGAACTCAGGTACTCCTGAATCCAGGGCCGGTGCTTTATCCACTGTGCTACCTAGCTGCCCCCAAGGAAGGGGAGATTTTTAATGATAGAGGGAGTATTCCTGAAGGCCAATGGGAGGAGAGGGCACGGGAGGAAAAGGACTGATAAAGTGTATTATTAAACTCAATGTAGATGAGAGTACAAGGAGACTTAGGAGGGGAAGGGGACTCTTGACTCATGATAGGGTTAATGAAAGAAGCAGAAAGTTGCAATTTGGTTGCCATAAAATGGGGAGGTACCAGTTGACTGAGAATGCTGCCCATGTAGTTCTGTGATTATAATTTTTTTTATTTAAAAAATTTCTTTTGGGGTTCTGTGATTATTATGGAAGATGGCACCATTGATTTCAGAGTTGGGTTCTTTCTCCAAACTCTGGGGACCTGGGAATATAGGGGAAAAGGTATTCAGCTAGGTATTTGGGTCAGTAAATCCCTAGAAATTGCATTCTTGGGGCCAGACTAAACCAGTACATAATGCTAGTTTCTTACTCAGGATGCTGGAAGACAAGACTCATGTACCCCACAGTTGGGGCTCTAGGTCAGCCAGGATCTGAAGCACTGGTATGGAGAGAGCTAGGCCTGTTGGGTAGAGGCCTGGTATGGACAGTGTTAATCCTGGTGTCTCAGGGCATAAGGCCCATGAGGAGCTTTAAATCTAGTTGGGGAAATGAGATGTAGCCAAGTAAAGAATGAAATAACAGTACAAGGAGTTATATTTCAGTAAAGACCAAAGTCAGAGGTGTGGCAAAGTGGGACAAGTTTCCTTGTTAAATGAATGATGTAGCCCTGTTAATTATGAAAACAAGAGAAAAAGCCCAGGAAGGATGGCTAAGGTAGAATGATGATGGAGGAGGTACTTGAAGATAGATTTGGCTTATAGAAAAGGGAAGGAGAGTGAAAGGGGTTTAGGGGAGTATGGGTATGAGTGTCTCTGTGTGTGAAAACTCTGTTTTAATTTATGGATCATAGATTTAGAGCTAGAAGGGGCCTTAGAGGTCACTGGGTCTAAATACCTTATTTTCCTGATGAAGGTAGAAGCCCAGGGAAAGGACTGGGCTGGAATTATATAAGCAGTGAGGGGCAGCGCTGGGATTTGAAAACTCACACGGTTTTACATCATCCCATGCTGTTTCCACTCTACTTCATGATGGCTGTTGAGATCCTGGTATAATGACACAAGGGATGCAGATAATCACTTGGTCTGGGTTGCTATTTGGGGCTTGGATGAGATAGATTGGGATGTTATCCCCCAGCTCTGCAAGTTGATTGTGAATCTTTTCATCGTGTGTCTTGTGGGTGTTTTACCATAGGCGTAAGAGAACCCTTACATTGGTATTTAAGTGGAGATTATAATTGTACAGATAATTATAACAAACCCTCCCTGAAACAAGCATGAGAAACTCTCCCAAGTCTTTAGCAATTAGGTCACTTTTCTCCCTGAGCAATCTGATGGTGTTTCCCTGTGTCATATTCCTTGTCCTTCTTTGTAACGTTGGGAATTAACGTAGCATCACTGGGACTCAATCTTGAAAGTTTAGTGTGTTGAATTAAAGAAAATTAACTTGGATTTGACATAGTACTTATTATTATCATTAATTATGATTATTATCTTCCAGTTCACACAATTTCTACTTGGACGAGAAACATTTAGAACATGGGTGTCATCTGTGTTTATACTTAATTCTTTGACAGATCTATAGTCTCATGATTGTTAATATTTCTTCCAGATGCACACTGAAGACTCACTTTGTGATTGTGTATGATTCTCATCCATGCTCTTCCCCACATTCCCTATAGAAGATCCATGTTTCACATTGCTTCTTTCCCCCCAGACTTCCTTGATGTAGCACATAGGCTGTTTACTATGTCTCCTTGTTACACAGTAGGCATGTCTCCTTTTACAGTAATATGCGTGCTCAATGATGCTTTTTGCCCCTTATATAATACATATAATGTGTGTGCTACAAACATCATCTTTCAAAAATTCTGGTATAAATTATACAGAGAGTAAGACCATGGACTTCTTGGACTCTTGAATAAAGACATTCATTCTAGAAGACAATACAGTTTTTCTACAACTGAAATATTAAACATCTAGTAGGATGGGAAGGTATATATGGAGACATGATCTGGAAAAATAAAAGGCGGGACCGGCTACTTTTGCTAAAGGATAGAGTTTCTGTCAGAAAAGGGATAGTTACAGGCAGAATGCAGACTTGACTCATCTGAAAAAAATCCTCGAAAAGAAGTCCATGAGTTCCCCGAATTTTCATGCCAGTCCTTGGTCGCATACTGACAGTGAGCTAAAGGAGCTTTGGACAAGAGTTCCTGTTTCTAACAGCAGATGGAGATGTTTCACAGATTTCCATAGTCGGCTCATTCTCAGACCTACGCAAGGGTCCATTTCCTGGAAAGGAAATAATATATAAGTAGTGACAACTTAAGGACTTGGGAAAGTGGTTATGAAGGAAGATGGGACTTTAGATGATATCAGAACCCAAAGCCTAATGGAAGCATAAAATCTTTGACTAGGAAAAATGAAGAGCAGACTTAGCAATGGGCTTTTCCTTTGGCTTTTTTTTTTTTTGTAGAAATAGCTCACAAATATTTGTAGGAAATGCATACCTGTATAAGTATGCATAAATGTGTGTGTAGTAGTGAGCTTCGATTATTTCTTTTATTATAGTAATATTTAATTCAAAACAATATTGTCGTACTGAGACTTTTTGAAAATATTATTAACCCAGTTATTCAGTGACTTGACATACAATGCTTTTTAGATTTCCGGTGAGTCAAATTGGATACGTTGAAGTACTTAGAAAGCCTAATGGCCTGGATGTTATCTTTTTACTAAAACACCACCTTTGGACCCCATTGTAATATGAAGTTTCAACATTAGCCAAGGAGCTGGCCCAGGTCATCTCTTGAGTTTCCTTCTTGCTGTAGGGCTCTCTGAGTGCCTCAAACTTGGGCCCAAAATAACTGAAAATAATGAAAGACTTCAGAGTATTGTGTATTTCATCAGAACAGTGTTTTATAGGAATAAGAGGAAAACATTGGCTGTATTACTTAGACATAAAAGCACCAATACATAAGACTAAGTCTCACTACAGTAGGTTTGGTGGTTCCATGATATTATGTACATGCTTACTTTTGCCCTTCACCTGTGTAGTGTAACGATTGGAATAACGCCACCTGCTGGATACTTACTGTAGAGGAGTTCTGCCCATGAAGGGAAGGTCTTTGAGGGCAAGACCAGGAGTCAGGAAGTGACGCGGGCTAGTGGGAGGAGGAAGGAAGAGACTGGCGCTCAGTCTCGTTTTCTTTTCCTCTGGACTCTGGCGGAGAAGGGAGCTAGAAATGTGCTCTCCCTTTAATAGATAGGAATCTAGGCCTTTTTCTCTCTCTTTACCAAATTCTTATTCTCCTTAATAAATGCTTAAAAGTCTAACTCTTGCTAAAGCTTATAATTTATTGGCGACCACTCATTAGATATTTTAGACAGACTAGCTAGAATTTTAACCCTTAACAGATGGCAACCACGAAGAGGAAAGCTAAACTTCAGTCTTCTGATCTTCTGGTTGGGTAAGAAATTTCCCCTCCCTCTCCCTTTAACTGCTAAGTACTGGCGTACTGGCGTACTGGCTGTGTTTTCCTTTAAATTTTTTTCAAATGGACCTTTTAAACTCCCTAATTATCCTATTTTTGATTTTAGTCTGTTTAACCAGACAAATGGGAGATAAGATCATGTTAATGCTTTGTTTTTGTGGATTTTCTATTTTTCTTTTTATTTTTGTTAAAAGAGCCAGCAACTTACTCACACAAGGAAATATCTCTCCCTCTCCCAACTATGCTTTTTCAGAGAAACCTGAAGAGATTCCCGCAGCTTTTCCCAGTTCTAACACTAATTGTTGCTCTAATTTTGCATGCCTGGAGGCAATGACCCACCCTCTAGAAGCTTTTAATCCCCTAGCACCTGGAGGCAAAGTGGGGGAAGAGGAATCCAGGCCTGAGTTCAAAATCAAGTCTGATTCAAATTGCGCTGGTCCCTCCCCTCCTCTCCAGACCCCACCCTCTACTCCTCCCATGGCCAAACCCATTGCTTCCCCTGCCTGGGAAGTCCAGAGATCTGATGCGCATGCGCAACTTTTTCTACCTGCATTTGCAGCTTCAGGCTCAGCCCTTCCCCAGCCTGGCTGTGCTTCTGAGACAACCTTAGAAAACCCTTTAAATTCCAGATATGCTCGTTTTGTTCATAATTTTGCTAACCTGCTTTTGTCTTTAATTAGTAATCTTATAAAGCATTTGTATGGTGAAAAGACTGACAGACAATATAGAGGGGTTAAAGAAGAAAAACTTAAGCTGAATAAGAATGACAATCATCACCATAGTTCAAGACTCCGCTTCTTTTGCCATGGAAGTATATATATTTTACAGAAATGTAGAAGTAAGCAGCAAGGTATTGATATGAGTATTGGGGATTTTAGATATCGGAATCAAAAGTGTTCTGAATTCACTCAGAGTGATAGTATCAGTTCAGAGGTTACATAGGATTTCTATGCTATTACATCTACATTTTGAAATTAATGGTATGGGTTTATTTTCATAGAGATTTTCATGCTTTTGAGATTGTGTCTTATACTTAGTTTTTAAAACAAGGAGAATATTTGTAAAAACTTTTTAGTCATGTGATCAAGTTTATATTTTATAATACTCTTATTAATATTAAGTTCATATTCATTTAGATTTCCCTAGTTTGAATTTCATTGTCTTTTATTGTTCCATGTGTATTTTTTTCTATTTATTCATCTCTAATTTTGAAACATTGCAAGATGGTTTTGATTTCATAATACAATGTTAATTCTAGGAGTATTGTGCTCCCATATTCTGAGTTGTTTGTGTTTGTTATTTTTTCTCAACTGATTATTTGATCAAACTCTTTAAAGCATTTCCTTGGCAAATTGGTTGCCATGGCAAGTGTAAATTGATTCTAGAAGTATTATTTTTGATAAGCATATTTTAAAAAAAAAAGAGGGGAACATTTGTAAAAGTTGTCTTTGAGATTGTGTTGTGCTTTAACTTGTATTTAAATATGTTCAGATTTTTCAAAAAAGTAATTGTATACTAAGTTAAAAAAAGGGGTATTATTTGAAATTGTTGCATAATTATATATTGTGTTCTGAGTCAAGATGTATTCACATTTTTTGCAATCATTTATTATCCTCAATTTTTAAATCCATATGAGACTTGGATTATGGGAACTTATCATTTAAGACATTAATTGCCTTTATTCTGAGTTATCAGATGCCAGTTGGCCAAGATGCCATCCAATCACAAGAGGAATACATGCAAGAGCAGACACTGAACTGTCACATGAGGGGAGACATGCATGAAGTCAAGGTATGGCCGAGGGAACGGCTGTTGACTAATGTTGAGGTTGGATTCTCTTGGTTTAATATTTTATTTTATTTTTCCCCACAATATTGTACAGATGGCTGGAAGTATTGATCCCACCCATCTCACTTCTACACCTGGCTTCTATGCTCCCTCCTATATGCCTGATGCCATGGACATCTCAATCCCATGCATCTGATTAAGTCTGACTCAGTTTCCTCCAATATGTTCGGTGGCATGGACATATATTCCATCCACCTATTTTAAGCCTGGCATACTGCATGGACAGTACATATTGCTCAAGTGTGGGAATGCTCATATCCCATCATTTCTCTGTTCTTTTATGGTAACCCCCATAATTATCTCAGGTGTCATGATAAATACAGTGTTGAATTTGGCCTTGACACCTGTTACCAATTATATTAGATTTTTAAATTTCTCATAATGGCATGAGGATAATTAGGCAGATGATGCAAAAAATGATGAAACAAAGATAAAAATTATTTTAAAAAATTAATATCACAGCAATTGTCTTCTCAATTACCCTCCATAAGGGGGGACTATAGTAATATTATAATTTTAAAGAATGTTTCAATTTTTGTTTTATTATATGTTTCATGTGTAACAACTAAGATTCTGAATTCCCTTAGACATGTTTTTGAGAACTTTCATTGTTTGATTTGATTATTGACAAAGCTATTTTAAAGTTGTGTTAAGCTCAATTTTGTAGGAAATTTTCCTGGCTGATTACCAGCATCCACACATCAACCCCTGAAAAGACTTCCATTCCATGACTACACCTAGAGGACATCTAAGAAAAGACTTTCAGAGACTTTAAATGAACAGTTTTGATTTGTTGTTTTTGTTGTTTTTTTCTCTTTCTGTTATAATATACACCATCTGTAACATGTATTCTCTGCAGAGGCCCTCCCTTTGCAAGACTAATGTCAAAGCGTCGGTTCATGAGGACAAAAAAAAAATCACCCCTCTGGACAAAACTTTCCTCTCTTCCTTTTCTATATTGTCGTTCACATATTATTAGTTAGCAATAGTTATTATATTCTTTTTACTGTTCCGTCAAGGAAACATTTTGTTTCTTGAGGAACAACAGGGGGGACTGTAACGATTGGAATAACGCCACCTGCTGGATACTTACTGTAGAGGAGTTCTGCCCATGAAGGGAAGGTCTTTGAGGGCAAGACCAGGAGTCAGGAAGTGACGCGGGCTAGTGGGAGGAGGAAGGAAGAGACTGGCGCTCAGTCTCGTTTTCTTTTCCTCTGGACTCTGGCGGAGAAGGGAGCTAGAAATGTGCTCTCCCTTTAATAGATAGGAATCTAGGCCTTTTTCTCTCTCTTTACCAAATTCTTATTCTCCTTAATAAATGCTTAAAAGTCTAACTCTTGCTAAAGCTTATAATTTATTGGCGACCACTCATTAGATATTTTAGACAGACTAGCTAGAATTTTAACCCTTAACAGTAGATTGCAACTTCTCCACACCTCATTGTATGTGACTTTTCATGCATGTCCTTTGATAGATTGTCCTTCACAAATGATCTTCTACTAGGTCCTTAAAAAATATCGTGGATACCAATCAAACAACCAAGTTGTTCATCTGTTATTCCATGCTCTTGCTACATAGCTGGTCCATGTCTTTCTGCAATCAGTTCCATGATGATGTCATTTTTACTACCTCTCACACCCAAGTCACCGTTGATGACAAGCTGCAGCCTCCTAATAATTGCCACGTGTCTCTTCATTGTTCTTTGGGGCAACCATAGTCTTGGCTCCACAAAATTTTAAAAAAGGATTCAGTAAATTTGGAGTAGAGAAGAGCTAACTTTTATATAGTACTTTAAGGTTTTCAAAGATACACACACATGTATAATTTGATCTTTACAACAACCTTATGAGGTAGGTGCTATTATAATCCAATTTTATAGATCAGGAAGCTAAGACAGAGAGAGATGAGTGACTTTTCTGGGATCACATACGCCTGTCTGAAGCTGAATTCAAACTCAGGTCACGCAGACTGCAAGTCTGGTGTTCAGTAGATTTAATATTGTTTTTTCCTCAAAAAGTAAAATTTTGAAGCTAGATTCAATACTTAGGGGATACACTTTCAAATTTCAGTAGGCTGTCTTTCACTAAAATCATTTAGAGGTCGGCAGTGGGAGCTTCATTGTATTCCCTTGAGTGGGGAAACTGAGGTTCAAAGAGGTGGAGACTTGGCATTAGCCACACAAACAGATAGTGGAAGAAACAGGAGCAGATCCTAGAAATCCCAACTTGAGGTATTCTCTACTATGCCAGCATACTCCACCAATGCCACTCTTCAGTAAAGGAATCCTTATTTGAACACTTTGGGAAGAATGGATGAAAAGGAAAAGATGAAAATCAGAAAATCTCCAGTGCTGAGCTGAGTTTTAAAGCAAAAGTACTTATTTTTAGAATTATCTCTGAAATTCACAACTTTTCCTACTTTTCTGAAAGCAAGGCATGTCTCATTGCATAGGCAGTGTGGCCTAGTAGACAGAGAACTGGGTTTGGCGCCACTGAGACTGAGGTTCAAATCATTGTTTCTGATGTTGATCAAGCTTGTGTGTCCTCCTGCCCATCTATCTGTGCCTTGGTCAAGTAGGATTTAATAAATCATATTTCAGAAGGTATTTGGTTACATAATTTAGAAATGAGCCTTGGCCATGTTAATTTAATATTTTGTATAAATTCATATAACTTTCATAATAATTTATATACATTTCATAGAAAATCAAAACTATCTTTTTAAAAACTATGGATTGAGGGGCAGCTAGGTGGTGCAGTGGATAGAGCACTGGCCCTGGAGTCAGGAGGACCTGAGTTCAAATTCGACCTCAGACACTTAACACTTACTAGCTGTGTGACCCTGGACAAGTCACTTAACCCCAATTGCCTCACCAAAACAAAACAAAACAAAAACCCGACTATGGATTGCTTTTGCTAATAACTGGGGCCATTTTGCTATGATTATTTGGCCTTTTCATCTCCTTTGTATTCAGTTATTTGTATGTATGTGAATCTCACCTCTCACCTGTGCACCAGTCCCACATCACCAACTCCCTTTAGGATTTTTTAGCTGGATGTTCCATGGACATAAAAAATTCAATATGTACAAAACAGTACTCATTGTCTCCCTCAACCACCAAACCTACCCACCTTTCTTCTGAACTTTCTGTGAATCTCACCTTTGATGATGCTACCATCCTTCTAGTCAAGTGACTGTCTTTGATCGGGGCACCATCTTCTTTCACCTGGACAATTTCAGTAACCTTCTGATGGTGTCCTTGCCTCTTGTTTCTCCCCACTCCAACTAGTTCTTCACCCAGATGTCAAAGTGAGTTTCCTAAAGTTTACAGGAGCTCTCTATTGAATAAATTCCATTGGCCCCTTGACCTTTAGTATCAAATGTAAACTCCTCTGTTTAGCAGCTCTGTCCAAAAGCAGCTAGGTTGTGCAGTAAGAGTGTTGGTCCTGGAATCAGGAAGACCTGAGTTCAAATCCAGCCCCAGTCACTTCTTAGCTAGGTGGCCTTAGGCATGTCACTTAATCTTAGTTTGCCTTAGTTTCCTCAACCATTAAATGTCACCTACCTCCCAGGATTGTTGTAAAGATCAAATGAGATATGATTTGTAAAGCTCTCTCTTAGCACAGCCCTAGCACTTAATAAATGCTTGTCTTTTTCATTCCTTCCTTTCTTCCCACCCTCCCTCCTCTCTTCCTCTCTTTCTCCCTTCCTCCCTCCTTTCTTTCCTTCTTTCCTTTCTTCCTTCCCTCCTTCCTTCCTCCCTCCCTCCTTCCTTCCTTACACAAGGATATAGCACAATGCTATGAACAATCGACCTTTCCAGAATTCTTACACTTTGTTATATGCACTCTGTGGCCCAACTATACTGGCCTTGGTAATTCCTCATGGAGATCACCTCATCTTATACTGGTTGGGCCCCTCACCTGGATTATTGTCTGTCCTCACCACTGCCTCTTGTAACCTCTGGTTTCCATCGAGGCTTAGCTCAAATGTAACTTTCTGCAATAGGCTGTTCCTGGAAATCTCAGCTGTGAGTGACTTTCTCTATGATATTACCATTTGCCTGCCTTGTATGTGTTTTGGATATACATACACCTGTGTTGATTGTGTCTCTCATTAGAAGGTAAGCTCCTTTAAGGAAGAACTGCTTGCCCTCATTTTAGTCTTTGTACATTCCATGCTTCACACTGGAACAAAGTTGGTGGTTAATTAAAGCCAACAGGCTAATTAATAGGATGGCAATGGCTGTTATTTTACTTAGGGCCCTGCCAACCATAGGTGCTGTGATTGTTACGCATTTTGAAAAATTCAAATATAAAACTAAATGAATGTAGGGATAATGGGAAGTTTTGGCTTGTTTTATCCTTGCCTTTCAGATTCTTGCATTTCTGATGGGTCCTAAAAATTCTCAGGTTTGCCCGCCCCCCCAACACACACACACACTGCGAATACCTTGAGCAAAGAGTAATTGAGATCGTTTCTCCATATCCACATGAATGCATATGATGCCTTTGTGGTTCACTATGTTAACCCCAGAGGAGTAGCAATTTCTCAATGCTATTGACCTAGCACTTCACGCTCACAGCTATTTCCTGGTGTATTGTCTGACCTTTGGGATAGAACAGGGATTTAGCATCTTTCTGATTCATTCAGCATTTGGTGGGATGTGTGGGTGGTGATGGTATTTCCTCCCCCTGCTCAACTACTGCTAACCATGAAATAAAGTCAACTATGAGAGTGAGTTCCATGCTGTATTTTACTGCCAGCAAATAACCATTTCCAAGTACTAAGGGGTTAACCCCTTAAACCTCAATGATTCAGAATGGGACAAAACCAAACAACTTGGTTGACTGTTGAGGTGGGTAAGAGGACAAACAAGAGTATTTTTTGTTTTCAAGTAAAACATATTGGGCTATGTTATAGTTCACTATCTTTTTAAATTCTAAACTTTACATACTTCCTATTTATACACATACACACACATACTTTTATGTCTTAGCTGGATGAAAAGAAGGAGCATGATATAAAGAATCATTTGTATCTTAATAATAATAATAATAGCTAAGGTTTACAGATCTATTTATAAACACTATCTCATTTTATCCTCACATCAACCCTAGGAGGCAGATTCTATTATCATCTCCATTTTACAGATTGGAACACTGAGGCAGACAGAGTTGAAATGACTCACTCAGAGTCACACTGTTAATATCTGAGGCAAGAATTGAATTCAGGTCTTCCTGACTCCAGATCTAGGGCTCTTCTCCAGATGCACATTAATTGTCTTAGAACAGAAAGTCTAATTGACAATATTTCTATTCCCTTTTATTATTCCATAAGAAACAGTCCATGATCTGAAGATTTCCCTTTTGATTCATAAATTTATTGTTCATGATTATTTTCAGTACTTTTCTAGAATTATCATGTTTAATCTGCATGCATTGACATTTGCTGTTAATACTTAATTCAATTTTTTATACTTTATTAATAATTACTATGATTTCATATTTCAGCTGGATTTTATTCATCCCTGTCCAAAATGCAGAAAGAAAAGATGCCTTCTATCTCTCTAGCTGCATTTAAGCTTCCAAGTATCTTGAGACTCCTTCCTTTTTCCCAGGACTCCTGGGACAAAATCACCATTGCCCATTGTCACCATTACTGCCTATGCAGCTGATTCTTTATAAAATACCAGCTTTCTGGGCAGCTAGGTTGCACAGTGGATAAAGCACCAGCCCTGGATTCAGGAGGACCTGAGTTCAAATCCGGCCTCAGACACTTGACACTTAATAGCTGTGTGACCCTGGGCAAGTCACGTAACCCTCACTGCCCCCCCCCAAAAACCCAGCTTCCTTAGAGAGGTAGTGTAGTGAGGAGGTAAAGGGGTGAGGGTTGACTGCTCACTGAATCCGGAGCCTGAGACCCTGCATTTGAATATTAACTTTGCCACTTACTTCTGTGACCTTGACAAAGTTATATTTCTCATCTGTACAATGAGGGACCGGAGTCGGTCATCTTCCAGCTCCAAACCTTTGATTTGATGAATTTTCCGTTGATCTCTGGAATCAAGTAGATGTTTCACTGACTCTTGCTTAGGCTTGTCCAGAGTTTTGCCCTGTTATGACATATGACAACATGTTGGAAGTCCTGATTTGTTATGTTTTATTCTTTTTGCTTCTCTTGCACACGTAAAATTTTACTCATTCAGAATTTCGGTCTCACTAAAATGTTCAGTGCCTTGTTATTTTCTGGCTGTTGTTTTTCATTGTTACAACTACCTACCCCTAAGAGGCATCTAGGTGGTACAGAGGGTAAAGTGCTGGGTTTGAAGTCAGGGAAAGACCTGAGTTCAAATTCTGCCTCAGAAACTTACTAGATTTATCTGTCTGTCACTCAGTCAGTTAGCATTTACTAATCACTTACTCTGTGCAAGGCAAATAGCAGTAAGTACTAGAGATATAAAGAAAGGCCTTCAAGGAACTCATAGTCTAAAAGAGAGACAACATGCAGACAAGTATGTACAAACACCATCTATCCATCCATCCGTCCATCCATCTATCCATCCATCCATCTATCCATCCATCCATTCATCCATCCATCTATCTATCTACCTATACATCCATCCATCCTCCATCATCTATCATCTATCAATCTATACATCATCCATCATCTATCCATCCATCATCTATCTATTTATCCATCTCTATCATCCATCTATCTATCCATCTATCTATCTATCTATCCATCCATCTATCCATCCATCCATCCATCCATCCATCCATCCATCCATCCATCCATCCATCCATCCATCCATCCATCCATCCATCTATCTATCTATCTATCTATCTATCTATCTATCTATCTATCTATCTATCTATCTATCTATCTATCTATCTATCTATCTATCATCTATCGATATGTATAGGATAAATGTGAGATAATCTCAAGTGGAAGAGATTAAAATTAAGGAAGGCTGGGAAAAGGCTTCTAGTAGGATGTGACATTTTCGCTGGGGCTTGAAGGAATCTGGGAGATAGAGATGAGGGGGGAGATAATTCCATGCATGGAGGACAGCCAATGAAAACACCCATAGTCAGGAGATGGAGTGTCTTGTGGGAGGAACAAGGCAATGAATGTCACTGGATCACAGAGTACATGGGGGGTAAGTAAAGTATAAGAAGAATGGAAATGTGAGGGATGAGGAAGGTTATGAAGGGCTTTGAATGCGGAACAGAGGATTTTCTATTTGATCCTGGAATGATCAGGATCAGGATAAGTGATAAAGAACCATTGGAATATTTTTTAAAAATTAATTTAATTTAAAAAAGAAGCAGTGGAGTTTAGTGAATAGGGGTCTGATGTGATCAGACTTGCCTTTTAGGAAGATCGATTTTGATAGCTGTAGGGTGGATGGACTGGAATGGGGAGAAACTTGAAGCAGGAAGACCAACCAGAAGGTTACTGTAATAACCCAGACATTAGGGAATGAGGGCTTGCACCAAGATGTTGGGAGTGTCAGAGGAGGGAAGGGGAGAGTTGATATCTGTATCCATATCTGTATCTGTGTAATGTATACATACACATCCCATATACATGTATGTATCTATGTTACATGTGTGTATACAAAGAATTACTATGATTTAATGTTTGAGATGGACTTTATTCATCCCTGTCCATAATTCAAAGAGAAAAGGTACCTTCCATCTCTCTAGCTGCATATAAGTTTCCAGGAATCCTGAGGCTCCTTCCTTTTTCCCAGGACTCTTGGATGGAAACCACTGTTACCTTTTTGTCACCATTACTGACTAGACAGCTAATTCTTTTTTAAAAAGTCAATTTCCTTAAAGTGGCAGTATGGGGAAAGCAGGGGTGGGGAGTAGACAGCTCACTGAATCTGGAGTCTGAGGCCAAACACACACGCACATACATGCATACACAATTCATATCCATGTGTAGCTATAGCTCTCTCTATGTGTATATGTATGTATTATATGTGTGTGTATATACACATACTTACAAATATCTACATATCTACATGTACCCCCCCCTCTCTGGGAGGTAAAATCACCAGACTTGCCAAGAGATTGAATATGAGGGGATGAGAGAGAGTGAAGAGTTAGGGATGACCCTTGGTTTACAAGCTTGGGTGACTGGGAAGATGGTTGTACCCTCTACAACAATATAGAATCTCAGAAGTTTTAAGAGAAAAGATAGAAATTTCACTTTGGGACATGTTGAAATTCATATGTCTATATTATATACACTTTAAGATGTCTCACTGGTAATTGGAGATAAGAGGTTGGAGATAAGCAGAGAAGTTAAGGCTGGAAAAGTAGATTTGAGAATCAACAGCAAAGAGATGATCCTTGAGTCCATGGGAGCTGGTGAGCTCAGTAAATGAAATAGTATAGCAGGAGAAGAGAAGAGGGACAAGGAGACAGTCTTGTTCAACATTCATGACTTGCTGGTGTGACCTGGAGGAAGACTCAGCAAAGGAGACTGAAGACTTGTCAGATAGGTAGGAGGAGAAGCAGGATATAGTGGTGTCATAAAACCTAGAGAGATGAGAGAATCAAGGAGAAGAGAGTGACTGACAGTGTCAGAGGGTTTAGAGAGGTCATGGAGTATGAGGATTGAGAAAAAACCACCTGATTTGGCAATTAAGAGATTGTTAGCAACTGGACAGAGCAGCTTTAGCTGAATGGAGAGGTCAGAAGCTATACTGTAGAGATTTTTAAAAAAAGTTAGAGGGGCAGCTAGGTGGTGCAGTGGATAACGCACTGTCCCTGGATTCAGGAGGACCTGAGTTTCAAATCCGGCCTCAGACACTTGACACTTACTGCTGTGTGACCTTGGGCAAGTCACTTAACCCCAATTGCCTCACCAAAAAAAGAAGGAAAGAAAGAAAGTTAGAAAAAAGAAAGTGGGGGCATTGATTATACAGCGTATTCTCAAGGTTAGCCAGAAAATGGAAGAGAGCTATGAGATGATGGCTAATGTAGATGGATGGATCAAAGTAACAGATTTTTGAGGATGTCACCCTGGCCACGTCATTTCCTTTATCAGTCTTGGTAACCTCATCTACAAAATGGCCTCTAAATTCCCTTCTAGCTATAAATCTATGTTCATATGTAGATCCCTCCATACATACTTCACTTGAACAAGAACATTCTCCAGGAACAACTGATCTCTTTTTAAATAAGGAGCTGGATAACACAGTGGATAGAGTTCTGGGCTCAGGGTCAGGAAATCCTGAGTTCAAAACTTGCCTCAGACACTTACTAGCCATAGGACCCTGGATAATTCACATGGCCCAAGTCATTTTTCTCATGTGTAAAATGAGGAGGGCTGGACTCAGTAGCCTCTACGTTTCCTTCAAGCGCTCTAAATCTATGGACTGTATGTACATAAAATAGTACTGATGTAGACAACGTTTATTCAGAGCCACATTGGGAAACACGGGTCAGCAAATTGTCAGATATCTATTTTAAACATCTCCCAAGATTCCTGTTAGAATACCATGCGTCCAAACCCAAAGGTTGTTGCTGTAGTATGTGCTATTTTGAACATCCTTTTGTAACGGCCTTTTTTTATATTTCATGTTTTCTCCTTTTTCTTTTGTTCATTCCCATGCGTTCATTTAGCAACAGTCAAGGACAGTCACTTCTCCTAGAGGATAGTTCCTCAGGAGACTGCCATTGAGGTTCACCTCAGAGTGTGGCTTTTAAATCGATGCTTTCTGGCCAAGATCATTCATGTGAAACGCAGCTCCACACTGGCACACAGAGAAGCAATGGGCATGCAAAGAGGACAAGGGGTGGACCAGGTCAGACACAGTCATTTTTGGATATTTCCCCCTTTCCAAAATCTGGCGTGAGATCTAGAATTGACCCCTAGTGTATTTTACTTATCCACTGACCCGGAGAATCAGATCTTCATCTCAGTAACATGCTCAACAAAAGCTAATCATTATAATCCCCGAGCTCCTGAGAGTCCAGGTCTAGTTGTCAAGCCTGTAGCAGATGTCGTTATCCATGGAAACCTAAAGCAAAGATGTTGCTGTTCAGATGCATGTGAAATCTTTTGTGTTTGATGTTCAATTCATAAGGAACCCTTGAAAAAGGGAAGGATTTGCTTAAAAAAAAAGAATAGTAATAAAAAGAAGAAGTGATTTAAATATTTTAGATTTCTTGGGAGAGGTACATATGAACTCATTTGATGAAATAATAGATTCTGGTATCTTTTTCTTTTGGTTTTACTGCACATTCTAATTTTACAATAAATCATCTATTAAAATTTTCCTATCTTTATTTTTTTAAGTGAAGCATTTTTAAAAAATCCAATACTCCAGTGGATCTGTGACCACACCGATATGGGTACTTCTCCCACTGATGCAGATAGCAGCCCATCCATCCCTGCCCAAACTTTGGAACATGTGCTCTGAGAAACAGAAAGACCAAAGACTAAGAGACAGAGATAAAGATAAAGAGTGAGAGGGCAGCTAGATGGTGCAGTGGTTAAAGCACTGGCCCTGGATTCAGGAGTACCTGAGTTCAAATCCAGTCTCAGACACTTGACACTTACTAGCTGTGTGACCCTGGGCAAGTCACTTAACTGCCATTGCCCTGCCAAAAAACCAAAACAAAACCAAAAAACAAAAAAAGAGTGAAAGAGACAGAGACAGAGAGACAGAGAGAAAGAGACAGACAAGGAGACACATACACACACACAGAGAAAGAGAGACAGAGAGAAAGAGACAGACAAGGAGACACATACACATACACAGAGAAAGAGAGACAGAGAGAGAAAGAGAAAGAGAGACAGAGAGAGAGACAGAGAGGACAGAGAGAGAGAGAGAATGAGGGAGCCTCATCTTGACTGAATTTATATTTCATTTGCTTTCATGTTCAATAGTCACTTGTTCTTATCTTCCCACCTGATATTTGCCTTTAAACAAGTTTATAATCAATATTGTATAATATTTGCTGTGTTTACTAAGTGAATTCATGTAAGCCTACGTGTGTTTTACATTTTAAATCACAGAGGCTGAGGAGACATGGTTGATTTGTTTTTTATAGCACGAATCCCAGTGACATATGCAGACGAATACTTAATGAGTGCTTTTGGAAGTTGATAACAATGATAACCTCCAAGTAAAAGTTAGAGGAATTAGTATTATTTTCTCTGAAATGAGAAGGTTTAATGGTGATTTAATAGTGGACATTAACTTTAAGAAGGGCTTTCTTACAGAGACTGATGACCAGTTAAAATCCTGTGATTTTATCCTCTGTCTCCACTGGAATGAAATTCAGCATGAAAGAGTCAGGTTGCCTATAAGAGCAAATTATCTGGAAATGAGTGAAAGCTCAGAATAAGTTTGTGATCAATTCTGTTTTGTTGACTTAAACTGGAATGATCTGGAGACAATTTCCATATGGTTAGTCCACTTATGTGTTTTGAATAGGTTGAATTCTATTTTCATGGCTACCATCAACACTGTTGATTTTGTCTCATCTGCATTCATTTAAATATGGTTCTTGGGGCAGCTAGGTGGTGCAGTGGATAAAGCACCGTCCCTGGATTCAGGAGGACCTGAGTTCAAATCTGGCCTCAGACACTTGACACTTACTAGCTGTGTGACCCTGGGCAAGTCACTTAACCCCAATTGCCTCACCAAAAAAAAAAAAAGTGATGTGCTAAGTGGTACCCTATCGCTGTGAAAGAAGTGATGTATATATAAAAGCATCCCATTAATAGTGAATTAACTATTAGAATGTGGCCTATAAGTCTGTGGTTTTTAGTGATGGAGAAACCAAATATATCAATTCTAGAATCTTAAAACTGCACTAAGATTTTGGTGACTGCTTGTATTTATTAGTGTTAAAAAATAATAAGTCCAAAAAAAAAAAGAAAAACATATATGTTCGTATTGATAGATCTTAAGAGTCATAGGTTATAAATAGAAAATACTGTAGGTGTAGACAAGAGTTTCAGTAGGACCCAGTGCATTAAACATGGTGTTCCTTTAGATCTTTGGAAGTTTTTATTCTGTAACGAATGGTCTGCCTTAAAATTTCATCTGTATTTACAGCATTCCTCTCTCACCATCTTGTCCTAAGTGATATAAATGACCTCATTGGTACCAACAAGGGAGGTCTCTCAATGCAAAGTAGCAAAAGAAGTTAGCTCTTTTGCAATTTTGTGGAGAATATAGTCACTTTGATGGTAAGCTTGGGCAGCCAATTTTTCTTTTCCTTATCTGTATATTTCAAGACAATATATTGGCTAGCATATGTTTCACTGCCTGAGAAAACAAATCTCTAGTTGAGAGTTATTCTTGACGAGATTGTTGTTTTATATCAGGCAGGCAGGTAGTTAATACTCAGGTGAAGGAAATACTCTGTAGTCCCTGAACCTGATGACAGAAGAGAAAAACAAAGAAACCTCAAAACCTTATAAATGGCACATGACTACGGAATTCTCAAATCTACAATTTAATAGAAGCTTCTTTCAAGTCGAGTAAAATCATCAGGCATTTATTAAGCACCTACTCTGTATGAGGCTCCATGCTAAATTCTCAAAATATATTTCATACCAATAGTTTTGTTGTTTCACATTTACTTCCCAGTCACTCTCCAGAAATATCTTCTAAACCTTCCAGTAACTAATGCCCACTCCCAATTGGGAAATAGAATTGTTCAGGATTTGAATGTGGAATACATGCTAAATGACATGAGAATATAAACATCAGCGAACACTTGCAAACAACTCGGCTTACCATTTTTTCCCTCAGTGAGCTGTTGTCTAGAATATATCTTCTTATAAAAGAGGTTTAACTTCAGAGCTTTTTTACTTGGAAGAAACCTTTCCAGGGCCTGCTTTTGAGCCTGGGTGATTTTTTCTGAGGGTGATTATTCATAGACACAAAACGGTGTGCATAAATG
Source organism: Dromiciops gliroides (assembly GCF_019393635.1). Taxonomy (NCBI): domain Eukaryota; kingdom Metazoa; phylum Chordata; class Mammalia; order Microbiotheria; family Microbiotheriidae; genus Dromiciops; species Dromiciops gliroides. Next base: position 39,751,602 of record NC_057866.1, read on the forward strand.
AACAATCCTACAATTAGCTCATTCACTGCTTGTGCTCAGAAAAACAGCCAAAACAGCCTCAATCTAAACAGCTGGGCCTCAATTGGTGGAAAGGGCTATTTAGGAAAGTGTATTCAATGAGCAACAGTACATAAAGACCACCTTTGGTAGGTGTGTAGCCTCTTTCCCGAGGAGTGAGGTCAGTGGGCAGGAATTACAAGTTTCTCTCCAGATCCAGCAATTTCTTGGATCTCAAAAGGGGAAAGACATTAACCCAGAGATGCCTGTTAACATTTGTGCTTCTCTCTCTTTTCTCATCATCCATCCCCATCCCCAAATGCCTTAAAACTTATCTTTCCAGTACTGATGTTCCATTAAAATGTTTCAAACTGCCCCCCAATTCATTATTCCAATCCCCATTTCTGCTTAAGAGACTCAGTCTTTAAAGGGAAAGTCATATAAATGAAATAATGTCACACTCTCCACACCCCATATTGATTATTTTTTTAAGCTTAATTGTAGCTCCAGTCATCATTTTTTTCCTCTAAACATGTCTCATTGGTATTTTTCCCCCTCCACACTAGGGCACTTTTATTGATGTTTCCCTGTCTATGGTAAAGCAATATGAAGCATTGTTTGCATTGTTAGTTTCCTGATTATACAATTATAGTATTATTCTCTGGACCTCTTGTATTCAGCAAGTAATCAGTTGGAAAGCCAACCACTCCAGCGCCGAGTGAACAGATCATGAGCTGGCTAATTCAGATGAAAATATAGCATATCACATAATCTTCATATTTAAAATGTTGATGGAAATTGTTTGCTCACCTGTTGTGACCTTTATCCTTTTGAAATGTATAGTGTCTAAGTGATTAATTTGAAGACACATTTCTTCCGCTTGTTTTCCTACTGGCTATGAACTTTCCCGTGCTCTTTAACGGATGTACTGATAAAACATGCAGAATATGTACATTGCGAGACAAATTGGATTCCGGCTCTGCACCACATCTCAGTTCCTTGGCACAAAAGATATTGAACCAGAGGGACCCTGTTCCTTTATAGCATTGTTCCCAACAACACCAGATTTTTGTGCTAGTGGTAGCATTGCATCATTTGATTGGAACTAAATGGGTCCTACTTAGAAAAATATCATTTATGTTTCAAAAACATTACAATGTCTCAGTATGATTGGAGCAAAAGATATTATAATTTACCTCATTCATGATGATATAAAGGAAAAATAAAACAGCTGTTTTATGATGAAATGCCATGGGTAAGACATGAATGTTGTTCTTGGAGTCAGTTTATTACTGCAAGGATGAGTCAGGTGAGACGTTTAAGTCACAGAAATATATTTTTAGTTATTAGGATGATTATTATCTAAAATTATTATGATGATTTCCTTAAGACTACCTTAACATTATCTTAAATGATTAAATCTTTTTGCAAGAATAGCTTTGCTCATTTGCTTTTTTAATAACCAGATATTATATGCAGAGTTAATTGAGATGTTCTTAGTCTAGCCTTCCAAGACAAGGTTTAAGGAGACTGGATTCACCCCTTTTACCACCTGGATGACAAATCTATTTCTCTCCCTTAACCACAATGTCATGAAAAGTGGATACTTAGGTAAGTGTTCAACAATTTGTTTTTAAAAAATTTACATGAAGAAATATATTAACTCATCAAAGATGAACACAGGTCAACTTAAAAACTATGTGAAAACTTTATTTCATTTCATCATTGTGAGTGATGTGATATTTACACAGGGTCCAAGACATTTTTTAAGGAAGTGATAATAAGGGGGATTCAAATAGTATATATATTCCTTTTTCTTTCTAAAAATGAGATATATTGAATAAAAATTGTGTATTATATATAGTATAACAAATAAAATATACAATATATAAAATGTATAATATGTGACATATACTATAGTGTATAATATATAATGTATAACACAATGTAGTATATATGAGGAATACTATAGTGTATATTATAATTTTATATTGAAAAACATGCAGTTTTACTGATATGAAAAATTGTCCATTGTATGAACTGATGTATAGTGAAGAGAGAAGAACCAGGAGAACGTTGTGCACAGAGACAGCAATATTGTTTGGTGAAGAACTGTGAAAGACAACTATTCTCAACAATACAATGATCCAAGACAATCCCAAAGGACTATTGATAAAACATACTATCCACCTCCAAAGAAAGAACTGATATTGATGGAACACAGACTGAAGCAGGCTATTTTTCACTTTCTTTCATTTTTTCTTTCATTCAAGTTTTTTTGTACAAAATGACTAATATGGTCATGTTTTACATAATTGTACATGTATAACCTATATGATTGCTTACTGCCTCAGGGAGAGGGGAGGGGGGAGGGGAAGAAGGGAAGGAGGGATAAAAATTGGAACCCCAAACTATAAATAAAAATATTTATTATTTAAAAAAAAGAAAAATTTTCCAGTTGCAGGTATTTCAAACCTAAGATAGATTGAATTTGGGAAATGATTACTGACTTTAGAATGTCTCCTTAGCAGCACATTATTATATATTTCATTTTCTAAAAGATCATCCGTTTCTAACATTTTCTGAGGTTCAGCTACCTGTTTGTTCCTCGGATTTTAGTGTGGGTCTTCTAACCCTCTCCTATAATTCCTGCCTGATTATGATTTCTAATCTTTTTATGAAGACAGTGTCCTAATGTTTCCCGAATTCATAATGTTTGCTTAAATTACAAATGACTCTGAAAACAATTAAGGATGAAATTTCGATTTACGCTCGTAATACTTTTTCTTTAAACATAACCTCCCCTCACACACTGAGTGATTATGTATGTTATAATTTTGTTTTACTTAAGCTCTTAAGAACCCAGACAAAAATAACTGTCTCAAAGTGCAGTTTCCTCCATTTTCTTGTCTCAGAGGGGGGAATTTCTAGATTAGTTCCTCCTCTCTCCCCCCTCCCCATCCCATTGGAAACATACAGCTCTCTGGGTTAGTCCCATTAATGTTCAGTAATAAGTTAGTCTTCAAATATCAATAAGATGGTGTGGGCTTGATGGAAGTTAAATGTCCCTAAATCCTATGAATTGATCTACAGGAGCTGTTTTCCGCATGATTGCCACCTTCACCCAGGCATACATCCGCAGAATCGGGGAGGTCAGGGTGATGGGGGAGGAGGAGGAGGTTTGGAGGTACACAGCACTCTGCTGCTGACAGTGTCTTGCCTCAGAAGGGAAGTGAAGCGCGCATGCCATGCTCAGTGGCATTTCCAAATGGAGCTCAGCTGGGGGCCTGTGCGTATTGCATGAATGGCACATACAGAGGGGGAGAGGAAAAAAAAGGAAATACATAATTTTGTCAAAGTAGTAGATCACAATCTCCCGGGTCCCCCTCCCCCTTCAAAATCATCACCACCACACACTAATAGCTTTAATAGATACGGGTTTTATGCATATTTCAGTCACAGCAGTATTTCTAATGCATATGTGAAAGGGACCTTAATTTATGTCTACCAACTGTGTGGTGCCCTTCTTTTGGGTAATGTCACCATGCTAATGGTGTTTCTATTATACTCAAAGGTAGCAAATGAGGCTTATTGCAAGAAGGTAATTGATTTTCACTGAGTGAAAATGTAAATAGCCATAAAAAATCCTATGAAAGATAAGCAGTTCAAAATTGCCAGGAAAAAAAAAAAAAATGATTCATCTACACGACTTATTGGTCCAAGTGTGTGAAAATGCTTCTTTAAAAAAAAAAAAGAGCTGATCCTTACAATAACTGTATTTCACATCATTTTACTTCCAATTGAAGTAAAAATGGGAGAATGTAGATGATTTTGCTTTTACCAGTTTGAATGTGTGTGTTATGAAAATTACCATCTTGTTCTAAAGTGGGGTTTCCTTTTGTCAGTGTTTCTCTGAAATGGAACCTTGTGAATAACGTTCCTCTTACAGATGTGTAAAGACCTGATTCTATTTTGGATTTTCTTGCTGCAGTGAAAAAAAAAATAAAGCATTTCTATTGATAAAATGAGAGACCCTTACACGGTCTGCTCCCTGTTGCAGAGTTTGATCAAACTCTGTCCCAGAAGAAAATGAAAGAACAAAATGTTTTTCCTTTTTTTTTCTGTTTGGCATAATGGCTAGAGAGTCAGGAAGAAGTCATGCATTTAAGTGTTACCTTTGGCATATTCTATCTCTAGGACCATAGGCAAGTTTCAACCCTCTGACTGTAAGGCTTTGGTTGTGCCAATCTGTATTGATTGGGGCGGGGGGGGGGGGGAGTTCCCATACAAGGGACTTTACAACAAGGAGATTCTAGGTCCAGGAAAAAACCGAAACTAAAATGGGTACAGCCACAATATTCGGGGGGGGGCAGTTCTTGAGTCTGGTTATGTTTTGTTTGATCAATATCTGGTAAACAAGGATTGGATGAGATAACATTTGTAAAGTGCTTAGCATAGTGCTTGATAGAGTGATTAAGTGAGTGTTCCCTTCTCAAGTAAATCAAAATTGCGAAATTTCCACTTTGTTAACATGAGAAACTTTGAGCTGATCAAGGTTATGGACACAACACTCAAATATTCTTTTAATTTTATAGGGAGGAGCTTGGGAAAGGAAATGCTTTTCAAACAGTGAACTGTTCTATTACCATGACTTTACATTAGGGTTAATAACTTTTAAACTTTCACTCTTTTTTCTCCTTGTAAAAAGAATTCTATAACATCCCTTGAAGAAAAAAAAGTGAACAGTGCTTCAAGACCCATTTAATGCTTTTTTAAAATAAAGGATGGATAAAGTTTTCAGGGTGTCACTGAATCCATCTGCTGGCACGGAATCATGGGATCATGGATTTCGAGCAAGAATGAAAGGTCATTTAGTAAAACATTCATTTTATAGGTGAAGAAACTTGGGCTCAGAGATGCAAAATGATTTTCCCAAGGTCACACTGTTCATAGGGACCAAAAGAAAGTGTGTGGGTTGTCCTTTGGATAGAACAGCAGTTAGAAGTAGTAGAGAAAGCCAAACTTTCTGGGTCTTAAGGACCGAGATAAAAATAACTGACTTGACCCACAGTTTCCCCGTTTCCTAGTCTCATGGGGAAAGGATTTCTAGATTAGTTCCTACCCTCACCCCCATGCCACTGGAAATATACAGGTCTTCAGGTCAGTTCCATTAACTTTCAGTAATCAATTAATCTTCCAGATATCAATAAGATGTAGGCTTGATGGACATTAAATGTCTTAAATCCTATGATTTGATCTATAGGCTCTGTCTTCTGCATGATTGCCTCCCTCACCCCGGCAGATATCTGCAGGATCAGGGAAGATTCAAGTCATAACTTGACTACTAACTAGGTCATGATGCCATAACCATGAACAAGTCATGCTCAGTCAGGGGACCTCAGTTTTTTTGTCCCTGAAATAAGTCAGATGGATTGTTACCTCTATTTCATACATTCTGTAAACTTAAGATATATTTATTATTTTGTGGGCACATCAGTAATGAAACAGAAAAGAGGGGTCATCTGCATTTATAGTCACCGTTAACATCTGTTTTTCCAGTTCTTAACCTTGAGGGAAGGTGAGGGGTAAGCATGTTGACTTACATTACTTAGTACTGAGTACACAATAACTTCTTTAATATTAATTAGCCCCCAGACAAACCCTACAGTTGCTCTGCTTTCAGATTCCAATGGATTCCCTAGTGATAGAGAATTCATAAAATTTTACATGAATTTCATCTGGGAAGAACCTAAAGAAAACCTAATATCATAGCAAGCAATGTTATTTTCAGAAGTATGTGTGTGTGTGTGTGTGTGTGGAGGGGGTAAGTAGAGAGAGGAAAGAAAATGCATGATTCTATAAAAGGAAATCAATTTATGAGTAGTACAAGGCCTTTATGAAATTGCAATATTCACCCAGAAGGCAGCATAGTGTAAGGGAAAGATTAACTCTGGAATCATAAGACCAGAGTTAAAATCCTACCTCTGTGAAATGACTACTGTGTTACCTTGGATAAGTCACTTAATTTCCATGGCCATTAATTTCCTCTTTTGTAAAAAGGAGGAGGTTGGATTAGAGGGCTTCTCAGGTCCCTTCTAATTCTAAATTGGTGAGCTGAATACTTATCATTTTAATCTGATCGTTACATGGATATCATTTTTGCTCAGTGTTTACACACCTGAACTTTGCAACTAGATGTTAAATAGATGATGAAAACTAAAGAGGGAATGCAGGCTATTGAAAATTATCAGAGTGATAAGAGAAAGTATACCAATAATGGTGAACAGTTGCTTTTAGTGCATTTGGTTGGAGAACATTATAGAAATAGTGACAGTACCAAGAAGTGTCTGGGATCTTAAAATTTCAAGAAAGCATTTACTTTCCTGTCATTTTGCATAGTGGTTTGCCTTTCTATTGATCAAAACAATTGCTTTCACTGTATTGAAGGAGCTATTGATTATCATGCTTGGTTTACTTGTGATACTCATCAATTCTTTTTTTTCAACTTTAGGGAAAAAAGTTTAAAATGCAATCCTAATTGAAGTGTGTGGAATAATAAACTCATGGTTTTAGCTTTAAAGTTAAAGATGAAACTTACAGGAAGCAGAGAGCTTCTTCAATAACTTTCACCCTTTGTTGCACAGTAACCTTATTTGGATTTCTTTTGCAATGTCCCCAGACTCAGTTTAATGAGATATTTCACCTATTTGATAGCTCTGTAATTACATTATTAATTTGATATTTCCTGGCTTGGTCTGAACTGAAATGAACATTTCCTGCTCAGAGAAATGCCACTCCAAGCCCATGGCTGCAGTTTTCTTAACAATTGAAATGAGAGCGTGCTGGCAGTGTATAACGATGGTTCATTCAGTCTTGCATCCTGGAAACTTTAATGCAGGTGAATTGTGGGCACATAACATTTGAGTTCGAATGCTTTTAAGAAATCATGCCATTTTGTCGTTTGACACTAATTTTCAACCCAGCATGCTTTAGCAACGACTTAAATTAGTTCCAAGTGAATTACAGTTAAGCTATTTTCTGCCTTTTGCAAGAAATTTTTTGATGCCAATGGAGTCTGGAGGGTTTTTTGAAATTTCCTTTAGCATACATTAAGCTTTGGGACTCCTCACCAAAGAGATTCAAATCTTCTGATTATCCACACAGATGAAATGTCACAAGTCAGGGCTATGATTGTAAACACAATTCTACAACCGTGTCTTCTGGTCAGAGAAAACAATCCTTTACCTCTTCTTCTTTCTCAAATTGTCAACAAGTGTCAACAAGTGTCCATTCCCTAGAATGGAAATCATGACTACCAACACATTTCAACTATCCCCTCAAGAGCTTCTAATGCCTATGTCTCATATTGGCTGACTTGAAAATGAAGTACAGTAGAAGTCAGAGGTTTAATTACCCAAGACATACATCCTTGATATTTCTTGGAAGCTTAAAATTCTATGAGATTTGTGTTCAAAATGCGTGGTAACCACATTAAATGTAAATCATCATTTGAAAATAAATAATCAATGACATGGCAAGACTATAGCATCAGCCCATAATAAGACTTAGCCACTTCTAATTTTTTTTTAAGTTGGTAGTACCACTTTCCTCTAAAAGGTGAAAATTAGAATTTTGAATTTTCAAATCAAGTCCCTAATGAGCAAAAAAAAAAAAAAAGCATTTGTGGAAGCTGATTTCACTGATCTTTGTGTTTTATTTTCCATACTTCATAATGAATACAAATTATTTTGGTTTGGTAGGATTTCCCAAAAGTCATCAAGGTAGGATGATGAATTTAGAAGAGGCCTGATCAAATAACAAATGTCAAGTATTAGCATTCTAAGTTTTAGACTATCCTTTAAGAGAATGCCGAGTCTCAGCAATGTACAATATTATAAAGTATTAAATAAAAAAATTTCAATTCTATACATGAACCTATAAAGAAATGTTAGAAGCAACTGAAAAGGTTTAAAGGGTAATTTAAAAAAAAATAACATGAGCTATGATTCTTATAGAGCCTGCATGTGGTAACAAGATACATTAAAACTTTCTAGGAGCTACCAATTTATCATTTCTGTTAAAACTTAGACATTGAGATAAGAGAATATTATGTCTTTAACACTTGAAGCTGTCCATAGTTACCACTTTACAGACATTAAAACTATACTGATAAAGTAGTTGAAGTAAGTAAATAAGTAATAAAAAAGCACATCAAAGTAGTTATGACGAGACAGCCAGATGGCAGAGAATTGCGGTTCTTGCTGTAATTTTATCAAAATTACTATTGTCATGGCATGTTAGTTTTCATAAGAATTTGTACAGTCACTGATCTCATACAGACAAATTAATTTCAGGTTCTCTCATGTGTAGTCACATAACAGCTATACTTGAGCACGCACAAAGGAAAATTAAATAATCATAGTCACATAAACTTGAAAAGCAGCACAGTTTCTTAAGTTTACTATTCCATAACATTTTGGGATCAGTGATCATTTCTCTTATGTTAAACTCAAATTGATCTGCTGTGGTCCCGCTATTATGTAGTTCCTTATGGATTTGGGCTTCATTATGTAAGGATGTAATGTCGTGTCATTTGTTAAGATAGAATTATGATTAAAGCAGAAAGATTATAATTCCTAAAATTTTGCTTTTTCTTTTTTACCTCATTTTTTAGTGATAAGAAAAATAACAACCCTTTGCATATCATAAATTTAATCCCAGTATAACTCTTCTCCTAAATGTTATTGCATTAAAAATGCTGGGTATTTTCTATCTTTATATTCCCCTATAAAAGTTGAGTGGATTGTACTGAATCATCTCTAATGTCTCTTTCAGCTTTCATATTCAGTATTCTGTGTTCTAAGGCAAAAGTTCTTACGTTGAGCTCCATGAAATGTTTAACTTCATTACTCTTTAAATATAAGTGGTTTCCTTTGTAATCCTGCATATTTTATTTTATTCATTTATAGCCAATATTATGTGAAAGGGAAAAGAGGAGAGAAACAAGAAATGATCAAAAACCTACTAGAAGAGGGGCAGCTAGGTGGCTTAGTGGATAAAGCACCGGCCACGGATTCAGGAGGACCTGAGTTCAAATCCAAACTCAGACACTTGACACTAGCTGTGTGACCCTGGACAAGTCACTTAACCCTCATTGCCCCACAAAACAAAACAAACAAACAAACAAAAACCTACTAAGTACTAGGTACTTTACAATATTATTTAATTTGATCTTTACAACAACCCTGGGAGGTAGGTGATATTATTATCCCCATTTTATGGTTAGGGAACTGAGACAGATTTAGGTTAAACTGACTTACCCAGGATCACACAGCTAGTAAGTATCTTGAATTCAGGTCTTCCAGACTCCAGGCTCAGCACTCTGTCTGCCATAACACATAACTGCCCCTGTAAGAGTCCATAGGTTTTGGGGCAGCTAGGTGGTGCAGTGGATAAGGCACCAGCCTTGGATGCAGGAGGACCTGAGTTCAAACCCAGCCTCAGACACGTACTAGCTGTGTGACCCTGGGCAAGTCACTTAACCCCTATTGCCCTGCCAAAAAAACCCCCAAACAAAACAGAGTCCATAGGTTTCTCCAGCCTTCCAAAGGGGTCTATGACACAAAAAAGTTGAGAAACCCTGTTCTAAGGTCTTTTTTAGATTTAATGGTCTGGTTTAGTGTGTCCTAAAGTCCTTCTCTGTCTGACTTTCTACATCCTACTCTTAAGATGCCTTCATATCTAATAGTCTGTAAGCCTATGATTTTACATGTATGCAAAGAGAATTTGAAATCTGGTCCTTTTTCATTGTGTTTATTGTTTGTATCCAACTAACAAATTCCACTTTGACTTTAATCACTTATGAACAGATTCATTTCTTTTTATCTTTATTTTGCTCCATTTTCCTTTATATTCTTGCTGGGTTCCTATCCTCAATTTATGTCCTTTCTATCAAATAAATAGAAAGTGATATTCTTTTCTTTCTTTCTTTCTTTTTGTTTTTGTAGGGCAATGAGTGTTGTGACTTTCCCAGGGTCACACAGCTAGTAAGTGTCAAGTGTCTGAGGCCGGATTTGAACTCAGGTCCTCCAGAATCCAAGGCCAGTGCTTTATCCACTGCGCCACCTAGCTGCCTCAAAAGTGATATTCTTTTTTTTTTTTTTTTTTTTTTTTAGTGAGGCAATTGGGGTTAAGTGACTTGCCCAGGGTCACACAGCTATTAAGTGTTAAGTGTCTGAGGCCGGATTTGAACTCAGGTACTCCTGACTCTGGGGCCGGTGCTCTATCCACTGCGCCACCTAGCTGCCCCAAAAGTGATATTCTTAAAAGACAATTCTGGTCATGTTGCTCCTGCCTCCCCTCCGCCCTTCACTAAACCCCAATGACTTCCTGGATCAAATATAAATTTCTCTTAGGCATTTAAAACCCCTTAAACCTGATTCCAGACTACCTTTCAAGCCTTGTTATACATTAGTCCCCTTTACTCATCCTTTGGTCCAACCAAATCAGACTTCTTAATGGTCCTCACACACAGAATATGATCTCCTGAGTTCGAATCCAGTCTCAGACACTTACTAGCTGTGTGACCCTAAGTAAGTCATTTAATCTATATTTGCCTCATTTTCCTCAACTATAAAATGGAAATAATAGTAACAGCTACTTTACCAGGTTATTGGGAGGCTAAAATGAGATAATATTTGTAAAAGTGCTTAGCACAATGGTTGGCACTCTATAAATGATTCATCTCTTCCCTTGACTTTTCCATTCCCTCTCCCTTTCCCCTTTCCTTTTCCCTTTCCTTTCCCTCTCCATGCTTTTATTCAAGTCTGGAATGCACTACCTCCTTACTTCCAGATCTTGGAATCCCTAATTCTCTTTATTTTTTATTTTATTTTATTTTATTTTTGTGAGGCAATTGGGGTTGTGACTTGCCCAGGGTCACACAGCCAGTAAGTGTTGTGTCTGAGGCCGGATTTGAACTCAGGTCCTCCTGACTCCAGGGCCGGTGCTCTATCCACTGTGCCACCTAGCTACCCCACTAATTCTCTTTAAAACTCTTCAGGGGAGGGGCAGCTAGCTAGCACAGTGGATAAAGCACCGGCCCTGGATTCAGGAGTACCTGAGTTCAAATCCGGCCTCAGACACTTAGCACTTACTAGCTGTGTGACCCTGGGCAAGTTACTTACCCCCATTGCCCCACCAAAAAAAAAAAAAAAAACAAAACTGTTCAGGGGGAGCCCTCTCCCCAAATCACTGTGGGTTTATTTTGCATATTTTGTGTGTATTTTTAGTGTACATGTTGTTCCTTCTAGGGAAGAGTTATTTAATTTTTGTTTTTCTATCCACGGTGACTGGCACATAGCAGGTGTTTAATAAATGCATGTTGACAGATTGATTCTCTTTGTGTATCATTGTCCTGACAAACTCTGTTTTATTTTGAAATCATTAAATTATTATTAAGCCTTTCTAAAATATCACAAACTCTGCTCTAACATCATTCAGCCAATTACCCATTTATAACTTTGTTTCTATGGAATTAATTGCCCCTTGTAACATCATTTCACTTATCATGGTGGTTTTTTCTTGTTTTTTTTTTTTCAGAACCAATTAATGGCATTATTTGATGTATGTCTACATAAAGAAGCACTTCAGAAAAATATCTCTGCAAAAATGTAATCAGGGGCAGCTAGGTGGTGCATTGGATAGAGCACCGGCCCTGGAATCAGGAGTACATGAGTTCAAATCCAGCATCAGACACTTGACACTTACTAGCTGTGTGACTCTGGGCAAGTCACTTAAGCCTAATTGCCTCACCCCCCCCAAAAATGTAATCAGTATTATTTCAGTCTGCCTTATGTTTCTTGTTTGTGTCAGCAGTATCTACTCTCAACTATTTAGACCAATCATTGCATGGAAATACATAATACTAAACAAGTTTTTACCTGCTCTGCTACTGTCTATAGGACTTGGGACAAATGATTCAACCTCTGTGGACTTCTGTTTTCTTAATTGCAAAGTGCACTGTACTAGTTTAAACAGTCTGGGATTCTGTGACTTTGTGACTGAATGAATGTCACCATTGACTAGTGCTCATGCCTAAAACCAACCATTCAAGCAAGGAGGGAAATATGATATCAATAATTCAGGATTCCATATAGTAGCTGCAAATGTCCTTAGCATAATTTCACTTATGCTTATTCTATGACCTTGGGAAAGTCATTGAATCTCCCTGGGCTCAGTTTCTTCATCTGCAAAATGATTAGATCATCTTGAGGACCCTTCCAGATTGAGATTATTCCTCTTCAAGAGACTAAATACTGTGTTCAAGTTCATACTTTTGCTCTGAAGGAGGAATTGATCCCCTAAATGTGAATGAATCGAGTATATTTAAGTTGTTTCTCTGCTTGGTTGAGTACACAGTTTGAAATTTATAATAATAATAATGAAAATATTGTTACAAACGTGAGGATTAGCAGAGCTGGGGAGGCGGGGAGGAACAGGATGTTAGCAGCTATACTAATCATCCTCTCTCCCAAGATCAAGAAGCAGGGATTTAATTGCTGATGTTTGAGACAGGACCCCATCATATGGCTTACAGAGAATCTGATCATCCATGGGTGGATAGAGAGAACAGTAAATTGCTGGAACCTCAACTTGGTAGAGCTGAGATGGTCAAACGTGGCTGTGTGGCTTTCTCTTTGTGTCTTAGGATGTTTCCTCAGTGCTGTGCATGCCCCCTCTCCCTACCTCCAGGTCTTCTGTGATAGGATACATCATGGAGCTTTGCAGGCAAAGAGATAGAATGGATCTATATCATAATCAGTGATGCCAATGTTTTACAGTACATTCCGACCCATTCTCTCTTCTTTAGGGGACATATCATGGGGATTGGGCACTCTGGGAAATCATAGGATCTTACATTGAGAACAAATCCTTGAGGGTCAGGAGAGGGTCTTGTGGGTTTTTTCAATACTTAAAAAAATAAACATTTTTATTTATAGTTTTGTGTTCCAATTTTTAGCCCTCTTTCCCTCCGTCCCTTCTCTCCTCCCTGGGGCAGCAAACAATCAAATATGGGTTAGACATGTATGATTATGTAAAACATTACCATATTTGTCATTTTGTACAAGAAAGCTTGACTAAAAGAAAAAATGAAAGAAAGTGAAAAATAGCCTGCTTCAATATGTTCCATCAATATCAGTTCTTTCTTAGAAGGAGGATAGTATGTTTCATCAATAGTCCTTTGGGATTGTATGGATCATTGTGTCATTGTGAATAGTCAAGTCATTCACAGTTCTTCATCAAACAATATTGATGTCTCCGTATACAACGTTCTCTTGGTTCTGCTCACTTCACAATGCATCATTTCATATGTGTCTTTCCAGGCCTTTCTGAAGTCATCCTGCTTGTCATTTCTTATAGCACAATAATATTCCATCATCATTATATGCCATAGTTTGTTTAGCCATTCCCCAATTTATGGGCATTCCTTTGATTTCCATTCAATTCTTTTTTTAAAAGTTCTTACATTTTGTCAAGGCTATAAGTTTTCTTTCAGTCAAATTGTGTGGGGGGGGGGGGGGAGGGAGGGGTTGCATTTACTTCCATGCCTTCATGTTCAATGATGAGACCAATTGTGGAGATAGAGATTGAAACATTCTTAAAGGTTGAACTAGGGAAGTATGAGAATTACTCTAGCAATAATAGCAATAATAATTCACCAGAAGCACCCTTTTGAGTTAATGAATAGTGATGTAAGTGTGATGAATAGTAATGGTTTAGAATTAGGAAGACCTGAGTTCAAATCCTACTCAGGCACTAGTCTTCACCTCTATCAAACTCAGTAGTCTCCTCTGTAAAAGGAGGATAATAATAGCATCTACCTTCACAGGGGTTGTCCTGAGGATCAAGTATATGAATGTATAGGTATATATATATACTATATTATATATATGTGTGTGTGTGTGTGTGTGTGTATATTATATATAGTATATACAGTGCTTTGTGAAACTTCAAAGTGTTGTGTAGATGTTAGCTATTACTTAACTGTATTTTTCTTCATATACTTTTTTGATAGAGGAGATGTGGATTCACTAGAAAAAAAACCCAATAACTCATCTTCTTGAGAAATATCATTTAATCCATTATAAATCTGAGAAAAGATGACAAAAGGCCCTTGTCTCAGGTCTTTAACAATCCAAATAGGGAGTGAAAGGGTACATAGATGCTTTTAGACTTAGGGAGGTTATTAAAAATGCAAAAACATATTAATGCAAATATTGATTAAATAGCAAAATGTCACTGAATAATGGGTTGAGGGGGACAGGATAAACTGGAAAGGATGTTGTACTTAGCCTAGAAGACCTAGGTTCAAATCCTGACCTCTGACCACTATTTCTAGAGACTTGAAGCCAGACACAACCTCTCTGGACATCAGTAGAAGATGACATGGTGTGAGGACCTCTAGGGTCCCTTTTAACTCCCTATGATTCCAAATTCCAGGTGACCTGAATGGGGTGAGTATGCTTTCAAGGGTTGAATAGTTTGACTCCTCAGGTCAGAAGGGTCTAATGTGGTCACCCTTCCTCATTCCCCCCACCTCATTCCCTCATTCCCTGATGACATTTTTTAGTATAGTGCTAATGTGACATTCCATTGACATTTAATCCATTATTGTAAAGACAGCCTCTGTGTCCCTAGCTTAGGCACTTGGTTTAATCATTGGGTCTTCTGATTCTTTTCTCTCTCCCTCTTTCATTTTTGCTCCTTCTCTGCTCTCCTGGCACTCACTAATGGTTGTCTTTCCCATTGTTACTTGCTTCTTCCATGAGCTCTTGATTGCTGCACGTGATGGAATTGAGACAGCAACCAATACCACATCGTACTTCTGTTTCATATCCTACTGTGATCTATTGGTTTAAATGCCCTTAAAATCCTTAAATCTGTGTTTTCATCAGAAAACTAAATCATTTACAAGTTGTTGGGTTTTTTTACCCCCTTTTGAAAAAAAAAAGGCAGTTCTAATGTCAACTTCTTTGTCCTTAATTGTTGTGAGCTAAGGATAGAGCTTCTATCCTTGGACAGCTGGACATGAATACTTAGGATTAAATTGCATCCCTGACATGTAATTACCTCTATTCTTGTGCAAAGTCTATTGTTTATTGATCTTGAGCCCATCCTTAAACTGTAGCCTTTTCTTCATGGTGCTGATTAGCTCATGTTACTCTGATCTGGGCTAATTGATATAAAAAATGTACTTGCTTGAGGGAGGGAAAGAAACCTGCTCTCAGCATCTTGAACGTTATGGTAGCACAGAAAGGTTGTTGGACCCTAAACTGATACTTTCAAAAGACAGCCTTTGTGTTCAAGGACTTTGTTCTGTTAAAGACCAAAGGAGCAAATTGGTCTATAGTTAATTTGAAGGCTTGGGGAGGGGACAGACATTCCATCCTAGACCTGGTGGATTTATCCTAATACCAGGCTTCTCACCCTCTTGTGTTTCATGGACCCCTTCAGCAGTCTCATGAGACCTAATACTACTGTGGTTGGTTGTCTACTTTCATAATTGAAGAAATTTCAGTTATGGGCTGATGAGAATAAAGGTATAAGTTTTCTTTCATCCAAGTTCATGGAATCACTGAAACTTTAGAGTTAAGAACCCTTGGTCCCAGGTGACTGCTTTGAAAAAGAGTCAGATTTTAAAATGTCGGCAGGGAAGTATTTGATTGAAAAAAATGGGCTAGTTTCATGGTATAAATGAGGGATAGATAACCAGTACATAGTATGTGTCCTCCACTAGTGTCCTCAGAATATCAGGAGAAAGCAAGAAAGGCCCCCACTCAGCGGGTATAAATGTCTTTGGCTATGGACAAGAGTAGTGCTTGATGGCAACGACAACTGCATCATTGGAGAGGAAATTCACATTATTGAGATCACAGGTTCTTTTGATTATGTAAGTAACATGCACACAATGTTTTCCACCAATAAAAATGTAAGCCTCTTGAAGTTAGGTTCTGTTTTGTTTTTGTCTTTGTATCCATCCCCAGTGAATAGAATTGTGCATGGCACGTAGTAGGCACTTAATAAATGTTTATTGAATGAGTAATGTCCTTCAATTTTCCTCCTCTCCACTTCTTTTTCTGTGCCATGTTCTTCTGTCCACCCAAGTATTTATTCACATTTTTACCCATTTTCTTCTCCTCATCTCTTCCACTTTCTTATTTCTCAAAGGAAGAAGTCGCTTATTTCCAAAGCTCTTTCTTCCCATCCTCTTTCTCTAAGACTGTACCATTTGATTTTTGTCTTCCATTTTTCAGTCTTCCTCACCATTGACTTCTGTTCATTTGACTACAAATATGTTTATCTTTTTCCTACCCTAAAAGGGTAGGAAATCTGCCTTTGACCTTCATAATCCTTCCCTTTCTAATTCCTCTTCCTTTGTCCCAAAGTTTTTAGAAAAAGAATAGTCTGATTGCTACGCCCTCTCCTAACTTACCACCTCTTACTTCTGATGCTTTGGTTTCTGTTAACCATCAGTAATCGAATGCAAAGGTTTTTCCCCCCAGGTGTTATCCTTAGTCTAGTAACATCTCACCCAGTTGATCATATCTACTTTCCTGAAATTTCTTTTGCTTTTTCTGATAAAACACTTTGCTAATTCTTTCCATATACATTTCTTTTCTTCTTTAAGTGACTTGCCCAGAGTCACACAGTTAGTGTCAAATGTCTGAGGCCAGATTTGAACTCAGGTCCTCCTGAATCTAGGGCTGGTGCTTTATCCACTGTACCACCTAGCTGCCCCCCTTCATATACATTTCTTTCTTTCTTTCTTCCTTCCTTCCTTCCCTTCCTTCCTTCCTTCCTTCCTTCCTTCCTTCCTTCCTTCCTTCCTTCCTTCCTTCCTTCCTTCCTTCCTTCCTTTCTTTCTTTCTTTCTTTCTTTCTTTTTTTTGGCGGGGCAATGGGGGTTAAGTGACTTGCCCAGGGTCACACAGCTAGTAAGTGTCAAGTGTCTGAGGCTGGATTTGAACTCAGGTACTCCTGAATCCAGGGCCTGTGCTTTATTCCCTGCACCACCTAGCTGCCCCCATATACATTTCTGATAGCATCTTCCCTATAACCTTCTTTTGGGTCCTTTTTATCCTCCTGCCTCTTGAACGTGGGCATTTCTCAACTAGTCATTTGCTCTCATTTCTTCTTTTTGCCCTATTTTGAGCAAACCCATCTAGTCTCATGACATTAGTTGTTTCCTCTGTGTTGGTTATTCTTAAATCTTAGCTCTAGTCCTGATCTCTACTCTGAACCACATATCTAACTTCCTAAAAGTATATTCCCTCCAGCTGCTCCACCATTACCTCAAGCTCTACCTGTCTGAAACAGAATTAATTACCTTGCTCCTTCCCTGTTTTATTTTATTTTTTTTTTAGTCTGAGGCAAATTGGGGATTAAGTGACTTGCCAGGGTCACACAGCTAGCAAGTGTTAAGTGTCTGAGGCCAGACTTTGAACTCAGGTTACTCCTGACTCCAGGGCTGGAGCTCTATCCACTGCCCACCTAGCCGTCCCCCCCTGTTTTTATTAAGGTGACCCCATTCTCCCAGCTATCTAGGTTCAATTCTTAGATTTCTCTTTGGCTTCTATCCCCCTGTTTTTCTCATCATCTAATAAATTGTTCCATTTGTTTATCCTTTCCTTTGAAATTCTCTTTCATCTCTCCCTTGTAATCTCGCTCTAAAATAAAATTTTAAAAAATACTGTCATTAGCTTTTGGAAAGGGCATGCTATTCAATTCCTCTATATCTCAACTCATCACCCTTATTATTCTACAATCCCAAGTACCTATTCATGGCCAACATTTTCTGACCTAAATGAGGAAGTTGCATGTAAGAATTCTTTTGGTTCTCTGTATATTGGTATTCCCAGTGTTTAGCACAATGCTTGACACATCACAAATACTTACAATGCTTTTCATTCATTTAACTCACTCTCATTGCAGCTTCTCTAGTTTAAACTTTTTTTTTACCCTTCCTTATACCTGGACCATTATAATTGCCTTCTAGGCATTCTCCTGACAATTAGACTTTTACTATGCCATTCTTTTCTGTACACTGTATTTATATTAATCTTCCTGAACAACACACTTAGTTATATCTCCACAGTTCAGTAGCCTTCTGAGGCTCTGAGTTTACAACTCCTTAGCCTGCTATTCGAGGCTGTTCACTAGATAACAAACAATCTACTTTTCATTCTTTCCTCTCTTCCACTATGACCTTATAAAATCTCCAAATCTCTAACCAAACTGTTCTACCAGCTATAATAGAAATAGGAGTTGCACTTTGCACTTTTACACTTTTTATGAAGTTAATATCTGGAATGTTCTCTACTTCCCTCATTTCTGCCAATTGAAAATTATATGATGTTCCCCCCTGATCTGGGAAAGAGCTCTCTTTTCTTAGAAGTCCCATATTACTTACTGTCTGACCGTTTTGTACAGAACTCACCATATTTTATTTTTCTTTTAGTTATTTCATGTACATTTCTTATCCCTAGGTCTAGATTGTAGGTTGTTGAGGGCAAAGATCAAGGGTTATACATGTTTTACATCTCATTTTACATTAGTAGAAGACTGGCATCCTAAAATTCTTAGTGAATCAGAGAATTTGAGAGTGGAAGGGACCTCGGTGGCTTTCTATTCAACCTTTATACCTACGAATATTTACTATGGCATGCAAGTCATGGTCACCTAGCCCATACTTGAAGATCTCCAATGAGGAAAATTTCATTACTCCTTGAGGCAGCATAGTTAATACTTATTAAATTGATGATTATACTTAAATTTAAGGAGGGGGCAGGAAACGCATGTTGAAATGTATATTTTGGTTCATAGGATTTGCAACCTCGGTGAACTCTTCCTGTTTTACCCTACACTTAGTGCAGACTGGAAATGGGTTCATATTTTGTCCTGTAGGCTCACTTACTACATGGCTACTCTGTCTTTGGCTCCTTTCTCATTAGGACATTTCTTTCCTTAGAAAGACATTATCTTGGGGGGGGGGAGCAGCTAGGTGGCACAGTAGATAAAACACAGGCCCTGGATTCAGGAGGACTGGAGTTCAAATCCAGCCTCAGATACTTGATGCTTAATAACTGTGTGACCCTGGGCAAGTCACTTAACTCTCATTGCCCTGGAAAAAAAAAAAGACATTACCCTGTACCCCTGGGGTAGTAATGTAGGTGATAAGCATTTTAACTTTAAAATTATGTTTATCTACAATCATGCCAAAAAATGATGATCTACTGTCACAGCATGATAATCTGGAGCTCTTTACTTAGGGCAGAGATGGGTCAACTTCTGTAGCTATATAATCTAGGAAGGAGCTTTTCTACACCGCACCACTTCCTAGTCCAACCATTCATTATCAGAAATTTGCTTCAGGAAGGAAGTCCTTGGCATGAATGCCAAAATCCAGGCTGATGTCAGCTGAAGGTAAATTAGAATGCAAAGTAACCTGAATTGAAACTCCCATCTTGATCTCCTTATTGGTTTCTCCCAGGTCTAAAACTGTGGGACTCCACTGGGGGACATGCCTTCTATCTCAGCACCATTTTCTGGATTAAGAAAGCAACAAACAAAGTGATTTGAGCCAAATGTAAAATATTCTTTGTAAGTATTTGATTGTTTCTGTTTTAAAAGGGAAGACAAAAAACATTTCCCCTACTTTGGCTAGGAGAGAGATATTCTTTCTGTAATGATTGGAATGACGCCACCTACTGGAGACTTGCTGTGGGAAAGCTCCACCATGAGGAGATTCTAAATGTGGATTCTAATCTGTTCCCCCAGTTTGGGGGAAACTGACTAAAAATCACTGATAAAACGAGTTTAGGTTTTTAAGGGTTTATTGGAAAATAGAAAGAAAAAGATTGAGAACAGAATTCTAACAGCCTGGCATTCCTATCTTTCCTCAAATTTCCTGTGAAGTCCTCTGCCGCCACCACCATCAAGTCAGGAAGCCCAAAAAGCCCCAGCGCTCTCTGTGCAGGCTCCCTTTCCTCCTTCCTGTCTCCTCCCAGACCATAGGAGGCTCCTCAAGTTGATTGGCTGGTAGCCTTGATAGACAGCACCCATGAGCAAACGTCATTTCCTGACGCCAAGGAAAAGCCACAATGCCTCTGAGGCATTTTCCTCATGGTGGAGCTTTCCCACAGCAAGTCTCCAGGAGGTGGCGTCATTCCAATCATTACATTTCACTTACTTGCTAGAGGGCTCACACAGAAAAAGCTCTATATTCTGCATGATTTAAACCCATTTTAGATATATGACTTGATTCCTAGATGCTGCTTAGTTTTTGGAGAAGATTGGACAAGAGCTTAAATACCACAGTGTTACTTTACATATCACTTACCTGTTATATATCTAATGATATAAAGGTCTTTCCTCTTCAAAGTCCCCAGTTCCTGTTTATTGTTTTCTTTTCAATTTCTGTGGCTTCCATCTTCAATAACCCTCTACAGGCAGTGGTCTAAATCCAAATGTCTTTGGTCCACATAGAAAACCAGTAGTGTCCCAGAGTTTGATTACAGCCTTGATAAAAACCTATTCCAAATAAATGGTTCCCCTAAATTATCGTACCACCACCTCAAGATGCATTATTAAATAGGTCTAAAACCATCTTGCCTGACAGTATTATGGATATTTCAGCAATAAGCCATCATTTTTAAAGGTTCAGCTGTGATGTGTTTAGGATAATTTTGGCTTATCGTGGCTATCATTTTCAGAAGGTAATCATAAAAAGCTAACATATAGAAATATAGTAGAAAAATATGCTTGTAAGAAAAAATGAGGGCACATATTTTTATTGGATAGTATAGTGAGTGCATGTGAAAAGCATGGGAATATAGTTAGTGTCACCTTTTCAACAAATATACATCATTGGAAATTATGAGACTGAGCAGCTACCTGGAAATGTATCAGAGAAGTTCCCATCTATCATGGAAATGCCCAGAGGGAGATAAAATCAACAAGAGAGAAGAAAAAAATTAAGCACATAATAACATGAGCAGCTGGAGACAAAAAAAGGGAGGCAGAAGAGCAGCTGATGGGAGAAAGAAAATGAAAACTGACTCATTTTAGTGAAAGCCTGTTATTACCAAGAAGCAATTTTTAATATAGCTAAAAAAGTCTATTTCATGATTAGAAGACTTGACTCATTACTCAAAATTGGTGTTCTTAGAAGCCCACAACATGTTTTACATGGAAGTGATGGAGGGCAAGTGATAAAGTCTGTTATCCTTTGGTATGAGGTGTCATGACAAGGAATGGATAAGGGAAGTCTTGACAACGGAATTGTTTTCTAGGTGAATGGGGTGGGGGGATTCTTTTATGTCAGCGTAGTGTGAGGATGAACAAGTCTGGATGAATGGAAAAGGTCTTGGGGCTTTTAGTGGATTCCAAGCTCTGTTTGGGTCAATAGCATCATGTCAGTCAGGTAGAACTTACGAATTTCCTACAATGTGCCAGGCTCTGTGCTAAGTGTTGGGGATAGATACAAAGAAAGGCAAGGAACAGTCCCTGCTGTCCAGGAGCTCAGAGTTTTAGTAACAGGGGAGACGACATGCGAATGATGTACCCACGAGGTATATACAGGATTAGTTCATGGCAGTCTCAGAGGGAAGGCACTAAGATCAAGGATGGCTGATCTGCCAAAGCTAATTTAGTCTTGGGCTATGCTGATAGAAGTATATGGGGTTCTTAACTATGAACTTGTTTTAAAATATTTTGATAACTGAATTTCAGTAAAAATTGATTTCCTTTGAAATCCTTGGTATTTCATTTTATCTATTTAGGCAGCTAAGGGGTGTCACAGTACATAGAACACTCACTGGACCTTGAGCCAGGAAGACCTGAGTTCAAATCTGAATTCAGACACAATAGCTGTGTGATCCTGGGCAAGTCACTTAACTGCTGTTTGCCTCAGTTTCCTCAGATGTAAAATTGGGGAAATAACCTCACTTACTTCACAGGGCTATTGTGAGGAAATGTTACTAGCACAGTGCCTGGTGCATTGGAGGTACTATATAAATGCTCATTTTCCCCCCAAGAAGGCATCCATAGGCTTTGTCAGACTTTTCAAGAGATTTATGAATAATGGGAAGAGGGTAGAGGGAGGCATATTTTAGATGAGAGTAAAAGTTTTAGGATTATACCTCGAGGGGACAGCTGGATAAAGCGAAGAAACTCAAGGGATGAGTGAGAGATGGGTTCGTTTGTAGATAAGAGGGAAGGAGCCAGTAGATAGGGATAGATGATAACCCAGCGGGCAGCATAGGAAGTATAATTTGTTAGAGATGTAGAAACGGGATCAAATGGTGCATGTGGTGTGACCTTGGCAAGGAGACAGATCACCTCTTATCTAAGACTGGAGTGAAGGAGGAACCAGTGGAGCGAGATGATGTGAGATGAGGAGAGGAGAAGGGAGCTCCCTTTATACACTGAAGTATGAGGCGAGGTCACCAGGTTCTGTGCCGAACATCCCTCGGGAATGTGCCAAATGCCCTTGGTGATCACTCCCCTCCATGTTTTAAGTCTTCTGTGATCATGAAAAAATTAACTACATAGGGGAAAGCTTCTTGATGGTGAGGCTATAAAGAATTAATTGTTATTTGAGGTTTTTATGACCCCATCTTTTGGCTAGAATTTGAAAGAAAAACCTGGGCGCGCACTGGCCTGGGGCTCCGCAAACCACACGGTGCTCCACCCACTGGTTGTAGCCGTTGCCATGGCGCTGGCACCTTACGTCATCACCACTCTCCTACACTTACATGGGCCTGGCAAAATTATAATGATTGGAAGCCTAGTGAGGGCAGTCATGTGACTGTCAGAGCGGTCAGCCAATTGGTGCTTACCTCAGGTAGAATATTTGGGTTTCATTCTGGCTGCTGGAACTCGCTCTGTCTCTCCTAATCAAGTCCAGGCTATTTAACAACTTGCTGCTCCCTCTACTACGAAGCAGTTAAGGGCCATTCTGGGAGCAGCTGGGTATTGCAGACAATGGATACCCTCCTTTGGTGAAATTGTTAAGCCTCGTATAGCTCTAACCAAAAATTCTGTCCTAGAACCTTTACAGCTGGATTCCCAGCCAATTGGCCGCTCTGACAGTCACACGACTGCCTTCACTAGGCTTCCAATCATTATAATTTTTCCAGGCCCATGTAGGTGTCGGAGAGTGGTGATGACGTGAGGTGCCAGCGCCATGGCAACGGCTACAACCAGTGGGTGGAGCACCGTGTGGTTTGCGGAGCCCCAGGCCAGTGCGCGCCCAGGTTGTTTTTTTCCAAATTCTAGCCAAAAGATGGGGTAATAAAAACCTCAAATAACAATTAATTCTTTACAAAGCCTTACAGCTGAGTTTTTTCCTACTGAACCAAAGCCTTTTTATGTAATCACCAACAACAGATTCAGGAGGGTCTCTCCTCTTCAGCTTCTTCAAATGCAATCTCTGTTAGAGGATTGTTTGCTAAAGACCTTTATTCCCTTCTCACATTTTCACCAAGAGTACCCAGGATACTTCTGTGAATCATTCTCATAAAGATTTTATAGACATAAGAACATAAGCTTAGGGATGGGTAGTTAACAATGAGCTTTTCAAAAGCTTTGTTTTAATTATATATGTATATATATAACATACATATATAAAATTATACACACATTTAGATAGATAGGCAGATGATAGATAGATAGGTAGGTAGATAGATAGAGATATATCTGTCTAAGGAAATATACCTAAGGAAATGTAGGTGATGTAAAAACAAAAGTTGTCAATGAAAGTATATGTGCATATATAAAGATATATCTATCTCTATATATGCACACATATCTCTAGATATGCACATATGTCTATCTATATCTATCTAACTCTATTATGCACATATACTGTCATTGACACTTTTGTTTTTACATCACCTTCATTTCCTTAGGTATCTCTCTTCTTCAATTCTCCTAGACAGACAGCCTGTATAAAAATAATTTAAGAAAATAAATCAGCAAAAACAATCAACATATTGAAAAATATCTGACATTGCATGCAATATTTCACACCCTTGGTCCCTCACTGCTGCCAAGGCGCAGGGAATATCTCTTCTCATATATCTTCTTAGGGACCGAGTTGGGGCATTACGGTTTAGTGGCATCCAGTTTCAATTGTTAAGTGTCTGAGGTAGGATTGAACTCAGGTCTTCCTGACTCTAGACTTGATGCCATTTTGATATTATTTTAATAGTCCTGCTTCCTTTCATATTATGTCATATAATTCTTCCTATGTATACATCATATCTTAAAGCACATAATATCCCATAATTTGTTTAGCCATTTCCCAACTAGTGGGCATCTCCTTTGTTTCCAGTTCTTTGTCACTACAAAAAAAAAAGTGCTGCTCTAAATACTTTGGTGTCTATGAGGTCTTTCCTCTTGTCAGTGATCGCCTTGGAGTATATAGAGTTATTTATCCACACTTGGGGGTAATCCTCCTTTCCCTATTTTCCCATTTTGGTATCATCAGAGATATTAAAAGACTTCCAACATGATGTCTCTAGCACAGAATTCTTCTATTGAAGCTTGACCTGATCCAGTTCTCTTCCTGAATAGTCCATTTATACTTGCTCGCATGTTCCAACACTGAGGGATTTGAGTCCAAGTGGTGGTTCCACTGTCATCAGTAATGAAATTGGAGAGCTAGAGAATCCTGATCTCCTCAGGGATAGTTGGTCTTATCCTCAAACCCTCTCATTTTTATTATCTGTTTCCATGTTCAGTGCCACCCTCAGCTTTGCTGAGCCATGGTTACTTAACTGGTGAAATGAGAACAGTAATATCTGCTGTCCTTATCTTATAAGCTTGTGGTGAACAGCAAAGGAGATAACATTGTACTTTGCAAACCAGAAAACACTACAAAAATATACATTACTATAATAAGAAGAGCTAGCATTGATGGAAAACTTTAAGGTTTTGCAAAGTGCTTTATGACTATCATCTCATTTTATCCTCATAACACCCCTAGGAGTTAAGTGCTATTATTGTTTGCTGTTGAGTCATTTTTCAGTCATGTTTGACTCTTTGTGACCCTATTTTGGGGTTTTCTTGGCAAAGATACTGCAGTGGTTTGCCATTTCCTTCTTCAACTGATTTTACAGATGAGGAAACTGAAGCAAAAAAGGGTGTTATTGACCCAGGGTCACATGACTAATAAGTACATGGGGTTGGTTTTGAACTCAGGAATATCAGTCTTCCTGATTCCAGGTATGGTGTTCTATCCACAGCACCATTAGCTGCCCAAGTGCTATTATTAGCACCTCATTTTATAGATGAGGAAACATACATAGAGAGGTTAAGTAACTTAGCCAGGGTCACACAGCTAGTAAGCATCTGAGGCCAGATTATGAATTTAGGTCTCCCTGATTCCAAGTCCAATACTCTATCCATTACATCACCTAATTGCTCTGGATTATACCTGCCTAGTATAAGTTCTTTCTCCTTATACTCTTTAAGAACCCACAGACACTTCATTGTCAAGATGAAATCCTGGGTCTATAGGACTTTTGTAGAAGACAAATGTCTAGGACACACAATCAGAAATGTAAATTATGACATGAATAAGGCTTCATAGATCATGTAATAGATGAAAATTAACATGCTGCCCCCCCCCCTTTTTTTAGTTTCATTGCTTCTCTCAGGTTCGGCCATCTCTAGTTTGAAGAATATTTTTTAGTTTGAGATTGATGAGATTTAAAAAATAGTAGAAAATAAAGTAGGCATGGAAAGCAAGAACATTTTTCAGTGTCAAAGTCATGATTTTGTTTCTTTAAGAATAATAATAATCAGGGGCAGCTAGGTGGCGCAGTGGATAAAGCACCGGCCCTGGATTCAGGAGTTCCTGAGTTCAAATCCGGCCTCAGACACTTGACACTTACTAGCCGTGTGACCCTGGGCAAGTCACTTAACCCCATTGCCCCGTAAAAAAAAAAAGAAGAAGAATCATATCTCATATATAATATCTTTATTGAATATCTACTTATAAAGGTCCTCAGAAACCAAATATCATTCCTTCAACTGCCTTGCAGCAGTGATGGCTTTAGGAGGAAAAGAACTATTAAATGCATTAGAATAACATTTTTTTCTTAGGCCAAAATTATATTGAGGAGGCAATATTAAAAAGGTATGGAATTGGGGCAGCTAGGTGGTGCAGTGGGTAGAGCACTGGCCCTCGATTCAGGAGTACTTGAGTTCAAATCCGGCCTCAGACACTTAACACTTACTAGCTGTGTGACTCTGGGCAAGTCACTTAACCCCAGTTGCCTCACCAAAAAAAAAAATGTATAAAAAAGGTATGGAATTACAAAACACTTTTTAAAAAAATGTAATAAATGTTTTTCTTTATAGTTTTGGGTTTCAATTTTTATCCCTCTTTCCTTTCCTCCCCTCCCCCCTTCCTGAGGTGGCAAACAATCAGATATGGGTTATACATGTATAATTACGTAAAACATTACCATATTTGTCATTTTGTACAAGAAAACTTGATTAAAAGAAAAAAATGAAGGAAAGTGAAAATAGCATGCTTCAATCTGTTCCATCAGTATCAGTTCTTTCTTTGGAGGTGGATAATATGTTTCATCAATAGTCCTTTGGGATTGTCTTGGATTATTGTATTATTGAGAATAGTCAAGTCATTCACAGTTCTTCATCTAACAATATTGCTATCTCTGTTCACAACATTCTCTTGGTTCTGCTCATGTCACTATACACCATCTCATACTTGTCTTCCCAAGCTTTTCTGAAGTCATTTTGCTTGCCATTAATTGTCTAAATTAAACTAAATCTCATTGAATTCCATAGTTATTTATTAAGCACCTGCTGCTGGTGTGGTGCTTAGTGAGGAACTGGGTATTACCAAGCCAAACAATAGAACAATACTTGCCCTAAAGGAGATTATATTCTGTTGAGGCAACACAGCAGGGGCCTGTAGAAGGAGATGGAGTTGTATAATGGCAAGGGCACAGGATTAGGACAATTGAGGATTTGAGTTCAATTCTAGCTTTGCCGCTTACTTGAGTGAGGACAAAGAATAGCTTTAGAGAGAATGGAAAAGGTAGGAGGGTATGATAAGAGGAAGGAATTTCTTGGTTAATATTTTTCAAGAAAGTAACACAATCTTGTGTGGGAAGGTTGGAGCCAGATAATAGAGGATGATGAATACCATGCGCAAGAGTTTCTATTCTATCCTTCAGGCACTGCGAAACCACAAAGGTTTTTGAGCAGCAGAGAAGTGACATATTCAGATCTTTGCTTTGGGAATGATGGTGCTATATTTGAATTGAGGGACCAGAGTTTCATATTTTTACCTCCCCTGCCTACCAGCTACATGACCTTGAACTAAGCCACTCAACCTTTATCGTTCTCAATTTTTTCCCCTGTAAAAATGAATAGTTTTGGAAAAAAAATAGAACTAGCTGTGTGACCCTGGGCAAGTCACTTAACCCTCATTGCCCTGCAAAAAAAAAAATTAATAGTTTCGAATAGATGACCTCTAGATTAGATGGTATGTAGATGACAGATGCCATTTGTCTATGATGATTATTGTTATTCAGTCATTTTTTAGTTGTGTCCACCTCTTTATGACCCTATCTGGGGTTTTCTAGGCAAAGATACTGAAGTGGTTTGCCATTTCCTTCTCCGGTTCATTTACAGATGAGGAAACTGAGGTAAATAGGTTTAAATGGTTTGCCCAGGTCACACAAGCTTTTTAAGTGTCTAAGGATGGATTTGATCTTAGAAAGATATCTTCCTTCCTGACTCCAGGCTCAGTACTCTACCCAGTGCACCACCCAGCTGCCCTTTATGTCTATGATACTCTGATTCTGTTATGAAGATTATCAGCTATATATGTAGGGGTACACTGAAGAGGGGAGAAAACTGAATTTATGAAAACCCGACTTCAATGATCCAGCTGACAGGTAATGAGGAATCTGTGTATTGCCTTGGGTTGGAGAGTAGAAAAATGAGTAAAAAAGTAGTTAATTGTTACTCTAAAAAAAGTATAGTTGTGGGGCAGCTAGGCTGGCACAGTGGGATAGAGCACCAGCCCTGGAGTCAAGAGTACCTGAGTTCAAATCCGGCCTCAGACACTTAACACTTACTAGCTGTGTGACCCTGGGCAAAGTCAACTTAACCCCAATTGCTTCACTAAAAAAACGAAAAAAGAAAGAAAGAAAAAAGATAGTTGTACTTACATCAATAGGTGGTGTCATTCCAGGAAATAATTATATATATACTATATATATATATATATATATATATATATACCACACACACAAACACTATATATATACATATATATGTATATATATGTATATATATGTGTATATATATAGAGAGAGATGCTATTAATTTTATCTTATTCAGATACTATTCCCTATTTATATACTTATTAGTATAGTACTTAACTATTCGGATTCAGGTGTTGGATTTGTTGGGGATTTTTGGTGGTTGTTTTTGTGTTACATGTGTAGGGGGCTGGATTTGTGGTGACTTTATTCAAGATATTGAAAGGAAAACTTGAATTACTACTCCCATTTCAACAAACACACATTACTGGCAATAGTAAGGACTGATCCATTTAACTTTGCTAATATGTATAGCTAGCATTTCTATTTCTAGAATTCATACAGATTTATTTTTAATACTGTGTGGCCACCTTTCTACTTCTTTTTGTTTCCTTATACTTCACGCACTCATGGGTTAATAACTCTTTATTCTTATTTTTCTTGCATCACTGAATACTTATCTTTCCATTCAAATTGAATGACCTGGCTTTTTTTTTGACCTTATGCAAAAATTTCCCATTTGTCATTTTTCTCTCTAGTCTGAAACCTGTCAAACTGGCCACAAGTTGAATGTCTATTTTGGTGTCCTGGCATTACCACCTTCTTTTCTTCTTCAGTTGTATTTCTCAATGATAATTTATAGTGTGAATGGGTCAAAGTGCCAAACAGTATTCAGGTCAATTTAACAATTTATTAAGTACCTACTATGTGTTTGTGGTTGACGTTTATATTTCTTTGTGATTGTCATTTGCAGAAAGCAACATCCATTGCCAAGAGAATACGTATCCAACCCTGATCTACCTTATTATTATTCTAACAGTTATAGGATAATAATTATTCTAACAACAATAATAACTTTTATATTTCACTTTAAAGTTTACAAAGTACTTTTCCATTCATTATCCAATATAATCTGATCTGATTCTAATTTGTTGGTGTTAATTCATAGAGAATGAAGTCACATGGTTCTTTGTTCTCTGTCAAACTTCTCAAGAGTTGGAATACAAATAAAAAAAAAAGTCTTGTTAGCTAAATGAACCCTTATCTTTCTTTATCACAAGTCTTTAATAATGGAAGAATAGTATGAACTCCATTTATATTGTGTAATGCCCTGCTTGGCTCTCTAGCCCTTATCCAATCCCCCCTCCAAACTGGGCTTACTTAATTATCTCTCTCTTTTTTTTTTTTTTAGTGAGGCAATTGGGGTTAAGTGACTTGCCCAGGGTCACACAGCTAATAAGTGTGTGTTAAGTGTCTGAGGCCAGATTCGAACTCAGGTACTCCTGATTCCAGGGCCGGTGCTCTATCCACTGCGCCACTTCGCTGCCCCTGCTTACTTAATTATCAATTGTGATTTCATTCTGCCCCAGACTCTGGGATCAAATCTTCTCATAGACAGGGGAAGATATAAGGAACCATACATTAACTATATATTTCTTCAGCTTGACCTCTAGTCAATTGCTGCAGTCCTGCTCTGACCTTAGAGCTCTGGTTCCTGGTAACAGAGTCCTTCCCTTGTTGTTTGGTTCTTTTGTTACTGAGTTGATGGTAAACATTGGTGGGGACCACAGCAAGATTGTTGATAAAAGGTGGAGTGAGAAATAAGAAACAGAGGCTGGTGGGAGGGAGCAGTAAGGAGCACAGGTGATGTTTTCGAGGGGTCATTGGTAAGGACATGATAAGAGGAATAGCTAAAATATTACTTAAAGGAGTTGGGCACTGAAAACATTTCATGGGCTAAAAGCTAGTGTGGTACACCTCTTACCCTTCTCAACTTGGCACTCACAAGTTTAGATACTGAGTCCCTAGTTAGGCTGATTACTCCAAAGTTCAAAGGTATTTCTGTGAGTCCATGGCCCTAAAACTATTGCTCATGAGCCCCCACCAACTCTCTGTGTCCCTATGTTTCCTGACAGATGAGGTATCTTCTACTGGGTAGACAGCACTGCTTCAAGTCACTGTGGTCAATCATGGAGCTGGCAGAAGAAGGGAAATCCCTTACCCACTCATATCACTTGGTGATTTAGGGATCATACTCTACAAAAGCTGTTCTTTGACTCAATTTCTCTCTCCAGATTGGCACCTCAATGCTAGACCAACCTCTTGTGACTTAACAGAGGCTCACACATTCACATCTTGGGTGCCTTTCTCATTGTCTAATGCTAAAGAATATCAGCAATGTCCATGTGGCATGATTTTTAAACAATCCTAAAGTTGATGTTCTTTCACAATGATCAGTTGGAGGAGGCCAGTGAATTCGATTGCTATCAGGAAATTACAGAGTTCCTTAAGCTAATTTATGGGA
The DNA here is from genome assembly GCF_019393635.1 of Dromiciops gliroides. Taxonomy (NCBI): domain Eukaryota; kingdom Metazoa; phylum Chordata; class Mammalia; order Microbiotheria; family Microbiotheriidae; genus Dromiciops; species Dromiciops gliroides. The sequence goes on from NC_057866.1 coordinate 39,782,273, forward strand.
AGGTACAAACAAGGGCCACATACAATGGACAATCATGGAGAAGGTTTCATTTTGCTAGCCAGGAAATGGTAATTTTCAAGTTTGGGCAAGAGGCACCAGAAATTCTGGAAGTGGTGTATTTTTTGTTATGCTCTCAAGCATTGCATTGTCAGACTTGAACATAAGGACTTAAAATGGAAATAGTGCATATATATTTAACAAGCCAGAACTTAAGCCTTGTGGAAGCCAACATTCCATTAAAAGGTTTGTTATTTGAATCTGGTATTCTAGATTTTCCATTTATCTTGGAAAGATGGGAAATGTTCTCATATTATAGACACTCAGCTTCTGTTTGCTTAATTTCCTCATATGTAAAATGGGGATGATAATAGTACCTATCACTTACATGAACTGATGGTGAGTGAGAGGAGCAGAACCAGGAGAACATCGTACACAGTAACAGCAACACTGTGTGAGAAACAACTGTGATAGACTTAGCTCTTCTCAGCAGTGCAATGATCCAAAACAATTTCAAAGAACTCATGATAGAAAATGTTCTCAACATCCAGAAAAAAGAACTTGTGGATTATGAATGCAGAATGGAACTACGCTGTTTCTACTTGGGGCTGGGTTTTTTTGAGGTTTTGCCCTTGTGCTCTGATTCTTCTTTCACAATATGACTAATGCAAAAATTTGTTTAATGTGATTGTACATTTATAACCTATATCAAGATTGCTTTCCATCTTGGGGAGGAGGTGAGGGAAGGGAAGGTGGGAGTAAAATTTGGAACTAAAAATCCTATGAAAACAAATGTTGAAAATTGTCCTTACACATAACTGAAAAAATAATAAATATTTTTTTATAAAAATAATAGTACCTATCTTCTAGGGTTGTTGTGAGGATCAGTTGAGATAAATAATATTTGTAGAGCACTTAGCATGGTGTCTGGCATATAATATGTGCTATAAAAATGCTACCCATAACCACCATCATCATCATTGTTATTATTATTATACTGAATATTACTGAGTATTATAAAACAGCTCTTTGTTCAGAAGGATTTGTATAATTTCTTCCTTGACTATAAAAAACAACTGAGGGGCAGCTAGGTGGCAAAGTGGATAGAACCACCAGCCCTGGAGTCAGGAGGACCTGAGTTCAAATGCGGCCTCAGACACTTAACAATTACTGGTTGTGTGACCCTGGGCAAGTCACTTAACCCCAATTGCCACACACACACACACATACACACACATACACACACACAACCAAAAAAACCCCCAAACTGAAACTGGGGTTCCCATGCCATAAAAGGAAAATCAACTTCTAGACTGTTGCATGTAGACAAAAAAATAAGAAAAAATTTTCATTTTTCTTTTATATTTTAGAAATACATGTGTGTACATATATATATGTATATATATGTATATATATATGGATGTGTGTATGTATGTATATAAAACATAGATCTAAACTTCATAGAAGTTGTCTAGTGTCTTCTCATGGTATGAAGGTAAACTTAGGCACTTGAAAGATATGTGAGGGGTACCCAATTGATACCAGAATGACGAGAATCATTCAGAAAATACAATAGATTTAGTAGCTTTTCTAACAGTGGAAATAGAGGAAATATCACATTTAGGTTCTAATGTCTCAGTACCCCATCTGCTACACGAAGAGGTGGAAATGCCACTTAAGAAGATAAAGTCATGTTGTATTGCAGGGAAAGACCAAGCACCCAGAGATAAAATCTTTGAGAAAGGCAACACAATTTTGAAATCACCAAGGACATGTTTTACATGACTGTGCATGTATAACTATGTTGAATTGCTTGAGTTCTTAAGGAGGGGGTAGGGAGGGAGGAAGAGAATTTAAGTTATAAAAATCGATGTTACAATTTATTTTTACATGTAAGGTGGGGGGATATTCTAAATAAATAAGCATACAAAATCACTGAGGACTTAATATTCAATGTTTCAAGTATGTTGTTACCCAAAGCATAGAAACACAATAGAAAATGTTCCTACCTCCTCCCCTTCCCTCAGAGTGATCAAAAACCCATTAACAATGACCAATACATATTCCTACCTTTACATTTCTATTTATGAGAATGCTCTATGTCCACATCGATGGTATGTCTGATAAAAATATAAGAGAAACAATAGTCTTTCCCTGATAATATTCTATAGGAGACTATATCTTCACAGTCAATCAATGAACATTTATTACGAACCTACTATGTGCCAGGCACTGTTAGGTTCTTGGGAAAGAGAAAAAATCAATAATCTTGCCCTCAGGGGACTCACATTCTTTCAGGGTTACACATTATGTACAAGTATGGGCATATACAATCTATGGGGGGGGGTGAGAGAGGGTAGCAGTTGCTAGGGGAAAGGATTTATGTAAAAGAATGACATGTGAATTGGGTCTTGAATGGAACTAGAAATTGTAAGAGATGAAAATAAGAAAGGAGAGCATTCTAGGCTTGGGCAATAGCCAGTGCATCAGAGGGATGGGAAATAAAGGGCTTTGCATATGAGGAATAGGAAGAAGATCTATTTGATTGGATTGTAGAGTGTGAGAAGAGAGTAATGTACAGCTAGGCTATCAAGGTAGGGCTGAAGCCAGAATAGGAAGAGTTGGTTTTTTGTTTGTTTGTTTGTTTGTTTTTGGTAAGGCAATTGAGGTAAAGTGACTTGCATAGGATCACACAGCTAGTGTCAAGGGTCTGAGGCTGGATTTGAACTCAGGTCCTCCTGAATCCAGGGCCAGTGCTCTAGCCACTGTTCCAACTAGCTACCCCTATGAAGAGTTTTAAATGCCAGAAGAATTTATATTTGCTCCTAGTGGTAGTATATGGAAGCCACTAGAATTGATTGAGTAGGGAAGTAAACCGATCAGACCTGCAATTTAGGGAAATTACTTTGGTAACTGTGTGGTAGATGGATTGGAGTGGAGCAGGGAGGTCACTTAGGAGGTCCTTATGATGATCGAGGATCATTGGGAGAATGGTGAACATAGGGGCAGCTCTCTCTACTTTTATAATACCAGTATTCCCCCAGTGATACTAAATGGCTGTGAACCATGTGACACCACAGATCTCTAAAGAATCAGAATTTTACATGATGTCAAGGGCTACTCATGGTGAGTAGCAGCAGGTCACAACATATTCCCAGTAGTAACTTTGCATCTAAGAAATAACATAAAATCTCACCCTGGAACAAGTCTCTAGTGTTCCAGCCCCTCTCTCTTACTGGTGAGTTCCTTCTCAGACTTCCATTGTGGGGGAGGGGCCCAGGCTAGCTAAGCTTCATTCCTTTCCCACCTGTTCTGACTTAACAGACGTCAATAACATGCCACAGGTGAGTAACCCCCCCCCCACTCCTGATTCAACTTCTTTTTGTGTGTCGTCTTCCCCAATCAAAATGTAAGCTTGTTGAGGGCAGGAACTGGTTTTTTTTTTTCTGCTTGTATTTGTATTGTAACTCTTAGCATAGCGTCTGGCACTATGTTGTTGTTGTCGTTGTCATCGCCATGGACCATAGCACACCAGTCCCTTCTGTCCTCCACTCTTTCAAGTCGTGGTATCCTGTGAATACTGTGCCTTACTGTGTATTTTAATAGAATGGAATGGAATTAATTAAACACATCAACTAGTGGGTATGTAAAAAGCAAACTTTGGGGGTTTTATTTTTCTTGGGATACTCTCCATTATGTGGCCTTTTGGTCCCTTAGGTTGTTTTAGGTAGAAATTGAAAGTCACTACTAATGTAGAAATAGGAAACATTATTATTTCATTCACTGTCTTCATTAAGAAAACATAGTTCTTTATTAACCAGCAGGATCAATTTTAAGCAAACCACACCACCCATGGGAGTCACGTCCACCTTTTGCCACTTTGTGTTTTGTTGTGTTCATTCAAAGCTGACTAATTAACACCTATACCTTAATTCTTGCTGCTTTTATCCAGTCATTTGGTGCTTTCACCAATGTCTAAACACCGCGGGCAATCAGGATCCTGTCTTATGCCTGTCTTAGCAATTTCGAGAACAATGTTTTGAAGTTCCCTTTTAAAAGTCTCTAATGATCTGATAATTGTTTGGGGTTTTCTGATGAAGTGTGAAATGCTCCGATAACTCTATTTCCTGGTAGCCTTTGTTGATTTTACTCTCTCTTATCTTCTTACCTATTATCATCTTCCCTACAGATTAAAATACAACACAAAATAAACAAAAATGATCCCAGGTTTTCCTCATCCTTAAAAAAACTTCACTTCTTCCTGACATTACTTCACAAAAATATAATCTCCTTGAGGGCAAGTTCTGTTGTTTTTACTGAGTCCACAATACTTAGAATAGTGGTTTGGACATAAATATCTACTATGTTTGTTGAATTGAATCATATTTGGTGGATATCATAGAATGATTTAATAGGGAATAGCTAACAAAAGGGAGAAATCTTGGGTAGCTCATAGCTCTTCCATTTAAAAAATGTTTCTTTGTGAAAGAAATGCCATTGAACCAATTATTTTTCATTACTGTCTTCATCCAACGAAAATACATCCAGTACCCCCTAAAGCATCTCTTAACGTTGATCAGATGATTCTGAAAGAGTATCTGGCTGATAACTATGATCCAGAGAGAAAAAGTAGCTGTCTTATAAAAAAAATTGGGGAAATTTAATACCATGTAACTCAGGCAATCTGTAAAAAGCAAGCCCTCCTAAGAAGACAGTTAATCTTAATCTAATGTTTCATATTTATTAAACCTAGTAAAAATTAAGAATCCATCAGAGCACAAGTATCATATCAAATTTAGGTCCTATTTATCATCCAGCAAACTTGCATTTTTAAGCACTACATTTTGGCATTAGAGGGTTTATATTTGAGTCCAACTATTAATATCTTGAACACTTTCTCTCTGGGACTCAGTTTCCCTATTTATACAACGAGAAGATTTGACTGCATAATTAGCCTGTAAATCTTCTATATCCTTTATAGTATATTGAAGTCCCTTGAATATTAAAAGAGTACAGTATATCTATGTTCATTTTATAATTCTTGAAACCGAACTTTTCTATTCTAAATCTGTCCAGGAGTTCCCAGTTGTGTTCCCAGTGGACCTTTGATACAATCGAACTTCCAGTATATTGGATAAGTGTTGTAGGGTGGGTTTATGGAGAAAAGGAATAGGAAATGTATAAGATATTAAGGCATGGAGGAGGTGTGATCAGCACCTGTAAAACAAACACTTATCCTGGTGAAATCACAGACCCACCCAAAGCAGGATTCAATTCAATTCATTTCAGCATAAGTGTCTGCCATGTGTCACTGCACGAGGTGCTGCTACACAGAGACAAAATCTACACAGTCCCTCCTCTCAAGGAGTTCACTCTTTATTGGTGGAGAAGATAATGCTCTTAGAAAATTAAATACATAACATATACAAAGTACTGTGGAGGAGAACAGCAAATGTCTAATCTGAAGATCAGTTTGCTGAGGATTGAAAGGGGCTTCATAAAAGGGTAGAGTGCAGTAGAACAGGAAAATACGAAGGAAGAGGCTAAAATTGGTTGATATCAATGTGATAGTTGTGTTTTGGGGGTGAGAGGGAATGTTTTACCTCTAGATTATGTTATGTTATTGAGTCTTTGGTCAGGAATATAACAAACCACCACTTCAAAATGTGTTCCTGTGGGGAAATTGTCATCTTATTTCTGAAGAATTATTATAAGACACTGTGTCTAGGCATGGCTTGGTTGCAAAATGTATAAGAAAATGAAGTGTGAAAATGTAATAGAAATTCTAATGCATGTGTGAGTGAATAAAAATGCATTTATTAAGCACTGACTATATGCGAAATATTGTGCTGGGTGATACAATAGAAAAATAATGACAGTCTTTGCTCTCAAGAAGCTCACATTATAATAGGGAAACTTGGAAGATTTCAACTACAAATAACACAGAAAGTTCTCAATGGTCCTTAGGGTGAAGCTACAAGACTGATTGGGGCAGCTTGGTGGTACCATAGTGCATAGAGCCCCAGGCCTGGACTCAGGAAGACATCTTTCTGAGTTCAAATCCAGCCTCAGACAGTTACTAGATGTGTGGACCCTGGGCAAGTCACTTTACCCTTTTTTGCCTCAGTTTCGTCCATCTGTAAAATGAACTGGAGAAGGAAATGGAAAACCACTCCAGTTTCTTTGCCAAGAAAAACCCCAAGGGACAGCTAGGTGGCCACAGTAAATAAGTACCAACCCTGGATTCAGGAGGACCTTAGTTCAAATGCAGCCTCAGATACTTGACACTTACTAGCTGTATGACCCTGGGCAAGTCACTTAACCCTCGTTGCCCTGCCAAAAAAACAAAAAACAAAAACAAAAATAAAAGGGGTCACGAAGAGTCAGACACACCTGAACAAAGATAGATTGCAATATATCTTCTTTAATGTCATTTCTACTGATTGAAATCAGTTTCTGATATTGAACAAATTAACAGTGCTAATGATGTTGGTGGTAAGAACTTTCTTTTCTGGGTCCTTAGACATTGTAGTCATAGCAACCACAGAAGCAGTTACTAGTCCCACATCTCCATGGTGGTTGCTTCCTGGGTTGATGGCTTCAGAGACTGGACTAGGAGGACCAGTGGTGCTGCCACCCTCAGGATTCTCGGGGCTAACGGCTAATTGATGGCAGTTGGCCAGTACTTCATGGTGCTGGCGTGGAGGAAGGTGGGGCTGCTTATCTCCGGTGATTTCTCCTTTCCTGGAAGCAGATGAGGTTGTGGTAGTGGTGGCTGAGGATGGATTGCTATTTCTGATGCTCTTGGACAAGGGCCCTGAGCTGTTTTCTTTGGGATCTGAAGGAAGGTGACTGTGAGGGGGTTTGACTTTGGTTTCTTCCTCAGGATGTCCTGCTTCAGCTAGGGGTCAGATGTCTTCAACTTCTGAGAGTCTCCCAGAGTTAGGGTACTTACTTAGAGCTTCCTCTCAAATAACTCCTCCTCGGTGTGTTTGGTGTGGCCCTTTCATGGTCTACAACATCATCTCCCTCTGCCCACCACACCATCCTCCACCACCCAACTTTGACATCTACTGGAAGACTAGTATGACTGCGGTCCTTAAGCTGTCTTCCTGCTGACTGAAAGTGCTTCTAATGACATCCCTTTCTCTAGAAACATTCCTCTTTTTTCCATATTAAAACTCCATTGAAGGGGCAGCTAGGTGGCGCAGTGGATGGGGCACCAGCTCTGGATTCAGGAGGACCTGAGTTCAAATCCAGCCTCAGACACTTAACACTTACTAGCTGTGTGACCCTGGGCAAGTCACTTAACCCCAATTGCCTCACCAAAAAAACCCCAAAAAACTCCATTTAAAAGAGTTTTTGAATACACTGAAGCTGTCAAACTATTGGAAACTGATTTCCTCACTGCTGGACAACCTCTTCCCAACAGGAGATACAATTGATGTCCTATAAAACAGCTAAATCCACATTTCCTTAGACCTCCAACAGTACAGTTAGAATATATGCCTTATGTCTTCTTAAATGTATAGATTTTCATTTGGAACCTGGAAATAGGGTGTTCTTAAATTGTACTTCACTCTGAAATGTGCAGTTCCATATACATTTTCTAGTTCACGTTTATCTAAGTTTGTTTTAAAACTAAAAACAAAAATTCTGAATTGATAAGGTAAGAAATAAGATGTTTCTAGATGAGTTGGGAAAACATGGTGAAATATTTTGCTCGAAGGCACATCATGAATATTTACATTCATTTTTTTAGCTTAAAAATTCATGTTGACATATCCTAGGTAAACCTATATACCATGATATATCTACCTTTATATTTAATTGAGCTCTAGGGTTATAGTAAATAAATTGGAATGCATTTTCTATTGTATATGCTAGCCCATTGGCACTTTGTACTGATTAAATACCTGGGCAATGTCAAGAGACTTAGAGGAAAAAAACCCATCCTGCTGGGTGGATGCATTAAGGGAAAACATGGACAAGAGTTGCAGAGGATGAGTGAGTGTAGATGGGTTATGGTCTACACTTTAGAAGATGTGTAAACATTAGTGAGATTACACATCCCTTCATGTATCAAAGTACATTATCATATTTCTGATCATAGGGGAAAAAGACCACAAATATCCACACATGTACATAGCCAAACCCCTGAAGAAAAATACTGAACCCATTCTAGGACTTAAACAGGTATAATGACTTACAGTGTGGAATGCTGCGTAAAAAAAATTCATAGCTCATAATTAAATTTTACATGCAAATATTACTTTGTTTCCTTTCAGTAAATTGTACCAATTATGATATGCTTTTTAGCTAATGTTCAATTGTTGGGTTTTCCTTGCCTAATGAAGCAATACAAAAGCCAAAAATGAATACATTAATATAACTTAATTAAGCTTTTAGAGGAATCTTTTCCATCTAAATCAAATTAGTGTACAATTAATGAACACTATGTTGGCATTTTAATTTGTTTTATTTCTTGTTTTTGTTTTGTTCATTTTACCAAACACACATCATTGTGTGGTGGGGAGGAAAGAGTACTAGGCTTCAAGTTCAAGAGACCCAAACTTTGGGACTGACTGTGCCCCTACACTGTCTATGTGACTTCTGGTGCCTCTTTAGGCCTCTACTCCCATTGCATAAAGGGGTTGGATTGGTTAACCTCTAAGGTCCATGTTGGCTCTAAGTGATCCACTTCATGCCTCTAGATACAAGCATAGACTCTTGGAATTGGAAGGACCTTTGGAGTTATCCAGTCTCACTCCTATCTGAAACATTTCCTCTTCTCTGCATCATTTAACCTCTGCTCTTGAACCCTGTCAGTGACCAGAGAGAGTCCATTCCATTTTCAGGCAATTTTAATTGTTAGGAATCACTTTCTCACATTAAGCACATATCTGCCTCCTAGAATGTTTCCTCTCTTTGGTCTTAGTGCATGTCAGTCCTAGGATATGAAGGCAGGTCTTAATGCGTTATTTGAAATTTACTCCTTCCTTTTGGATACATCACAAATGGTCCATATGCTTGTATTTGCCAGGATTTTTCTTCATGTATTATGCAAAAAAGAAAAGTATCTCTGCTTTATCTCCACCATTTTATTTTAGAGAAGGCTATAATGGCTACACATTGTCTGCCATGATGAGGAATAACATCAAGTATACATGATACAATAACTGATGTTCCCATGGTGCTTTCAGGGTAGAAAAGGGCCTCACTCCATTTTCTCATTTGAGCCTCATAGTAACTGTGAGGTGGGGACTATAGGCATTATATTCACCATTTCACAGATGGAGAAATGGAGGTTCTGAGAAATTAAGTGACTGGCCCATGATGGCACAGTGTGAGAGATGGGATTTGAATCCAGATTTCCAGGGCTCCAAGATCTTTTCCCTAGCCATTATCCAACTCTATCTCTCATGGAGGGTAAAGTGAGATAGCTGCAGCATTTAACTTGATCAAATGTAGCGGTTTCTTTAATGCCTTTTTTAAAAGAGAAAAACTTGCTAACCACTGTGCATTGAGCTGTCACCTCCAATGTACCTTCGATAGGCTGTCCCTTTCTTAAAGGGAAAGATGGGGAACAGAAAGAATATCGTTTCATTCACGCAGGCTTTGTCAAAAAATGCAGCTGGGATATGATTTCTGTCAGAAACAATCTGCTTGAAATTTCTCTGTCTTTACTTTTGAACGCGGCGTGGCCTGTCTGTTCCCTAACCTTAGGTGATGGGATCTGCTGCCTTGTCAGATAGCATTTGAGTCCTCTCACTACCTGCTTGTTGAGGAGAGTACAGACTCACTGTGGTGGCAGAGAAAGCCTTCAGGTTACTCCGCATCTGTCTCTTCATGTAATTAACTGCAGCCAGAGAGAGAGAACCCAACAGAGATTCTGTGCTGCAAGAGAGTAATGTGGGGAGACAGGAGTTTCTCAACTGTAGAAAGAGTTTGTTAGTGTTTGGATGCAGACTGCAGCATCCTCCTTGGTCAAATGAGATGGCTGGACTAGGAGCTCTGTAAGGCCCTAAGATCTAAGTCCTGTACTAAGTAGAAAAGGAGAACACCCTCGTATGGAAGAGTTGAGAGAGAAGCCCTGCCCTTCAGAGTTAGAAAACCTAGGTTTGATTTCTAGCTCTGTGTATGAACCTTAGTTTCATTGTAAAATGGGCACAATTAAACCTGAAATATACATTTCCTACCTGACAGGGTTGCCATGAAAAAAATCACTTTGCAAAGTCCAAAGTGCTATCAAAATGGCAGCTGTTTATTCTTCAATTCTTTAAGCAGTTGTGATTTAAAAAAAAAAAGTATGGCTATGTTCTCCATCCATGCAAGTCACAAATCCAACAACCTTCATGAGATACCTTGGTGGAAAAAGTCAACCCCACATAGATTGTATTGATAATGAAGGCAGCTAGGTGGCACAGTGGATAAAGCACCAGCCTTAGATTCAGGAGAACCTGAGTTCGAATCCGACCTCAGACGCTTGACACTTACTAGCTGTGTGACCCTGGGCAAGTCACTTAATCCTCATTGCCCCGCAGGGGGAAAAAAAGAAATGAGATTGTATTAATAAGCATTCCCCAGCTTCACTAGGCTGGTCTTCAGAGTGTTATATTATTTCTGCTGAAAAAATATATATAGTGGGCAAAATGTTGCCATGCCCACCCAAAACAAAGATAACTTTTGAATAGTGATTTGCCCTACCTATCCATGCAGAATCCTCTCTTTCATTTTCTCAAATAAAAATGGAGTGCTTGTGGTCCCAGGCTGGTTAGATTTCTTCCCCATCCTATTGGAAAGAATTCATTATCCTCCCCAGAAGCAATGCCTTCACAGTTGCCTGGAAAGCCCCATTTGTGTAAAGTGTTAAGCAATCAGAAGCATGCCCTCTGGGTAGGAGTGGGTCCTGGAAATTTGCCATTCACAGAGATCCACTCAAAGCCAGGCAGGCTGGAGGATTTATGAGAGCCCTGTGAATATCTGTGTGTCTGTCTCGCTGACACATTTTATAGCACCCTTTGGCTTTAGAAGAGGACTCTGAGATTTAGCAAATGAATGCTCACAATTCTTCCTATGTCATTCTTAATAAGCTTGCTTTCAGGAAGTGAAGGCAAAGAATCCTCCTCTTCTGAGACCTCATTGTGTAGCCATATCAACACTGATAATTGTTTAAATTGGAAAAACAGAAGCTAAATATTAGGATAAAGACTACATTAGTTTTGGTGACAATGACACAGAACCCTTCTATCCCCAGGGGACTTTGAGGATACACTTAAAATCCAGCGCATTCTTGTTTCTCTTGGGGTATTCTTGATGTCTGAATGAATGAGTGTATTAATTTAACTTGAATTTGGCAATGAAGCAATTCTATGTATATTGGAGGTGGGGCCCTGTTCTGAGGAAACACAACTGTTTAGGACACAAGCTGGGATTTCCGAATTAGTGTTTGCTATTTGTATGACCATTTTCCAAATTCTATTTGTTCATTTACAGCAACTCTCTATTCCTTATTTGTTCTGCATCCCCATTAGCATAGAGGTCTATCTTTTTTCGTGTTGGGAATTGGCATAACGGAGAAGTCAAGACAGGTGACGATGTGGGAAGGGCAGGGAACAAGAGTGTTTAATATGTCGGGGAATGTCCTGGGGTTTTCATCTGTGGTAAAATGGCATGTAGGTAGTATATTTAAGCAGTAGTGGACCAGTCGGTAGCAGTTGGCATTGCAGGTATTCTCTAGACCAGCCCCTTTATGATAAATATACTGCAAGAACAGAGCGATTGAGTGTAATAAGGTCAGCAAGAACCAGGAGAGACCTTTGTGGTGAGAATTGGCAGAGCTCCCCTATGTCTGTTGAAGGCAGCCCAATCCATCCAGTCTCCCAAGTTCACCATCTTAGAATGATCTTAACTCCTCATACTTTGTTCTGTCCCCATAATCACTTAGTTGCCAGTTCTTGTCATTTCTATCTTCACAGCATCTTATCCCATCTCTCTACTCACTCCCACAGCCACCTGAACTGTGGTTCAGTTCCTCATCTCCTGGAGTCATGTGTCTCCCTGCCTCAGTTCTCTCCCCTCTCCAGTCCACAGTCCAGGTGACGCCAAGGGGATTACAGGTTCATCTGTGCCCCTTTCCTGTTCAATAACTTCCAGAGATTCCTTGTTTCCTCTGATCAAATAAAAACTTGCACTTGAAGCCCTTTATTGAAGCATGGCTCCCACCCAGCTTTATTATTCCCCTTCCCACACACTGTAGGCCAACCAAAGCAACCTTCTTGTGGTTGTTTACACACAAAGCTTCACCTCTTATCTCCATGCCTTTGAACTCAGATCCCCAAAGCCTCAAGTGCACTTTCTCCTCACCTCTGCTTCTTGGAATTTCTTCTTTCCTTCCATGGTCAGCTCAAGCATCACCTTCTTCTTCAAGTCTGTCTTGATCAAGTCCTTGTGTCCATTCTTCCAAAGCTGTCTTGTACGTCTTTTGTGTGTGTGTGTGTGTGTGTGTGTGTGTGTGTGGAGCAATGAGGGTTAAGTGACTTGCCCAGGGTCACACGGCTAGGTCAAGGGTCTGAGGCCGGATTTGAACTCAGGGCCTCTTGAATCCAGGGCCGGTGCTTTATCCACTGCGCCACCTAGCTGATCCATACGTCTTTTATGTGGATTTGAAACATACTTATTTATGAGTTTTGTCTAGGTGGGGACTGGTTTCTCTTTGAGTCCTTAGCACCTAGCGCAGAGCCTGGGAAATAGTAGGTAATTAGGAGGTGCTTTTTGATTGATTTCTCTGGAGCATGCTCTACTCTTCATTTCCTGTGACAGAATCATGTGGGCGTGGTTCTCTTGTTGAGTTTCTTTGACATTTGTCATATTGCCTTAAAGTTGTAGAGTGACTTATTGTTCACTCATTCCTTGAACAAAAATTCATTACATGCTTACTACCTATCAGACTTTGTTATTGTCGACAATCAATAAATACATGGGAAGCTTGTATTCTATGTTCCTCTTAACCAATTATGTGACTATAAAAAATTTGGTCCCCATAGATGATGATTCATGAAAGCCTCCTTGTTACCTTGTCATATTTTCATCCAGGATGATGTATGTCCAAATAAGTCTCATGAAAACTTTGTGAAGATTAAACTCGACGTGGGGATCAATAATTATTGATATCTTTTCTGTTTCAATGATGATCTGTAGCTGGATAGATGGTTGATGGAGCTGTTTTATTCTTGCATGTATCTTGGCCATATACTGAAGGTGGACAATAATAAACTGGGCCCAGAGTTAAGGAGAAGGAAAAGAGCGGACTGAATTGCACTTGGGAAGCTAGCACATTCAATGACCTCATTAAAACAAACTCAATCTTATGAAAACTATTTGATGGTGCTATATGGTTGAGCATCACAGAATATTGTCATGTCCTAGGAATTTCTAAAAGGACAACCAAAATGTCCACAGTAGGCACAGATACACTGTGGATTATTACAAATATTTAATTATACAGGGTCTCCCAAAAGTTTTAGTGCAGCTCTCAAAGCTTAAAACTGCACTCTTTTTTCGGAAACCCTGTATGCATGCAGTTGCATAAAATACATCATTAAATAGATTTATGAAACTAAGTGCCAGTCATGTCGCCACTTTGAATGATAATAGACAGTGAACCTAAGCATTGCACGGGCATCCATGTAATGTTAAGGAATGAAGAGGAAGGCTTCTAGCATACTGAATGGATTCCAGTAGAGGATTTCCAGAATGGGATGGGCAACAGATAAGAATACAATAGATAAGAAGTTTGGAATCACTGGCTTTGGAGAGAATTACCACATCTACAATATCATAGACCCATTGTTGTCCCATAGTATTAAAATATTGCAACACACACACATAAATATAGAATAGCACTTGGCACACAGTAGCCTGTAGCTTAATAAATGCTTATTAGGGGCAGCTAGGTGGCACAGTGGGTAAAACACCAGCCTTAGATTCAGGAGGACCTGAGTTCGAATCTGGCCTCAGACCCTTGACACTTACTAGCTGTGTGACCCTGGGCAAGTCACTTAACCCTCATTGCTCCAAAAAAAAAAAAAGCTTATTGCCTGACTATATATATGTATGTATGTACATATATATATATGTATGTACACACATACATATACATACATGTGAGATATATGCAGGATGTTCCAAAGGTCTTAGTGTAGTTTTAAGCTTTAATAGCTTGAAACTGCATTAAGACTTTTGGAGTACTCTATATATTTTGATTTTTATATTGACTAACATGATAAAAAGTATCTAAATAAAAGCTATCTATGTAGTCCCTCTTACAAGCTTCCATAGATGAATAGAAGATAGGAGGTTGAGTAAATGAGATCAGGCAGCAGCTTGAAGTTTAGAGAATAAAGGAGAAACATAACCAGTGAGGCAAATATATAGCTAGAGGTTTGGATACCCAAGGACTAGGGTAGAGATTTTTTAATGGAACTGACAAAACCTAGGTGACCCCTGGTGCTGCCAACATTATGGTCTATAGCAGGCAGATGGAATTGCAACAGCCTAATTAGGGCAAAGACTTGATCAGCAGTGTAGTTTCTCTGTTCAGCAACAGAGCACAGTGGCTGAGGGACATCCCTCTCTTTTTTTTTCTTCTAATTCCTTCCAGTTGGCTCTCCTTCCCACCTCTTTCTTCCTCTGTCAGTTTAGATGGAGCTGTAAAAATGCCAACTATATCTTATTTTACTACCCACTACTTCTGGTGGCATTTTATAAGCCAGAAATCCTTATATAAATTAGCTCATCCTTATTGTCTTTTCTGTGGGCATCATAGTGGGCATGGATAGATGGCACAGAATAGTTTTGTTTTTCACAATCTACTAGTCTAGGATTCGATTCTGCAATTCTAGCATGTGAAGTTTAAGACCTCCCTTGGGGCTACCAAGTCAAAATTTAGTTTCATGAATGTTCTGTCCCAAGCAGAACCCTGAGATTTGAACTCTGAGTTCATTTAGATTTCCTTGGGAAGAATGTGGGAGAATGGTACCTCTGAGGATGCTGTAACAAGTGTTGGAGGCTAAATTCCGCCCTTGGCGAATAGAAATTGAGGTGAGCAGATAGATCTTTGTGAGCCAAAGTGACACCTAGTATAACATTGGTGGAGAAGGGGTAAAGGAAGTATGAATACTGTCTTTACTACTTGACATGATTCTAGAAATACTAGTTATGATGATATGAAATGGTAAAGAAATTGAGGGAATAAATTTAGACAAATGAGGTAAAATAATAACTATTTTAAGGTAATATAATTAGGTATCCCCATAAATCAACACAAAGTAATTGAGATAAGTAAAGTCAAAGGATATAAAATATATCCACAAGAATCATTAAATTTTCCATTTATTATTTTTTAAAACCCAGGAAGAAAAGCTTGTCAAAGGAGATAATAGTTTTTTTCTTCTCCTTTCAGTATGTAAATATGGATTAAAGTATAACCTTTGGAATTAGTCAACCTTGTTTAATAATAATAATAATAAAAGCATTTATATAGTATGTAAGGATTGCAAAGCACTTAATGATGATTATTATTCATAGGTGATGACATTTATT
This sequence comes from Dromiciops gliroides, assembly GCF_019393635.1. Classification (NCBI taxonomy): domain Eukaryota; kingdom Metazoa; phylum Chordata; class Mammalia; order Microbiotheria; family Microbiotheriidae; genus Dromiciops; species Dromiciops gliroides. Next base: position 39,797,873 of record NC_057866.1, read on the forward strand.
AAATTTCTTTTGTATATTTATTGATTCCCTATTGGATTATTCCCAACTTGGTAGAATAAATTATCCTTGGGTGATTACTATTTTCCCTTGCATTTTGGTTCCATTTATTAGATATATGTGACTTTACCTACTGAGACACATACAGGACTTATATAAGTACATGTAAAAATAATTTTATAAAAATAAAAGAATTCCTAATTAATTGAAGAGAAATTTGGGATTTATGACTGGGTCAGGCCAAAGTGTTAAAAATTCTGATATTACTCAAATACTACAGATTCAATATTACACTAACAGGTATAATACTATATGTGCCTAAATGCCACAGATTTAATACTATGCCAATAAAATTACCAAAGGGATAATTTCTAGAATTAGATAAAACAAACAAAATAATGGGAACCATAGTCAAGAATATGAAAGGATATATGGCGGAGAGGTTTTGTTCCTAGCAGATTCCAGATTACTCTAGAAAGCAATCATAATCAAAATGATTGGAAATGGACAAAAACTGCAATAGTTAATTATATCTAGCCTATATATACATGTGTGTATATATGTATATATAATATGTATGTGTTCATATCTATATCTAGACAGCTAGATGGGTAGATATGGATGGATAGATGATAGATAGATAGATAGATAGATTAGATAGATAAAATAAAAGTTTAGTTCTTGATAAACCAAAGAATGAAAACTGCTTGGGAAATTCCTCAGCAGGAATTCCCTAAGTCAATGAAATTCTAGATCTGGGCAAAATAAAAAACTTAAAGTTTATATTATTTAATGAAACTATAATGTCAATAGTCCATCGATAGACATCATATTATAGTGTCTTTGGGGTTAGGCTTAGAGTCTGGAGGGCATAGATTAATTCCTGGGGTTTACACTGTTGCCTCCTTAGTTTCTTTTAGTGTCAACAAACTCTCTCGGGTTTTACTACGTTATAGAGACTGTGACCGGAGTTGATGGTGGTTTTTCCTATACCAGGAGTTCCCTAGATTGATGAAATTTTCATGTATTCAGATATTGTTTCATTATTTATGGTCCTTTTATCCATAATGCATTTTTCCTGTTTGATTTTCTTACCTACCCATTTTTATTGTTGCCTTGTCTGAAATAATGATTGCCATTTTAAATTCAATTGAGGCAAAATAAATTTTACTTTGGCATCTTAATTCAACACTGTATGAATTTTAATATTTTATTTGTGTTTCTTGTGTATAGCATTTTGGATTTTGCTTTCCTACCTTCTTTGTAGGAAACAAATACCGTTCATAGTAATGATTATTATATTTGGTTTTGTCTCTACCAAATCCTGTTATAATAATTTTCTTTTGAAAGAAAAAAATCATTACTAGTCATTTGCTACATTTAGAATATTCTGGTAGCAGGCTCTTTATCTCCTCTCTGAGCCCAAGCCCAAATTAATGTATTTTGTCCTAGAACTCACACATCTTTTTTTTTTTCTGACAATAATTTTTATATTTCTTTTTTCTTGAAGCATCCATTTCTTCCTCAACTGCTTATCTCCTTTGTGGGTCACTTAGTTTCTCTGTTGGTCTTTAACCTGACAGTTCAGACACCTTTTCTCAACCCTCTCTATATAGGCTCTTCTTCTGCTTACTTTATTCAGTGTCTACTTCCATAATCATTTTTGCATTCCCTGGTCTGATCCAGCTAAAAGTGTGATTCAGGAGCCCTCATCTCTCTTTATCTGACATCCCTATGCTTGAATGACCACAGTCTATGCCTCCCCCAATTTCAAGAAATACTAAGTCACCCCGTGGTTTTCTCCCTTATGTTTCTTTCTTTTTTTAGCTTTGTTTCTCTATTGACCTTTAGATGTAGTAATACTCCCATGAGATTAATAATCTTTTCTTTCCCGTTCAGTATGCAAATACTGGATCAAACTGTAACTCTAAAGAACTATTCAACCTTTATCTTAATTCTATTTTGTATACTCTCACTATGGTACTTTCAATAGGAGAGCTTGGAAGTGATGTTTTATAAAAAACATCATTGATTAATTGTTTATGTTCAACTTTATAGAATAAGTTATCCTTGAGTGAAAGCCATTTTCCTTTGCATTTTGGTTTATTGTATTCCATTTCCCCCTTTCCTTTCTCATAATTGAGGAGCAGTCCTGAGTGATTCTGGTTAGTGTCTTACTTACTTGGCAATATTTTCTCTTTGATTTGGGAACTGTGAGACTTAGCAAGTCATTTGAGGGTGAGGTAAACCTGGGGAGACATTCTGATGGCATCCTATGGATTCAGTTCATTTTCAGTTTCTTCTCTGATTCTAATTATTCTCACACTTTTATACTTTTCCCCCAAATGGCACTTTGTGGTTTATTTTTTGCTGTTCCAGACCCATGATTCTTAGATTAGATTAAAGAGCTCTGTCTTTACATTGTTTATTGTTATTATTTGATTTTGCATAATCACTATTGGTTGAGGGATGACTTGCAATCATAAAACTATGGATCCTTGCAGTACATATATATTCTAGTATGTGTAAATTCACTTCAGTATAGTAATTCCACACAGAAACTACTCACATCAGTCTTGTTTGCTACTGTTTTCTTAGTCTAGCTTAATTTGTACAAAATTACAATCCAATTGTTGAGCATCTCTCAATACCATTTGTGACTCATTTCTTATGGGCTCAACACTTTTGCATGTGGTTGGGGTACTTTTAAATTGCCTTCTAATTTTCCTTTTTAATTGAAAGGTCAAAAGTTTAATGATTTTGATGATAATCATAATAGCTGGGATTAATCTCGCACTTTTAGACCTGTAAAATACTTTGCTTTCATGATCTCTTTTGATCCTCACTACAACCCTGTGGTATAGTTGCTTTTATTACCCCCATTTTGTGGATAAGAAAACTGAGTCTCAGAGAAGTTAAATGACTTGACCAGTCACAAAATAGTAGATTTCTGAGATTTAAATTCTGAGTCACATTCTATAATAGCATCCTGCCTCTTCCTTAAAGACTGTCACTAAACTTTGATTTTGACCAGAACAAAAATCTGTTACATTTAATTTTTAGAACCACATTAGAAACAATAAGGTTCTCTTTTCCTTTTACTTCCTTTTGTATTTCTGTACACTAAAGGCTAGTGTCTTCCCCAGTTAACTTTCCTTCTGTTGGTGATCTCCACCTTCTTCTAGACTATAGCTTTTTTTTCCTCTCTCCCTCTTTTCCCTCTCTCTCCTCTCTCCCTCTTTTACTCCCTCCCTCCCTCTCTTCTCTCTCCCTCTTCTCTCTCCCTCCCTCCCTCCCTTTCTCTCTCTCTCTCTCTCTTTCTCTCTCTCTCTCTCTCTCTCTCTCTCTCTCTCTCTCTCTCCCTCTTCTCTCTCTCTCTCCTTCCCCCCCTCTTTTCCTCCCTCCCTCTCTCCCTCTTCTCTCTCCCTCTTTTCCACCCTCCCTCTCTTTTCTCTCTCCCTCCTCTCGCTCTCTCCTTCTTTCTCTCTTTCCCTCTCTCTCTCTTCTCTCTTTCCCTCCTTCTCTTCCTCCCCTTCCCCCTCCCCCATCAGGTACTGGGCTTCCTTTTTTCTTATGTGCCATAGCTCCCAGGGCCCTTGCTTCCACCCTTGCTTTCTCATTTATCGGCCCAGGCTCTAATTACTGCCGAGCACCTGCTGCTTCAGCCCGTCCTTCTCAATAGTTGCCATGGATGGCCCTTGGCCCTCCCACAGAAATCCCGTTTGTCAAGTGCCTGACTCCATGGCAGCACCTATTTCTGAGCGGGCAATATTACAGCTTTCCCACATCAGCCTTGCTTTGCAGCTCACACTTAACCGTTACCGCATCCTCCTGGGAAGCCTCCCACCCCAGAATTATTTTGGAATGGCGTAATTTCAAGTCCACTGGCCTGGAAAATGCTGCAAGAATGGGAAATTCTTGCCCGTATTCCTCTACTGTTTCCTGGAGCCTCACTGTTTTTCAGTAATGGCGGTAAGGAAAGCCCCTTGTTTGTGGCATGTCTTTACTGAATGGTCCTCTAAGCACTGCTCTGCTCTGTCAGTGATACGGTTCTTTGAATAATAAGGTGCATCAAAGCAAGTATCAGGATAGTAACTGTGCTTCTCCAGTAGTTTTTAACACCAGATCCCTGGCTGAGAGAAATTTCTTGCTGGCTAGCTGAACTGTTTAACTTATATAAGGGTTCAAGGTCAAAGAGTGAATAAAAATTAGGACATAATCTTTCCTTAGATGGGGGGAGGGTGCCTTTGTAGATGACAATGGCAATAGTTCCCATGTCTTCAAACACTTAACATTTACAAAATATCTTCTTTGCCACAAGAGAGGTAGGTAGTACAAATATGCCACCTCCACCCCGCCATTTTAAAGATGAGGAAACAGTTCCTGGTAACAAGTGGATGGGCTGTAAGAGGCATCACCATGCAGTAGAAAATACACTAGGTTTAGAATCAGAGAAACTGGATTCAGATCTTGCTCTTCCATCTACAATATGTGTGACCTAACCTAGACCTAACTTCTCTTGGCCTCATCTTCCTGATCTATAAAAGGAGAGTTTAGACTAAATGACTCCTAAGATCCCTTATCATTCAGTCATTCTACAAACATTTGTTAGTTGTCTATTATGTGACAAGCATAGTACCCTAGTACTGTGTAGCCAGTTAGGTAGTACAGTGGATAGAGTGGATTCAGGAAGATTTGAGTTCAAACCCTGCCTACTTGTGCAACCCTGGGCAGTCACTTACTTAATCTGTTTTCCTCAGTTTCCTCCTCTATAAAATGGGGATAATAGTAGCACCTGCCTCCCAGGACTGTTGTGTGGATCAAATAAAATGCTTAGCACAGTGTCAGTCACATAGTAGGTGCTTAATAAAATGCTTGTTTCCTTCCTTCATATAAACACAAAAATGAAGCCTTCCCTGCCTTCAAAGAGTATATTCTTTAATGGGGGAGTATGACATGGATGCAGGTTAAGGATGTACAAATACTGTAGATACAAAGCAGTAGTAAGTAGGGGAAATCAGGATGGGGCTTTCTTTGAGCCTTAAAGTCAACTGAGGATCATGTGAGGCAATGGGAGAACATTTCAGGCAGGAAGCACAGTCCTGTGTGTCATCTTCGGGAATAACAGGGAGGCCAGTCTGGCTGGCTGCCAGATATGTCAAGGAGAATATTCGTTATTACAAGTGCCTAACTGCGTGACCCTGGGCAAGTCACTTAACCCTGTTAACCTCAGTTTCCTCATCTGTAAAATGAGCTGGAGAAGGAAATGAAAAACCACTCTAGTATCTGCCAAGAAAACCCCACATGGGGTCAGGAAAAGTCAGACACGACTGAAAAGACCCAACAGAAACAACAAGAAGCAGCCTAGAAAGGTTCACCTATGGTGAAGGGTTTTTAAAAACCAGAGGTATTTGTATTTTATCCTAGAGGTAACAGGGAACCATGGGAACTTCTTGAGCGGGTCGGATTTGTGCTTCAGCCCCATCATTTTGGCAGCAGGAGTGGAGGACAGATTAAACAAAAGGGCAGATTAAACTTGGGGCAGATGGTTTGGTTAGGAGACAATAGACCATAGGGGAGGTCATGAGAGTCTGAAGCAGGGAAAAGGGAATGGATGTGAAAGGGAAAATAGAAAATAAATAGAAAAAAGTGGAAAAAGAAAAAACAGAATAAAAAAATAGAAAGGTAAAATAGAAAAGACTGATCCTATATTTTAGCGTTAGGACAGGCCTCAGACATCATTTAGTCCAATCCCCCTTTTCTCCAGATGAAGGTAGATATGCCCAGAGAGAGCAACAACTCAGTGGCCTAGGGCTCACCTCCCAGCTCAATGCTTGTGTTTTTCCTATGGCCCAACTAATGTTCTCAGGGCAATGAATAGTTTTTGCCTTTTGATAGACGGAGAATAATAGAACTATCCAGGAACTTTTGAATTGTAATTTTTGTAATTGTTGGTTTTAACCTCGGTGTTGCTGTTGACAAAGTTTATTCCTGTGAGTTGGAGAGTAATTCTCTACTTTTAGGCTTAACAAAAAATGCAGTTATCAATGAGAGTGTTGAAGTTAAAAACCTGGAAAATCATCCGTGTCAACCTGGGTAACCTTAGTCCTTAAGGGATTTAATTTCTTGGATTCTGGGATGATTTTTTTTTATTCCTGAGAAACTTGGCATAGACATATACCCCAGTCAGTTGTCCTACCCAATGCCATTTTGGTTTATTTTGCTCAAATCTCCCTCAGTGATGAAAGGATGTTTAATGTTCGTTCTTCCATAGATGAAATAGGATATAATAATTTAAATAATTACATTTTTATTATTTCATTTTAGCAATAATACCCATCACTTTGGTTGTGAATTGTGGTGGAATGAGGGGGGAAGGAAGGGAATAAGCATTTTAAAGTGCCTACTATGGGGGCAGCTAGATGACGCAGTGGATAAAGCACCAGCCCTGGATTCAGGAGGGCCTGAGTTCAAATCTGGTCTCAGATACTTGACACTTACTAGTTGTGTGACCCTGGGCAAGTCACTTAACCCGCTTTGTCCTGAAAAAAATAAAGCGCCTACTATGTGCCAGCCATGGTGGTAAGCACTTTGCAAATGTTATCTAATTTGATACTCTCAGTAACTCTGTGAAGTAGGTTATTATCTATTACCCCTATTTAATAGGAGAGGAAACTGAGGCAGCCAGAGGTTAGGTGATTCATCCAGTGTCACATAGCTAATAAATATCTGAGGCTAGATTTGAATGCAGGTCTTCCTGACTCCAGGCCCAGCACTCTATCTACTTTCCTACCAGCTACTTCAAATAAGGTCATATTACTTATTCCCTCTAAAATTTCTTGTCTTTACATTTATTAGACCCATAGATTTAGGAAACACAGCACTGATATCCAGGAGATCATCATACACAGGAACAGCAATATTGTATGATGATCACCTGTGCGTGACTTAGTTCTTCCCAGCAATACAATGATCCAAAACAATTTGGAAGGACTTGTGATAAGAAATGCTATCCACCTCCAGAGAAAGAACTGGTGGAATCTGAATGCAGATAGAAGCACACTTTCTTTACTTTCTCTATTTTTCTTGATTTAAAAAAAAATTGTTTTTGGTCAGTGCTCTCTTTTGCAACATGGGTAGTGGGGAAATACGTTTTGCATAACTGCACATGTATAACCTATCTCAACCTGCTTACCTTTGATATAGGAGGGAGGAGGGAATTTAGAACTCAAAAAAAATCATTAAAAACTGTTAAAATTTATTTTAACATTGTAAGGAATTGGTTGTGATTTGGGGTTTCTGTGACCCCCATCTTTGGCTGGTATTGGAAGCCTCAGCATGCTCGTGTGCACTGGCCTTGCACCAGACACTCATGTGCCTGCATGGGCCTGGCCAAATTATAATGACAGGAAGCCTAGTGAGGACACGTCGGGTGGTTTTGGCGTCCAGAACTCATCTTTGTAGAGATGCTTTTTAGTTCTGTCAATCAAGGCTGCCAGACAATTAGCTTGGGACTGTGTGTGTTGTTGGCCCTGTTTCCTGTGGGAGAGGGGGCTTCTGGGAGAGAGAAGGGAGGAGAGTGCACTTCTGCATGAGCGAGAGAGGGAGAGGGACACTGCACAACTGATTCTCTTTGAAACTGCTGTTTCTGGGTGGTGGTGAGTTTGCAGGTTGTATTTTTTCCTTCCCCTATTCCTTTTTTCATTATCCCTAGCTTTATTAACCTCGTTTGTGTTTTAAATTTGTTCCCATTAATAAACCCTGTTTTGTCTTTTGAAAGAGGCTGTTAATCTCCTTTCTTACCCCAATATTACGGTGACCTGCCCAATTAACTCTCCCCATACTAAATTTTGGCCCTTACAATGTGTAATTGAGAAAACATTCTTTAAAAAATATAGCACTGGGGGCAACTAGATGGCACAGTGGATAAACCACTGGGCTTGGATTCAGGAGGACCTTTGTTCAAATCTGACCTCAGACACTTGACACTTACTAGCTGTGTGACCCTGGGCAACTCACTTAACCCTCATTGCTCTGAAAAAAACAAAACAAAACAAAACAAAATATGGCACTGGAAAGGACCTTGTAAGTCATCTAGGCCATCTCCCTTCATTTCATACTTAAATTAAACTGGGGCCCAGAAAGGTCAGGTAGCCTGCCTGAGGTCCCATGGCCAGGGAGTAACAGGGATGTGGCTCTACTCCAGGTCTCTGAATACCTAATCTATTGCTATTTTTGTTACTATTTCATCTTGCATTCTTTGTTTCTTTTCATAAGATTTTTAGTTCCAAATTTTTCTCCCTCCTTCCCTTCCCTCCCCCCTCCCCAAGACAGAAAGCAATCTGATATAGATTATATATGTACAATCACATTAAACATATTTCTGCATTAGTCATATTGTGAAAGAATCAGAACACAAAGGGAAAACCTCAAAAAAACAGCCAAAAAATAGAAACAGCATGGTTCAACCTGCATTCAGAATCCACAGTTCTTTTTTCTGGATATGGAGAACATTTTCTATTATGAGTTCTTTGGAATTGTCTTGGATCGTTGTACTGCTGAGAAGAGGCAAGTCTTACACAGTTGATCATCACACAACATTGCTGTTACTGTGTACAATGTTCTCCTGGTTCTGCTCACTTCACCCAGCATCAGTTCATGTGAGTCTTTCCAGGTTTGTCTGAAATCTACCTGCTCATTATTTCTTACAGCACAATAGTATTCCATTACATTCATATACCACAACTTATTCAGTCATTCCCCAATTTATAGATATTCCCTTGATTTCCAATTCTTTGCAACCACAAAGAGAACTGCTATAAACATTTTTGTACATGTAGGTCCTTTTCCCTTTTCTCATCTTGCATTTTGAATTGGGTTCACCAAGAGATTCAGTTCATGTTTTATAAATACAAAGCCCTCCTAATTTGTTTTAAACTTGTGTTATGAGACACACAATAAGTGTCCATCTGTCAGATCTTTGCAGTGAGAATATTTCTTTGTATTTGCTTCCTCTATAAATTCTCATTCTACATAAGACATCACAGTATCATAGTATTTAGTGCTGAAAGGAATTCTGGAGATCATCTCATTTGATAAATTCTCTCATTTTACAGTCAGGGAAATCAAAGCCCAAAGAAGTGAAATTTATGGACCTTGTTTTCAGATGGTGTGACTTTTTTTTGTAAACTGTCAGTATTATACAGCACGATTCTAAAATGTTTTCTGCTTAATAAGAAGAAATAGCAATTTTGAGAAGAAAGCATACACTTCACTTTATCTAAATTTGTTCGTGGATCTTTGATCTCACAGTGAACTTACAAAATAACAGTATGGTTATTCTCTCTAATGGTGCAGATTGCAGCCCATCTATGCCCTTTTATTTGGGGTGACTCTTGTACATTTCCCACTATAAAGCCTCCATGAGAAGTCCACTCAACATTATAGAGACCTGTCTTTAGTTGTCTTGACATTGGATGGTTTGTGTGGCTACCAGTGGAGGACACAGGCTGTCTAATGACTCATTCCTCTATCTCATGCCTAGGTCACCTATTTTTAGTCATCTCTCTTATTATATTTCTTCTAGGCAATTTTCTGACTCATGGCCATACAGTATCATTAGAATAACTTTTATTTTTTTCCCTTTTTGGACATGACTCTGATTTTGTTGGTATAAGGAGTGCCTGGTCAAGAAATTTCCTCTACCAATACAAGATGGCACGCTCTTTGAAACTTAGTCTCAGAGATATACTCAGAGTACCTATTTAAGAGGTAAAATGCTTGCTAGGGTCACACAACTAATATGTGCCAGGGGTAGGATTGGACCCAGGTCCTTCTGACTTCACATACATCTCTCCAATCACTGTGGCATTGGAAGGACATTGTTCAAAAGATAAGCCTTCAGTTCAGGGAGAGCTTAGAGCCATTAAAGCACTGGGCAGTTTACCAAAGACAATAAATCCAATCTGCTTTTTTTTTCCTCTTCTTCAACTCTGAGATCCAATGACCACACACATTGTCCAGTACATATAGTGATTGAGTGACTCTATGGACTATCCATTGGAGTGGGTACCATTGTCTGGATAATAGGCATTCTACATCTATTTGGATCTTCCAATATGGATAGTTAGGCTGAATTCTTTGGAGGGATTATGGGTCTCATTTTAGAGACTCCATGACATTCTGGAACTTGATGCAAGAAATATAATGGCACCCACAAATAGAATCATCTAGCAGGACTGACTATCTGTAGAGAATGTCTCCTCCATCTGGACTCTGTGTAGAATGCCATCTATGAGGATCCTTGTTTTGGGAATTAGAATTTCTCAGTTGTGTTGCTGTGTTCTTTGCTCCAGTTAGGTTAAGTCATTAGTCTGGTTCCTTCTCTGGATCACACCAAAAGAATTATTGTTGTATAAAGAAGAAAAAATAACCCAGTCTTTGGAAAAAAGATTGGACAAGTGATAGTTCAGTGTGGGGATATTTTAAGACTCAGTTGAATGTAGGGTAATGATATTTATAAAAATTATGGCAATATTAACATTTTGACCTATAACTGGAGAGCAATATCTGGGAGAACTGTATTTCAGAAGCCTCTAATATCTTTGTGTATTCATTCTATCTCCTATACATTATTTGTTTTTAGTGAGGCAATTGGGGTTAAGTGACTTGCCCAGGATCACACAGCTAGTAAGGGTCAAGTGTCTGAGGCTGGATTTGAACTCAGTTCCTCCTGACTCCAGGGCTGGTGGACTATCCACTATGCCACCTAGTTGCCCCTCTCCTACACATTCTTACAAGTTGCTATCTCTTTAGATGGTCTCTCTTCCTGTCTTCTGCCCCACTGTTCCCCAGAATACTCAATCAGCCTTTGTGGGAGCAGGTCTTCTTGTCAGTTACAGGGTGCCAATTTGCTTCTGTGAGAGACAGGCTAGTTTTCACGTTAAATTGGCAAGTGTCCTTGTCTTTAAACAGCAGCTGGATAGTGAAAAGCAGGTCAGCTGGCAGGGTCCCTATCCCTTGTTGGTAAAGGTTTGTGAGTCAGGAGTCACATAAGTCTTACTGGAGGTTGATCTCACAATATGTGACATTTATGGAGTGAATGTACTCTTTCCACTAGATTGAACCAGAGCAGACAAAAGTTGGTTCCTAGGAGCCTCAATGGTTTGTCCTAAAATTAGGCTAAATCTCCAAGAATGAATGTATGTGCTATGACATGAGACTAGCCTATGCCTACATTCTTGTGAGATCTTGCCACTTGAGCTTGGGTGGCTAAAATGGGTCAGTCTGTAGTGGGAGAAAATCTTTCCATTCCAAGTTGACGCAGAAGCAGTCAGGAGTAGCCTTTTGGTTTAGGGCACAGTATTTAATGACGGGGTTGGTTTGTGAAAGACAGGGAGAATCTGCACGGATACTCCCCCCACCCCATGTTGTGCACATATCCCCCCATAAATGTAGTTAGGGTAACTATGGTCTTAGATGCTTTTTTTGTATCCATGAAATAAACTCTTAAATCCATGGGATAAACTGCATTTATTTTGCTCCCTGTCTTTTTTTAACCTACTCACCTGTATACTGCACAGTAATTTAGCTCCCCAGGATGACTTTTAAGATTCTAATCTTGTTCCTGTCCAGCAGTGAGACTAAGACTGGTATTGCTTTGCTCCTGCATATAAAGGAAAATCCATTTCCTCAGATAAGAGAGAGCATTATTGATGATGAAATATCTATAGTTGAGCCTCATCTCGCCTCGCTGAGCCTTCGATTACATTGTCCATTTAGACAATTGAAGTAGTGTGGGGTTTTGCTTTTTCTGTATTTTAGTTCAAGAAGATTATCAACAATTTTTTTTTCTTGTATGATGACTATCTTCATGAGTGAGAAGTGAAAGGGAGGTCTGGGAAGGTTTTAAGTAATGAGTTATTTATTCAAAAATTGAGACATTAAAAAAAAAAGACATTTAGAAAGCAAACCCAACCCATCCTAAGAGTCAGCAAGTTAAACTTAGTTATGGGAGATGACATTGCATTATTGTTCAGTTAACCTTTATTCATATAAATTATAACATTAAACCATTACCAGCTGGGTCATGAAAAACTGCTTCTGTGGTCATACATGGGGAGAATACATTATAACCCAGGAATTCACACATGCATCTTTCCAAAAAGGTATGATGAAATGGGAAATTTAGAAGCAAAGTTGAAATGCTATGTTTATGTAGCAAGAAAATGAACCACATTAGTATTTGTATTATTGTTGTTGTTAGAAAGAGGTATTTGAATGACAACAGACTCTTTATCCAACAGGACCTTGGATTGAATGGAACCAAATCCAATCGATATTTTTACATTTTACAAATTATAGATCCATTTCACAGAAGAGAAAACTGAGGCACAAAGAGACAAAGCAATTGCCCATGGTCACACAAGTACTAAGTGGCAGAACCAAGTTTTGAATCCAAGTCTTCTGATTCCCAAACTGTTGTTCTTTCTGGTACACTATGATGCCTTCCTTAGTGCCACATTCATATTGTCATTTCTTTTGGAAAGGCAAGTTTAATTTATACATCCAAAAATTGGTTGGGGTAAGGTTTAAATATCAAATCATTTAATTTCTTGAAAAAATGTTTCCTACCCCTTCCCCCCATTTTCCATGTGTAGGACAAATTTTTTTCCCTTTAGATACAAAAGCTAATGTCCTTTGTTTGTACAGACACAAAACAGGGAGAAATATTCAGTAAGGAAGGTTGTACTGTGAAGTAGGGTGTTTTGCTCAATGGCCAGCACTTTGGATTATTAATTCAGTACAGGGGGAAGTGTTGCCTAGGAATTCTGCTTTTCCTATTGAATATTAACAAGAACTTATAGTGTAGAAAGCAAACATGATTTTGGGGGGGTTTTGTTAAGTTTCATGTTTACAGCACTGTGGACAAAAATGCCAAAGCGGCATTTTCTTATCTCTTCCTGTTACATTAGAAAAGTTCATGCCCTGCTCTTAGCATTTTCCAACACAGCTGTAGAGTAGTTTAAAGCCTATTTTTTAAATAAGTGATGCTCAATTTGTCTTTGATGATCCGAATGATTCAGGTGAGATGGGAGCACGGTCGGGCCCTGATTTGCATAAAAATTAATCACAGAAAAATGTAAATTGATAAAATTTTGCCTGGCTTTTTCCCCCTATTTGAGAACCCATGGATGGCTCCCAGAAGCAATCATCTCAGTATGGGGCCGCATTGGAAGCTGTACAAATGATCACATTTGTGTTGAATACTCACTCATTTAAATGTCAGCGCTGATGGGGCGGTACATCAGTAGGAAAAATGAAAAATAAATACGCAGCAGCTGAAGACCATCAAATCGGTGGGCACTGCGTTGAGATCTATGATCTAATGTGAAAAAATTGCGGATTAATTATCCTTTTTTCAAAATGGTAATTGTTTTAGTATCACACCAGAAAAAAATCTGCAATCTATTTGGAATCAAACAAAAACCAGTAATGTTAAATACGTCATTACATCATTGTGTTTATTAGAAGCCTGCAATTAATTCCTAAGGCTCCTTTGGTCTTCTGAGCTGCAGAAAATGAAACAAAAGAATGTTGCTATTAATTTTCAAAGAACTCTTCAGCTTTCAGATCAATCTGACTTGTATCAAACCAGAAAAAAATAATGTTATGAAACTGTGTGGCTATTGTACATTAACTTAATTTCATTGGGATTCTACTCTCAAATCTGGGAGGCATTTTCTTTATAATGGCCAAGTTCCAAGGCTAATGTTGTGCCACAGAATAGGCTTATAGTCTACCTTTTCCAAAGTAGGGGGCGAATTGTCCTTTCAACAAAGGAGACAAAGAGAAACAACAACCTTAATTTAGGGAAGAGAAAAATGAAAAGAAAAATGGGAGCTACCTTTGACTGCTTTCTTAGAACCCCATTGAAATAGATTAATTTTTCCCATCTTATTTTGAAACTGTGAATATATAGTCTTTGTTATATCTCTTCAGAAAAACAGCCCTAAAAATTCTAAATTTTTATCTCTGAAAAACACTTATAAACAATGTAATATTAACATTCAAATGATACATAAGAACTCTTTCCTTGATATTGAGTACCATTTGTTTTTATTGCTTTATGAATTTCCACGAAACTTCATTTGATCCTGGTATTTGATTTGCTTTGGGGTGATGCTACCAAGGCTTGGCATTCAACATGTTAGTATAGGCTTGGAATCATGTTCTTTCTAATTTTTTAAGAGTTTGAAGAGGAAAAAAACACACCTGTTCGTGCCATCTTGATTTAGTTAATAAAGAGAAAGTTAAAATTGATCCTGAATCTTCCTCAAAATATCTTGGATAAATCAATAGCATATTTACCAGAATCAACTTTGGTAACATAAGAACAATATTTTTGGAGAGACAAAAATTCAAGGGCAGCCAGGTGGTGCAGTGGATAAAGCACCGGCCCTGGATTCAGAAGGACCTGATTTCAAATTCGGCCTCAGACACTTGACACTTACTAGCTGTGTGACCCTGGGCAAGTCACTTAACCCTCATTGCCCTGCCCCCCTCCAAAAAGAGACCAAAATTGAGTGTTTGTAATAATTTCTCAGCAGTGCCTTTTTTAAAAATTAATAAAGTATTTTATTTTTTTCCGTTACATGTAAAGATAGTTCTCAACTTTTGTTTATACAAGCTATACAATTTCAGATTTTTCTCCCTCCCTCCCCTCCCTCCCCCCTCCCCTAGACAGCAGGTAATCTGATATAGGTTATATATATATACACATAATAACATTAAACATATTTCTGCATTAGTCATGTTATAAGAGAAAAAATCAGAGCAATGATGAAAAACCTCAAAATAGAAAAAAACAACAGCATCAAAAACAAAAGAAATAGTATGGTTCATTCAGCATCTATACTCTGCAGTTCTTTTTTTTTTTCTTGGATTTGGAGATCCTCTTCCATCACAAGTTCCCTGGAACTCTTCTGTGCCATTGCATTGGTGAGAACTAGATCAACACTCAATGTTGATGATACTGTGTACAATGTTCTTCTGGTTCTGCTCATCTCACTCATCATCAGCTCATGCAAGACCCTCCAGGTTTCTCTGAACTCCTCCTGCTCATCATTTCTTACAGCACAATAGTATTCCATTGTATTCATATACCACAACTTGTCCAGCCATTCCCCAATTGATGGGCACCTCCTCAACTTCCAATTCCTTGCCACCACGTAAAGAGCAGCTATAAATATTTTTGTACATGTGGGTCCCTTTCCCCTTTCCATGATTTCTTTGGGAAAAAGACCTAAAAGTGGTATTCAGCAGTGCCTTTTGATAATAGCCTCATACATGTCAGATAGCCAATGGGTTGATGAAGCTACTCAAATGGATAGACACTTTGCATATTTCTGAGATCTGGGATCCCTGGAGTATTGAGGACAAAACAAGCATTGCCTTCTTTCTGTTCCGAGCCAGGCTGAGCCCCTTCCATCATGTACTTGTTGAGTAAGACCATAGGCATTGTTCAATGCCAATCCATGGCCTCTGGTAGTCAGATCATTTTTGGAGTAACAAAGAATGGGAGAAGTTACAGTATGTGGACTCCAAGAAAGAGTAAAGAAAATCATGTGTTAGATGAATGAGGCAAGAAGCCAGAAGATCCAGGAAGTGAAGTGACTGGTAAGAGTAAGATAGAAAGCTTGCTATAGCTAAAAGACTGTTGGTTCATTGGTCATATCACTATGAGTCTTCCACTTTTTTTTTTTTTTGGTGAGGCAATTGGGGTTAAGTGACTTGCCCAGGGTCACACAGCTAGTACATGTTAAGTGTCTGAGGCTGGATTTGAACTCAGGTACTCCTGACTCCAGGGCTGGTGCTCTATCCACTGCGCCACCTAGCTGCCCCTGAGTCTTCCGCTTTTAAACAAAAAATACCCCCTTTACATGGCCCTCCTTTTTTTTTTTACATATAAGGTATTTTATTTTTTCCGTTACATGTAAAGATAGTTCTCAACTTTTGTTTATACAAGCTTTACAATTTCAGATTTTTCTCCCTCCTCTCCCTCCCCCCTTCCCTAGACAGCAGGTAATCTGATATAGGTTATATCTATCTATATACCTATACATAGAGATATAGATATAGATATATCTATACACACACATATATATATACACATAATAACATTGATCCTATTTCTGCATTAGTCCTGTTATAAGAGAAAAAATCAGAGCAATGATGAAAAACCTCAAAATAGAAAAAAACCCAACAGCACCAAAAACAAAAGAAATAGTATGGTTCATTCAACATCTATACTCAGCAATTCTTTTTTTTTCTTGGATTTGGAGATCCTCTTCTATCATGAGTTCCCTGGAACTCTTCTGTACCATTGCATTTGTGAGAAGAATATAGTCCATCACAGTAGATCAACACTCAATGTTGATGATACTGTGTACAATGTTTTTCTGGTTCTGCTCATCTCACTCATCATCAGCTCATGCAAGACCCTCCAGGTTTCTCTGAACTCCTCCTGCTCATCATTTCTTACAGCACAATAGTATTCCATTGTATTCATATACCACAACTTGTCTAGCCATTCCCCAATTGATGGGCACCTCCTCAACTTCCAATTCCTTGCTACCACGTAAAGAGCAGCTATAAATATTTTTGTACATGTGGGTCCCTTTCCCCCTTCCATGATTTCCTTGGGAAAAAGACCTAAAAGTGGTATTGCTGGGTCAAAGGGTATGCACAGCTTTATTGCCCTTTGGGCATAATTCCAAATTGCTCTCCAGAATGGTTGGATCAGTTCACAGCTCCACCAACAATGAATTAGTGTTCCAATTTTACCACAGCTTCTCCAACATTTATTATTTTCCTTTTTTGTCATTTTAGCCAATCTGATAGGTGTCAGGTGGTACCTCAGAGTTGTTTTAATTTGCATCTCTCTAATCATTAGAGATTTAGAGCATTTTTTCATATGGGAATAGATAGCTTTGGTTTCTTCATCGGAAAACTGTATGTGGCCCTACTTTTGTCAGGAGCCCAAGAGAGAAAGCTATGGTTGATGCTCCCCTTGCATTTGGGACTCACTGCCTTTCCAGTTAACCAAATTTCTTGTCTTATTTTTGTAGCAAATTCTTCCCTCACCTGTAGCACTCTAGGCGGGGTGAAGTAGACTCTCTAGCCTCTTCTCACCTACCATTTTCTAAGGGACACTTTATTTCCTGTTAGGAAGGGAAGCAAGAAGTTGGGGGCCAGAAGCTTGGCCACTCTGCTCTTCTCAGAGAGATGGAGGACCAGGCTAAAATTATATCTGTCTGCTCCCTTAAATATTATTAGTCTAGGGGATGGAAAGTTCAGGTTCAAGATAAACTGATCACTGTTCATTAATTGGGGATGAGTACCTCAAGCTTTATATCTAAGACTTGACTTCGCACCGAACACCAGTTCCACAATGAACTCATGTAGGAAGTAGTCAAGAGAGTCATTATCCAAGTCAATAGCAACACAAAAAAGAGAAAGGAGAGAGAGAGAGAGAGAGAGAGAGAGAGAGAGAGAGAGAGAGAGAGAGAGAGAGGGAGAGAGAGAGAGGAAGAGAGAGAGAGGGAGAGGGAGAGAGGGAGAGAGGGAGAGAGAGAGTTTTAGATCTCACCCAAGGGGAAATACCTCAAAGTTTCTAGTGTAGTAAGCTGGAGACAAGGACATGATGGAGACAGCCTACTCTTCTCATGTCAGTTTCTTCCCAGAGTTTTATTCTCCCTTCAGCAACCTGAAGAGGGGTGGCCATTGTATCATCTATCTTCTCTTTCAAAGCTGGAAGACAGAAATGCCCCCAAGCAACTGCAGAGACTCAAGAGACTACTGAGAGACTGGAGATCTTGAAGAGACCAAATTCTCTCTCTAACCAATGCCAGTGCAGGGGATTGATCTCCACCAGTGAGAAGAGAGTTCCATACCAATGGATCTGAGGACTCAGGTTACATTTTAAAAATATACAGTCAGTATGAACTGGGCTCTTCAGGATATTTGATTTGGGATTGTTATAAAAGACAATAGTTTTGTTTATAACAAAGCTGGCAACTGTAGAGCCTTAGGTTTCTTAAGAAAAAAATCCACATTCCAGAAAATGTTCACAAAATGATGACTGCAAAATCAGATTTCCTAATAATGATAACCTATGGATAATCTGTTATTTTATTGGCATGGGAGCTCTGTCCACCAATATTAGTTATAATCTACCTATAATTTAGTTGTAGAGAGTTATCTGAGGTTGAGAGTTTTTTTGGTGTCTAGGTGGTCCAAGCCGTGTAATGCTAGTTTTAGCCATGAGGAAAATTAGAGTTTGAATCCTTACTAGCTGTTGATTCTAGGCACTCACTTAACCTTACTCTGCCTTAATTTCCTTGTCTGTAAAATTAAGATAACAATAACAACTACCTCACAGGGTCATAACATAAATGGAATAGTATATGTACTTGAATTCTCTCATCCTTTTATGACTCTCCTTAGGAGTGGTTGTCAAGCCTCTGCTTGACCATTTCCATAGAGCCAACAGCTCATTCCTTTTTGGGACAGCTCTAGGTGTTAGAAAATTCTTCATCTTGAGCTGAAAACTTGAATGCTTATAGCTTCACCCATATATCTTCTTTCTGGAGTAACATAGAAAAAGGAAGAGAATGATAGTTTCAGAGTTGAGTGGGAACTCAAAGGCCACCTAGTCTAACTCATTCCCTACAACAGAACTGACAAGCAGTCATTCAGCTCTTTCTCAAAGCCTTACATCCACTGAGAGGGAAAAACTACCTTGGTGATTCATTGTTCTTATAGTTGCTGGGCAGTTTGGCTAATGCCAAGACAAAATTGGCCTCTTGACAACTTTTACCCACCATACGCAGTCCTGTCCTCTGGATTCAAACATCAAACATTCAAACTATCCCTTTTGCATGTGACAGCCATTTCCATATTTTCAGGTATTTATCATGTCACCTTTTAAGTCTTCTCTTTCTTTTGGCAAAAGATTCCCCGATTCTTTCAAATGATCGTTAAGTGGCATGGCCTTAAGGCCCCTCACCATGCTGGCTGCTCTCATCTGAAAGCACTCCAGCTTCCCCAACTGAAGACAATGCTCAAGATACAATCTGACTAGGGGAGAGTAGACTGCTAGGCTTACCGTGTGGCATTTTATCAGTCCCGAGTCCAACCAATTAAGTAATTTTAAAATTGATCAAGTACCTATTGTATGCCATGCACTGTACTATTATTATCCAATTTGTATTTCACCATTTTTGTCCATGAAGAGACTCAGTCAAATACTTCCCTCAAAACTAGGCTAACTACAGCTACAGATTTCTCTACTAAGTTAGTGTCACAAAGGGAGATTAAGTTTGTCTGACAAGACTTGGCTTGGATAAGACCTTCCCAGTTTTTTGTGATGCTTATCTGCCATGATGTCAAGTCCCTTCACCATCCTGGTCACCACCCAACTTGTCAGTGTTCTTCTTGGTTTTGATTAACAGATCTGATTACACAGCTCTAAGTATGTCTTTTTCTGCACCAGACCACGAAAGACTCTCCACACTCTTGATCTGGAAAACAGAATTCTCCCCATGCAGTTTAAGATCACATTAGGGGGCAGCTAGGTGGCACAGTGGATAAAGCACTGGCCTTGGATTCAGGAGGACCTGAGTTCAAATCCAGTCTCAGACACTTGCCATTAGCTATGTGACCCTGGGCAAGTCACTTAACCCTCATTGCCCTAAAAAAAAAATAAGATCACATTAACTTTTTGAGACCTCTCTTAAACTGCTAACCCATTTTAGGCTTGTTTTCAGCTAAAACTCTTGCATCATTCCTGTGGCTTATTACTGTCAAGTCTTTTTTCCATCTTCATAATCAGTCAGTCAACACCTACTCTGCTAGGCTCTGAGGACACAAATACAATGGATGAAAGAATCCCTACTCTTAAAGCACAGTTGATTTTTTTAAACTTAATGCAAGACTTCACATTCATCTTCATTAAATCTCATCTTTGCCATGAAGTCAAGACTTGATCCTATCCTGATCCATGTATACCCAACATCCCATGCTTATTTTCAGCTATTTTCTACCTATGAGACTATAGGAGTCACTTATCCTCAGTTCCTTCATCTATAACCGAGGCTTGGGGATATGACATGGTTTGCCCAAGTTCATACAGGTAGGAAATAGAAGAGCCAAGCCTCGAACCCAGGTATATTGATTCTAATTCCAGTGCTCTTTCAGTTGCAAAATGGAGGGACACATGGGGAAAAAGTAATGAATGCTGGAAAGACTTTATCAGAGGAAAAGATTGTGATGATAAAGCAAATACTTTAATCAAGTGTTCAAGCCTTTATTTGTATTATGGACCCCATTGATCATCTGATGAAGCCTGTGGACCCCTTCTAAGAATCTATGTGTTTTCCACCTGTGTGAGTATAGGTGAGTCACGTAAGCTTGGGTGCTTCATCTATAAAATGGGCTGGTTGGACTCCTTGATCGCCAAAGGCCCTCCCAGCTCCAAATCCCATGATTCACACCCTTAAGTTGTGTTTCTTGTTATTTCCCCCATTTATCCCACCATCCTCCCTCATTCCATCTATCTCCTCAAGGTCCATCATAACCCCTGCTTCCCCCATGAAGCCATTCACGGTAACTAGTACAACTAAGCTTGCCTTTTCTTGACCACTCTTTGCCCTTGCTGCTTAGGCCACACATTTTAGCACCCAGTTATATTGAGGGTAGCACTTACCCTTAAGCTCTTTGAGAACTGAGGCTTCCTCATACTTCATTTATATTTGCTGCATGGCCTGCCATGGGGTTGAACAGATGTTGGGTGCTCATCAAATGTTAGGTGAAATGAAGAGACTTGAACTGGTTCCTAGAAGGACTGATACACATTATCCAACCTGTGGGTCCTGAGCAGCCCTTGAATCCAACCCTGGGGATTCCAGAAATAAACCTAGCTAGGATACTGCCATAGGCAGTACTTGTCAAAGGAAATTCGTGGGTTAGTTTGCCAAACCCTAGAGGGACCTGTACAAAGAAGCTGTTGCATCTACACAGCCCTGGAAAATAGAGTGCTCATGGAGGTATTTGGGCTACACAATATGGCAAACCTACATATATCCACACCTGAAGGACAAAAAGGATCAAATAATTGGATTTTGTTCATGCTTTGTGACATTTTCCTGTGAGAGGGATACATATCAATTAAGCTAGATGCTATATGGTGATTAACCAAAAGAACCACATCTGAAGTAGGTCAGAAAATCAGGGTCCAAAAAAAAATGGATAAAGCACTGACCCTGGATTCAGGAGGACTTGAGTTCGAATCCAGCCTGAGACACTTAATACTTACTAGCTGAGTGACCCTGGGCAAGTCGCTTAACCCTCATTGTCCCACCAAAATAAAAGAAAGAAAATCAAGGTCAATTTGATTGAAAGCTTCCCTCTGGAGCACAGTGTAGTATGGAAAGGTGTTCCTAGTGATGTCTCCAAAGTGCCTTCTGAATCATCAAAAATAGATGAAATTAGTTTAGTATAGTTTTACTTACTGCACAATGGAGAAGCCTACCCATAGTGGATTTTAGGAGGTTGTAGCATGCTACTCCTCCTGCTTCCAACTCTGACAAACCTATATAACCAAGGTTAAGCAAAATAAATTCTCTGAGCCTAATTTTAGTCATCTGTAAAATGGGAATAATGAGTACCTACTTCACAGAGTGGATAGATGGATGGATAGATGGATGGATGGATGGATGGATGGATCAAATGGGATAAAATATATATGCTCTGCAAACATTTAAGCATCACATAAATGTCATCTATTATTGTTTTTAATGACAACTTGAGTGTAGGAAGTAATTTAGAAGACGTCATTAAGGCACACATCAGTAGAGACAGTAATTGAGAAAGTTGCCCTCAGAGCCTGGGAAGACTTGGATTTAAGATCTCTTCTTATATGAATTGTGCACTCAGTGCTAAGACTCCCAATTGCAGTAAAGGTGTCTACCTGCACTTGTATAGGTTGTTTCCTGACCTGGAAGTTGTCTCTATCATTGAAATCATTGGGCTAACTCTTATTCCTGTTTCATCCCAAGAAAAGTAGGTGGACCAATCATATTGTGAGAAAGTAGAATAATATATGGGTAGTCATGGTGTGAAAGAACTCAAGTGCACACACCAGTGAGATGGCAGATCCATTGAAATATTAAAGTAATTTTCACAGTTATGTATATTTTATGACATTGAAAATCTTTGAAAATTGCTAATATGGTATGTGCATGGTAGTGCATACCAATAATCCCTGCTTCCTGGGGAGGTTGGGAATGATGGATTGCTTGAGTTCCAGAGTTCTGAGTTGCAGTATGCTAATCCAATTAGATATTTCCACTAAGTACAGAACCAATATGGTAAGGCCTGGGAACAGGGAGGCATCAGGGTGCCCAAACTGGGGCAAATCAGCCCAGGTTGGAAACAGAGCAGGTTAAAGCTTCTGGGTTCACTAGTGGTGAGGTTGGAACTGTGAAGGAGAGAGGAGAAAAGAGGGAGAAGGAAAGAGAGAGGGAGAGAATCATAAAAGGAGGGAGTAGGAGCATTAAACTAGAAGCTATGAGAGCTGGACAAAAGGGTATCCTCTCAAATATGTTAGAGGGTCTAGGTTGATTTATCTTAAAGTTTCCCTCTGGAGCACAGTGTAGTAAAGAGGGATGTTCATAGTGAGTTCTCCAAAGTGCCTTCTGAATCATCAAAAATAGATGGGGAGGAAGCTAGGTGGTACAATGGATAAAGCACTGGCCCTGGATTCAGGAGGACCTGAGTTCAAATCTAGCCTTAGACACTTGACACTTACTAGCTGTGAGACCCTGGGCAAGTCACTTAACCCTCATTGTCCCACAAAACCCCTCCCCCCGAGGAAAAACCAAACCAAAAAAAAAGTAATTGGGGGCAGCTAGGTGGCACAGCGGATAGAGCACTGGCCCTGGAATCAGGAGGACCTGAGTTTAAATCTGACCTCAGACACTTGACACTAGCTGTGTGACCCTGGGGAAGTCACTTAACCCTCATTGCCCCTGCAAAAAAAAAAAGAGGGCTTGGAAAAATAGATGGAATTATTTTAGTACCGTTTTACTTACTGAATAATGGAGAAGCCCATAGTGAGTTTCAGGGGATTGTAACATATTTACTAATCCTGTTTCTGACTCTGACAAGCTGTATGACCATGGCTATAACAAGCAATCTCTAAGCCTCATCTTACTTATCTGTAAAATGGGAATAATGAGAACCTAGTTCATAGAGAGGTAGATTGATGGATTATGGATCAAATGAGATAAATAAACAAGTGCTCTGCAAATCTTGAAGCATTACACAAATGTCCTCTATTATATTGTTGATATAATTCTTTAGTATAAGAAGCAATTTAGAAGATGTAATTAAGACATATATCAGTAGAGCCAGTAATGGAGAGATAGCTGGCCTCAGCATCTGGGAGATTTGAGTTCAAGAGGGAGAGGAAAGAAGGAAGGAAGGACGGAAGGAAAGGAGAGAAGGAAAAAATGCTACTTCTGAGAGGCAGCTAATAATAATAGCTTACACTTATATGATACTTAAAAATATCTCATTTTATCCTAACTATGGGTTAGGTGCTTTTATTATTCCTACTTTGCAGTGAGGAAACTGAGGCAGACAGAGGTTAAGTGCCCAGAGTTTCACAGTTAGTAAATGTTTGAAGCCATATTTTCATGACTCCAGGTCTAGGGCTTTATCTACTAAGCCCCCTAGATGGGTACACTAAGTTAATCAGAACACCTCATTTTTCATCCACCTTGGATAAACGGGAGTTTGCTCTAACGTTCCACCTATTTTGAATGGAGTTAATTCAATCTGACTTCAAAATTTCCTATGGGGGCAGCTAGGTGGCACAGTGGATAAAGCACCGGTCCTGGATTCAGGAGTACCTGAGTTCAAATTTGGCCTCAGACACTTAACACTTACTAACTGTGTGACCCTGGGCAAGTCACTTAACCCCAACTGCCCTGCCCCCCCCCAAAAAAAACAAAAACAAAACAAAATTTCCTATGCCTTGCTTAGGAGTCCTATGTCATAATCAGACATTAAAAATAGATCAATGTTTTCGTGCCTGCTTAGTGTCAATATACTTTTAAGGATATATTTTTTCAATATTTCAAAACAAAATTTGAATATAATGTTGGTGATTTCTATTAAACTGCTACTAGGTTGAGCCTGAGAGGAATTGGGCTTTCATTAAATGGATGATAATAATAATGGCTACCCTGTTTACAAAATTATTTTTTTTCTCATGACTCTGTGAGGTAATTAGTGCAAGAGTTTCCATCTTACAGATCAGAGAACCTCAGTTGAGAGACCGTGACCTGCCTGAATTCCCATATTGTTTGTATCTATGTCAAAGGCAGAACTCGGACCCAGATCTTGTGGCAAACGAGTCCAAGGCTCTTTCTCCTACAAACCTTGCTGCCCACCCTCCCCCAATTCGGTCCCAAAAGATGTTTCTTAAAAGCCTGTAGTGACTCTTGCCTGATTCTCTGAATTGTGTTAAAGGATTTAATGACTTGTAATAAGAAGAGACAGGAAAGCCGGATGCCAGGGCCAAACCTTCCAGGTCTGGGAATATGACCAGAAATAAATCACTTTACCTCCCCAGCTCTCAGTTTTCTCCTCCACAAAATAAGAGGATTGCATTAGATAACTCCTAGAGTCGTTCCAACTTTAATAAAAATGCTTGTTTCCACAGAAACACAAAATTGCAAAACTTAAGCATCAGAAAGGACCTCAGAGGATACCTAGTTCATCTCATACCTGATCAAAGACCTACCTACTCACACATACAAGCATACACACATATTTTCACTTACGTATGAATTATACATATACACATATACTATACATAACATAAAAAACTTATATATATACATATATGTATATGTATGTAAGTATGTATAGGGGGCAGCTAGGTAGAGCAGTGGATAAAACACTGGCCCTGGATTCAGGAGGACCTGAGTTCAAATCTGGCCTCAGACTCTTGACACTCACTAGCTGTGTGACCCTGGGCAAGTCACTTAACCCTAATTGTCCCTCATATATATGTATATACATACATACACATAAATTTTAAGTTTTACAAAAATGCTTTACAGATATTATCTCATTTTATCTTTACAACAATCCTCAGATATGGTTGCTATTATGATCCCCATTTTACAGATGATAAAATTAAGGCAGACAGGTTAAGTGGCTTCTCTGGAGTCGCACAGCCAGAGTTTTTTTTTTTAATTGTTCATCTTTCATTCATTTATTTATTTATTTATTTGGTGGGGCAATGGGGGTTAAGTGACTTGCCCAGGGTCACACAGCTAGTAAGTGTCAAGTGTCTGAGGTAAGATTTGAACTCAGGTCCTCCTAAATCCAGGGCAGGTGCTTTATCCACTGTACTACCTAGCTGTCCCCCAATTATTTTTGTGGGGCAATTGGGGTTAAGTGACTTGCCCAGGGTCACACAGCACAGCCAGAGTTTTTGCCTGTCATAATCACATCATTTACTCACATCTAGCTTCTAGTCCACTAAACTCCCTAGACCTTTTTTTTTCAGATAAACTGCTGTCTTGTCATACCATTTTGTACTTATGAAATTGATTTTTGAATGCAAATTTGAAGAGGAAAAGGTTTTTTCTTTTAGAGGAAGTAGTATTTGATCTGTGTCTTGAAGACTGGCTAAATTGTCTTTTTTAAAAATTGATGCAGGGGGCAGCTAGGTGGCGCAGTGGATAAAGCACCGGCCCTGGATTCAGGAGGACCTGAGTTCAAATCTGGCCTCAGACACATGACACTTACTGGCTGTGTGACCTTGGGCAAGTCACTTAACCCTCATTGCCCTGCAAAAAGCCCAAAAACAAAAACAAAAAAAACAAAAAAATTGATGCCTTTTGGTTTTTGTACCATAGGCAGTTCCTCATTATCTCCCACCATGTAAAAATCTTCTCTTGTTCCAAAGGAAAACAGTTAAGCCAAACCAACCAGATTAGACATTCTTTCACATCTCTATACCCCTCCTCCAAACCTAGAGGTGCAAGATGTGTCTTTGTCCTTTAGAAATTACATTAATTCCCTTTAATCTATAGTCAGCTACCTTTCAATATTATTTTCTTTTAAATTACTGTAAATTGTCATGTAGATTGTTCTATTGATTGTGTATTCTTTGTTCTGTATCAGTTCATATAAGTCTTCCTGTGTTTCTCTATATTCTTCTATTCTTCATTGCTTTTACAGCACAAGTTATGCAGTCATTCCCCAATCAATGAACAAAACTATTTTTTTAATTAGGTTTTGCTACTGCAAACATTCCTGCAAGTAGTAGATTTCAGCTGACCAGGAAGGATTATAAAACTATTGCTTTTATCCAAAAATACCTATTTTAAATTTATCTTAATGTTTTGTTTTGTTTATTTATTTCATTTACAATATAGAATTTTTGAAACCTGACTCTGCAAAGCACTTTTACAAATATTATGTCATTTAATCCTCACAGCAACTCTGCAAGGTAATTGCTATTATTATCCCCATTTTCTAGATCAGGAAACTGAGGTAGATAGAGGTTAAGTAACTTCCCCAGAGTCTAGTAAGTATCTGAAGCCAGATTGTAAGGAGATGGGTAACCCTGGCTCCAAGGTTAGCACTCTATCCACTGTCTCATCTATCTGCCTCATTTCTAATCCCTCTTCTATAAAAAATTGGAAACATCTGTCATATCCTCACTAAAATTTTCCAGTTTAAATCACCTTTTTTTCCAACCAATTCTTGTATCTCGTGATTTGGAGAAATACCCTGACCATCTTCACTGCCCTTCTTTGGTTGTCTCCAGCTTGTCCATTGTTCTTCCCAAAATGGAGTGCCTGGAAATTGAACCCAAGTTTCTAGATGTAACCTGAAAAGAACCGAGTCTAGCAAGACCGAGATGAACTCCCCACCCCCATTTTGTTGTTGTTGTTATTGTTGTTGTTTTGTTTTGTTTTTGTGGGGCAATGAGGGTTAAGTGACTTGCCCATGGTCATACAGCCAATAAATGTCAAGTGTCTGAGGCTGGATTTGAACTTGGGTCCTCCTGAATTCAGGGCGGGTGCTTTATCCACTGCACCACCTAGCTGTGCCCCCCCCCATTTTGGAAATAATCTTTATTCTTGCTCTCCAAAATCAAATCTGCTCTTGGAGGGTGGGGACCAGCAAGTCATACCCTTGATTCCTATTAAACTAGCTTACTGAGATCCCAAAGCTTTTATCACTAGAACTGTTGTCTAGCCATTCCTACAAGAGGGGATTTCATTTCAGGCTTGGGCTGGACCAACCCATAGGGGTTGTTCCCAAATCTGAAATTCTGTGAATGTGTGATATGCGTGCAAGTGATTACTTGATCCCAACTCCAGAACTTTCCCTTTATTCATTTCATCAGATTTCCTCTCCCCTCCCATTGTTCTAGCCCATCAAGATATATTTGATCTTTACTCTATTATCCACCAAGTAAGCCAGCCATCTCTGCATTGAGAAATCTATAAATGTGTTAAGCACACCTAATTCAGGCTCATCCAAACCAATGATAAAAATTCCAGAGGTTAAACTCCAACACTTTACTAGGGACTACCTTCTAGGGTGACACTGATGCCTTAACCACCACCTTTGTGGTTTTCATCATTTAACCCTTTCCAAATCTACTTTTAACTGTACTATTATCTAGTCCATATCTTGGAGCCAAGTACCACATCACAACTTTATGTATACATATGCATATGTATATATGTACACATATAAATAATATATAAATAATAATATGTAAATGCATATATATACCTATCACTCATTTATCTTTAAAATAGATCCTACTCTGGGTTCAATCTTATTTTTACTTGGTATTTTTTAGAGAACAAACATACTTAAATTTTACTCTTTATGAAATATAGTCATTGTGGCCCAGTTCATAGCTCAGATCATTCAAAATCCAAAGAAAAGAAAAAAGTCAGAATTAAAGAAATGAAGACTAATATTCTAAAGCAAAGAGGATCTGGGTGGTGGGTTTTTTTTAATCATTTGTCCTTGACAGTAATGGAATGCTAATCTGATCATTTTTCCATGCCTGTTTATTAAGGACATGCTGACTTGGGTTGGTGTTCACCAAAGTGTTTATTACTTACCGTATCAGACTCAAATTATATATTGTATTGCATTTCATTATGGGCTTCATTATATTGCTGGAATC
Source organism: Dromiciops gliroides (assembly GCF_019393635.1). Classification (NCBI taxonomy): domain Eukaryota; kingdom Metazoa; phylum Chordata; class Mammalia; order Microbiotheria; family Microbiotheriidae; genus Dromiciops; species Dromiciops gliroides. The sequence continues at coordinate 39,826,170 of NC_057866.1, forward strand.
AACATAATTGTTACCCAGCATTCTATATGGAAGACCCTGTTCCTCTTTACTCTCACTACTTTGGGTTTGTTTTATATAATCTCTTGAATGCCCAACGTGCCGAATGAGAACGTTGCTATCCCAGGTGGCCAGACACCATGCAAACTCTCATTAGCCCATCCTCATGTGGAAGTCCCAGTGCTACTATCAGTCAGTCAATAAGCATTTATTAAGCACCTGCTATATTCCAAGCACTGTGGTAAGCACTTTGGTACAAAGAAATTAAAAAAGACGAGTTGCTGCCCTCAAGGGAATCACAATTTAATGGAGCCCAGATACATTATTGATAAATATTACTATAGCTGGTGTGTAAGGCACATGCATTTAGATACTCTTAGAAGGCATTTAGGTTGTAGAGTGGTTAGAGAACTGGATTTGGAATCAGAAAGACCAGAATTCAAATTCAACTTCAGACACTGACTAGTTGTGTGATCATGGGTAAGTCACTTACCTCCCTTGGTCCTCAGTTTATCTGTAAAGTGGGAATCACACTCCATAGGTGAGGATCAAATGAGCGACTGTATGTAAAGTGGTTTGTAAACTTGAAGACACTATGTTCATGTTAGCTATTATTATTATTGTTGTTGTTGTGATCGTTATTATCAACTCCCTTGCCTCCATTTGTTAGATGGAGATTTGTTTAATTGATTAACTTCACATGTCTAAGATGAGAGGCAGAGTTAGACTGCAGTTTGAGAAAGATCTGAGGGCTTTAGTGAACTCCAGCCTGATTATCAGCCAGCAGTGCAATATGGCTTTCCTGCATCGAGAGGTATGGCATCCAGGACTCAGGAAGTGAGAGCCCCACAGTTATTCTGTCCAGGTTTTGCCGTGTTTGGAGTGAAGAACAACAAGAACCTGGAGATTCACCAGGAGGGCAAAAAGCGCTCAAGGTCTTGCCATAGGTGGGCTGCTGGAAGTAGGAATACTTAGCTTTTGGGGTTAGCAAGGTGGGATGCGATTGCCCTCTTCCAGTATCTGAGGGGTTATCATGTGGAAGAGGATGTAAATTGGGCTCGGAGAGCTGGCCTTTCCTGGTCGTGTCTGGAGCCAGGCCTCCCCCCACCTTACTGCCTGGTCACCAGATCCAAGTCAAATCAATAAGCACTGATTAAGTACCTACTGTGTACCAGGCACTGTGCTAAGAACAAGAGATAATAAAGAGAAGCACAAACCAAATCATTCCACTGCCCAAGTATCCCCTGCCCTCCCCCCTCCTAGCTCTTCTTTATACGTGGTCTTCTCTGATTGGAATCTAATCACCTGGAGGGTAGAAGCTGTCTTACCTGCCAGCCTGACCATCTACCTTTGGGTGAAAGAGAGAGAATAGAGGATGACCACTTACGTAGCACCTACTGTGTTAAAAGCTTTACAAATAGGATTTCATTTTATTCTCATAACTCCTGAGCGATGGATGCTATTATTATCCCCATTTTACAGATGAGGAAACTGAGGCAAACTGAAGTCTTGCGACTTGTTCATGTCATATGTCTAGTAAGTACCTGATGATGGGTTGGAACTGAGGTCTTCCTAGCTCCAGGCAGCCCTGTGCACTGTGCCACCCTTCTCTCTCTGCCTCTGTCTCTGTCTATCCACCTAATCTATCTTTCTGTATAATCTTGGCCAAGTCACTTGGCTTCCCTAGGCTCAGGTCTCCTGTATGATGAAAGGATGAACTAGAGGAGATTTCTGGGGGTGGGATGGACTGGTTTCCAGGTCCAAAGGAGGAAAAAAACCCTGGCTCACTCTTTTAAGTTTCAAAAAAATCCTAGCAGTTCTATTCTCTTCGTTGTTAATAATACTAAAGCAAATAGAACATTTTGTCCCTGACAAAAGCTTGGATTAAGTAAAAACACTATATTAAGTAAAGGAAATCCACTTTGATCTCTGCATGGATAGATGTATTTACAAGTGTGTCAGACCAAAGCCAGAGGCATTTTGTTATCTATGGCGTTCCTACTAAAAATACCCCTTGTGCCAGGGTGCCCTGTTCTCCACTGAATAGAGGGATGAAAACATGTTTCAGTAGCAGGAACTCTTTGGAGGGGGGAGAGAGGGGGCTGGTGAAGGCGGCCTGTAATCATTGCACGAATCACTGTCTCCATCTAGTGCTAGTTTTCAGGAATGATGACTCCAAGGCCCTGACTGATGTTGTTAAGGACATAATTTATGTTATGCACATGTACAGTCATCAGACTTGTGCCCATTAGCGCCATTATGGTGAAGGGTCTGTCAGCTCTTCATTTATAAAGCAGAATATTAAGAGGTTTATAACTTGGCTATAAAAACTCACCCAGAGCGGGAACTTGGCAGCCAAATAGTCTTCTCCACGGACATTTTGGTCATTTGCTGTGAATTTTATTAACAGTGTTCCACAAAACTCCCCCAACCCTATGGAGACCCACTAATAAGAGAAAGAAGCCCCCAAAAGCTTCAGGCATGAGAGGGCTGTAGCTTTTCTCTTTTCTTTCCTTCTTTCCTGCCTGCCTGCCTTCTTTCCCTCTCACCTGCCCCCTTTCCCTCCCTCCCTCCCTCCCTCTCTCTCTCTCTCTCCCCCCTTTCTCTTTCTTTCTCTTTCCTTCCTTCCTTCCTTCCTTCCTTCCTTCCTTCCTTCCTTCCTTCCTTCCTTCCTTCCTTCCTTCCTTCCTTCCTTCCTTCCTTCCTTCCTTCCTTCTTTCTTCCTTTCTTGCTTTCTTTGTTTCCTTCCTTTGCTCCTTCCTTCCTTCCTTCTTTCTTTGTTTCTTTCTCCCTCATTTCCTTTCTTTTTCTTCTTTATTTTTTTGAAGTTAGGAATTAAATAAGAAATGAATGGAAAATGGGGATGGGGGCATAATTGGTGTCCTCAGATGTTTGAGGGACTCAAATGGAAGGGGCTTAATTTAAGTTTATTCCTCTTAGCCACAGAGAACAGAACAAAAAGGAGTGACAGAAAAATTTAGACTTGGGGTAAGGAATAACTTACTTACTGCTAGAGCCATCTGAAAGTAAAATGGGCTGTCGCTAGACTGGGGATTCTTAACTTTTTATCATGCCTTTGGCAGTCTAGTGAAGCCAGGGGCTCCCCTTCTCAGGGTGTTTTTAAATGCATAAAATAAGAATACATAGGAGTACAAAGGAAACCAATTCTATTAAAATCCAGTTATGGGGGCAGCTAGGTGGCGCAGTGGATAGAGCACCGGCCCTGGAGTCAGGAGGACCTGAGCTCAAATCCGGCCTCAGACACTTGACACTTACTAGCTGTGTGACCCTGGGCAAGTCACTTAACCCCAATTGCCTCACCAAAAAAAAAAAATCCAGTTATGTCTACATCTACATCTACATCATTTTTAAAAAATTGGATTACCGTTGCAGCATGGACTCCTGAGGAAGACCACGTGCTCTAGAGGTAATGCCCCCCCCCACACACACACACTTGAGGTCTTCAAGCAAAGGCTTAATGACTGTGTATTGTAACAGGGATTTTCTTTCATGTTCAGGTTGGATTAGCTGGCCTCTGAGTTCCTCTGGAATTGTTATTTGGTGGTATGTATTTTTTTTTAAGTAGGCTCTCATTCAGTCACATGAAGAAAGAAGGCCTACAGGCTGACATTTCACTCTTCACCTAATTTTATGGCCTGCTGTTGACTCTGACCCAGCAGCAGATTTATTTTCCTCAGTTCCCAAACTCTTTTTATATCACAGGTTTCTGTTCCTCAGCTGGTTCTTGGCTCTGGCCACTCACTGCCAGACAGTCACATCCATCATTGACTTGTTCCCCATATTGGCTGTTCCCAAATTCTTCCTTCCCTTAGTCCCTTCATCTACTCAAAGGTCCTCTCTGTCTACTTCACTCTTCAGGTATTTAAGGGAAGCTTATTTTCTCATCCTTTTCTGAAGATTTAGAAGGAGAGATATTCCCTCTTATAAAAATTCACACATGCATCCTTGATTATCTTCTTGCCACTGATGGATTTCATGCCAACATTCATCACTTTCTTCCCTAATGCATTAAATGTCTCCTCACCGAGTCCAATCCATTACAATCTAGTCCAATCCAACAGGTATTTATTACATGCTTACTACATGCAAGGCTCTGTTAGTTGCTGGGGTTATGAAGACAAAATGAAAAACCATACTTGCCTTTAAGGGGACCTTTTTCCACTGAGAGTTACAACATTTAAAGAAATAGTATATTCATGAAACCCTAAAAATTAAGAGAATTAAGAAAGGAGGTGGCACATGAACTAGGCCTTGAAGGAGACTAAGAATTCTAAAAGGCAGACATGAAGGGGGAGGGGAGTGAGGACAGTATATTCCAGGTTTGGTGGAAAACCTATAAAAGGGAAGAGAAGGGGGAAATCAAATTCCAAATTTGTGGAACAGTTTCCAGGACAGTTTGGCTGAAACATGGAGTTTATAAAGGGAAGTAATGTTCTGTAAGCTCGGGTGATGTAATAATAAGTTTGAATAAAGGAGAGCTCAAAGCCTTCTTAGGCTTCATAAGCATATATTTGCATAGGCTAGGTACATGGCTAGGTTAGTGGGAGGGACAATGGTCTCCGTTCCTGGAGCTTTACCCCATCCAGTCATTTGCACCTGAGTGCAGAAAGGGATTGAGAGCTAGGAAATCAAACAGTCATCAAACCCCAAAGCTCTGGTTGAGTAATCAGTGATGAATAGCCCAGTCTGGCCTTCAGAGATTAAGAATGGGAGCCATAGAGAAAGCTGACCATAAACTAGAGGGGGTTCTCACAAAGATACTCAAGCCCTGTACCAAGAAGTTTAATTCAAAAGCCAGACTTGAATCTGTGGCTGCTAGCTGGGGTTAATCCTATGCTCTTCCACTGAAATTGAGAGGTCTTGTACCCAAGAACCTGAAGGGAACAAGACAGGTTACAGTTTAAAGGACAAGGCCTGAGATAGTTTGACTGATTTTTGTTTTTTTTCCTGAGAGAGTTTTTGTTTCTCCTAAAACTTGAAGAAAGGGTTGGAGTTTGTCCAGGCTTGAGTGGCAGTAGAAAAAGGGTATAAGAAATTTAGTTGAGGTACAGAACTGCTGAGTGGTAGAAAGACCCATCACCATTGGGTATATACCACCCCCTCCTTTCCTTTTCCCCTGGCCCTAGACTTCCCAGAACCCATCCTGGCTTTTTGGATCACTCACAAGTTTTCAGTGGCATGGGAGTCACCAAATCTACTTCTGGAGAAATATAAAATTATCATGTCTGACTAACTGCTGCATCCTAAGGTGTTCTAGGCCTTACCATCTGCCTTGCCCCTACTCCCCCACCTGCTGGCTCTGTCATCTGACCTGCTGATGTAACCCAAAGACTTAATTCTCTTCAGTACCTTCAGTTCCCTGGACCTTCCAATTGGAGAGCTGGAGGGTAGAGTAATAGACTATTCCCCAAACCTCTCTTTAAAGAGGGTACAGGATTTTACAGCTAACTCTTCATTTCCCATCAGCTGCTCTGCTCAGTTTTGAGTTAGCATCATAGGTACTCTCTAGTAGAACACCCTCCCTTCTCAGCTTCCCCCATTGGATTGCAAACTCATTGAGGGACGGGATTATCTTTCTTTTTTCTTATTTTTATCCCAAACAATGCCTGGTACATAATTGATGTCAGGTTTTGTAATTCATCTCAACCCTGAACCCCAAGAATTTTCAGGTCTTTTCATCTGCCCTACAACCGAACATTCTTTTGTATATTATCCCTTAATTAGAGTGTGAACTCCTTGAGAGCAGTCTTGCTTTTTCTATTTGTATAACCAGTGCTTAGTACAAAACACTTAAGAAATTCTCTTTGTTTCATTCATTCATCCATTCATTTGTTAGCCTTAGGAAAAGTCTACCACCAGAAGAGAGAGAAGCATGGGAGGCTATGGTCAGAATGGGGAATTTCAGAGTTCTGCTTCATATAGGTGTTGAGATCAAGGGTATAGGAGAAAAGTGATATAAAAGCACAGACCATGGGAGTTAAGAAGGTTGACCTAGCAGGCAGGATATTTGGAGAGACATGAAGGTATACACTGAAGTCTCCAAAAAGGAGGGCATGGAATTAAGTGAAAAGGAAGTCTATGAGCCAAGTACTGAATTTCTGAAGAATGGAAGGAAAGACAGTGAACCAGTGACTGGGAGAAAGCTGCCCCCAGCATGTGGAGAGGGTGGTATAAATGGATGGAGTGAACACCTGGAAGAAGATGAGTTACTGAATAAGGGAGAATGACAACAAGGATATTCCTTTTCCTCCTCATGGTCCAGAGTGCATTTGGACATGCCTGGTTTCCTCTGTATTGAACAGAGCTTTGTTTTAATCCAGAGTTCCAAATAGCATTTAATTCTTCTTCTACCACACCCATACTTCAAAGAGCTGTGGATTACATCAGTGTGGGCCCTTCCTCCAAAAACATAGGTCACAATCCCAACACTCCCTGACCTAAAGGAGCTTACATCCTCATAGGGCAAAGACAATACAGAGAGCTGGAAACCCCAAATTTTATGTCTTATCTTCTCCCTTTGGAATATGGAGGGCAGGGAATTTCTTGTTTCTATTTGTATTCCTTTATCTTGTATCCCCAGCACATAGCACAGAACTTAGCATGTAGTAAGTAGTTAATAAATGCACATGCATTTATTCACTCATTCACTCATGTGATGTTATTTTTCTGTAAGTGAATATGAAGTAGGTTCCAGAGTTCCAGAAACTATATTTTGTCAAACTGCCACTCACTAGGTTTGGCCTCAGTTTTCTTACCTGTAAAGTGAAGAGGAAGGTCTCAAAGATTCCTTCTGGCTCTAAAATTCTGTGACTTTTTAGTTTCCTGTGAAAAAGGGTTTCGTTTCCTTCCTTCCTTCCTTCCTTCCTTCCTTCCTTCCTTCCTTCCTTCCTTCCTTCCTTCCTTCCTTCCTTCCTTCCTTCCTTCTTTTATCTTCTCCTCCTCCTCCTCTTCCTTCTTCTTCCTTCCTCCTCCCCTTTTTCTCTTTCTTCCTTCCTTAATTCCTTTATTTTTCTTTTCTTCCTTCTTTCCTTCCTTCCTTTCTTCCTCCATTTCTTCTTCCCTCCCTCCTTTCTTTCTCTTTCCTATCCTTTTCCATTTCCTCAGGAAAAAGGATCCTTCCATAATGACCATTTAACCTTTTTATCTTATTTTTAAAAAAGGGACCTAAACCATGATTTCAACATAAATTAATTCAATGTTATGGTTTATTACATATTGCATAATGAAATTAGTAAGACATATCATTGATGTATATCTAATTATTCCAGAGAACATGATAAATATTTGGCTAACCAAGGGGTCAACTGTTAAACTACTAAAAAAAGATTCTATCTTGTACTGAATCACAGACATGGAGAGCTATGGAATTATCTATTCACTAAAGAATGAGTGATTAGATAAATGATTACTTTTATGACTCATTCACAAAAGAAAGTTATTCTTGCATGCACCATAGGAACATCCACAAATGCATTCATCAGTTATAACAACACATTATTTTAAAAAACACATATTTTCCCACATGAGATGTAATCCCTTTTCTGTTAGCTTATTTTGTGTGATGAATGAAGAGCTTGTTCTCTGAACCTAGAGCTCAACAAAGGCATCCCAGACACAGAAGGGAACACAGAGGTCAGGTCATCTCACCCATCCCTGAGTAGGAATCCCCTCTATCATTTCTCTGATGAGTACTCTTCCAATTCTGAAGTGGAAATCCTTCCCTTATAGGGAACCCATTACCTCTCAAGGTACTTCATTCTCCATTTAAACCACTTTCATTTGTAAATATTAGCCAGCAATTATTTAGCACCAACTATGTGCCGGGAATTGTGCTAAGTGTTTTACAAATATTATATCATTTAGTTTTCACAACAACCCTGGGAGATAGGGGCTATTATCCTCATTTTATATTTGAGTAAACTGAGGTAAACCAAGATTAAGTGACTTGCCCAGGTTCACACCTGAGTTAATGAATTGCCCAGGTTAAGTATTTGAGGTTGGATTTGAACTCAGGTCTTTTTTACTCCAATCCTGACACTCTAGCTGCCTGAAGGTTTTCCTTGCATTAAAATGAAATCTGTTTCTCTGCAGCTTTTACTTATTTCCTCCTTGACTTTAGGGACCAAACAGAATTGATCTCCTTTCTTTAAGAGAATACTTTAAATATTGGAGAAAACAGCAATCAGGAGAAAACCTGATTATGTGACTTTCTATCTATCTATTATCTATCCATCTATCCCTTCCTTCTTCCCTCCATCTGTCCGTCTGTCCATCCATCCAGCTGTCCATCCGTCCATCTATCTAGACTTGGAGTCAGAAAGACCTGACTTCAAATCCTGCTTCAATAATAATTTAAATTCTCTTCAGCCTCAGTTTCCTCATCTATAAAATGGAAATAATAATAATAATAATAATAATAATAATAATTAGCTAATATTTATATAGTGCCAGGCACTGTGCTAAGTGTTTACAAATATAATTTCATTTGATCCTCACAACAGTCCTGGGAGGTGGGTGCTATTATTATTCCCACTTTTGCAGTTGAGGAAAGTGAGGCAGACAAAGGTTAAATGACTTACACAAGATCCTACAGCTAGTAAGTATCTGAGGCTAGATTTGAATTCAACCCTTCCTGACTCCAGGCCTAGGGCTCTATCCATTATCCACCTCCCAAACAGGGTTATTGTGAAAACCGAATGAGATAACAGAGATAGAGCATTTTGCAAGCCTCAAAGAGCTATAATGCTAACTCTTAGCTCCCTGTCCTGCAGTTCCTTCTCAGAATCTTGGATAAAATGCAAAGAGTAGGGAGAGAGAGGAGGATAGTTAGCAAGGATGGAAGGGTCAAATGAGGGGTTTTGGTTTTTTTTGGTTTTTAGGATAGAGGAGACATGAGCATGGTTAGAGTGGTAGGGAATGATCCAGTAGGCAGGAACTTGCTGCTACAGCCTCATTTCCAGCCTCCTCAGGTGAGAAAAGGAGCTGAATCTTCCTCTCACTGCTGTCCTGCTCTTTCCATTTTCTGTTGGGTACATCAGGTCCCCTGATGGAAGGTGGCAAAGGACCAGTCCTGGTATTTTACATATGCCCCAAAGCAATGTCTCCCATCTCGGCTAGCACCAAAAAAGTTTCCCCTTGTGCTACCTGCTGGATCTACCGAATGGGATGGAGAAACCTCCCCTTTGGTCTGTGGCCTTCCATCTCTTGTTGTGCCTGTCCTTTGAGGGCAGGGAGAGAGGAAGAGGTTGGTGGTGTGCAGGTTTGACTTCCATCTCCTGCTATGCCCTTTTCTACTTAATCTTCAGTGTCATGAAGCAGAACTTCTCACCTGATCATCTGACTGTAGACCTCCCATCTCCTACGGGCCTTGCCTGCATCCTGATCTTCTGATCCTTTGGGAACTCAAGTGGCAACCTCCACACAATGATGAACCTTCTCATACCTGGTCATATCCATCACATCACAATGATTCTGAACTCCTGTAGGTCATTATCAAAAGTCTATTCTTCACACACACACACACACACACACACACACACACACACACATACACACACATCTCCTGATGCCTTATTCTCATCTCCTACAACCCTCCCCACCATGATATTCAACCAAACACCACCTACCCCTGACACTGTGCCCTCTGGGCTGCCTGATCCATAAGTAACGAACTCTCCTTGATCTTAAATCTTTTCCTCTCCCACTCCTTTCATCCTCTAGTTATTAATGGAACCTGGTTCCACCAAGATGGCACAGGCTTTCTGACCTTTCCAGTCCTGGCTCCACCTTCATACCTTCTCCTTGGTCAAGAAAGGAGTCGAGATTTCTCCTTGTTCCCACTGTTGCTTCCAGGTTCTCTGCTTATCGGAGTCTCCTTCTTTTAGATTCATGCTATTCATATTTATTGTGTCACCTGGCTGGTGCCAAATGTTGGTCTAAACCTATTTTCTGCTTGACAGCTTTTTCATTTTCCTAGCAATTGAGTTCTTTTTAAGGGTAATTAATATTTTAGGTTTTTGAAATATTTAAAAAATATTTCAGAGGGGTTATTGAATTCATTTATTCTTATTTTTCCTTGTTTAGTCCATTCCATTGATCTTCTTTTCTATTTTTTAGTCAAATAGTTTTGATCTATGTCACTCTCCCTATTAATAAACTCCAGTGATTCCCTATCACCTCCGTCATCAAATATCAAATCCTCCATCATTCAAAACCTTTTACAACCTAGTCCCTGCCTACCTTTCCAGTCTTCTTACGTGTTACACATCCCTACCCTATATGCCAGAATGCAGTGGCACTGCCCTCTCTACTGTTCCTCCCCAAAAGCACTCCAATTCCAGACTCTGGACATTTTCACCAGCTTTTCCCCATTCCTGAAATACTCTCCATCTTCATCTCTGCCTCCTGACTTCCTTCAAGCTCAACCTAAAAGTTTATCTTCTCTATAAAACCTTTCCTGATCCTCCTTATGCTAGTACCTTCCCTCTAATATTTCCCAATTTAGCCTCCCTATAGCTTGTTTTTACATCATTATTTTCAGACTGTCTCCTCCATTAGACTGTGAGCTCCTTGAAGACAGGGACTGCCTCGTGCCTCTCTTTATATTTCCAGCACTTAGCTCAGTGCCTTGAACATAGTTGGCACTTAATAAATATTTATTTGCTGGCTATTATTGCACTATAAAATAGTTTGAGATTTAAAAGGGCTAATCCCCCTTTGTCTCTATTTCCCCCCTTTATTGCTATTGGGGGGGGGCAATGAGGGTTAAGTGACTTGCCCAGGGTCACACAGCTAGTAAGTGTCAAGTGTCTGTGGCCAGATTTGAACTCAGGTCCTCCTGAATCCAGGGCTGGTGCTTTATCCACTGTACCACCTAGCTACCCCTTTCCATTGATATTAAAGATTTGTTTCTCCAAAGAAATGATGTTATTATTGATTAGCTCTGTAAAGTACCCTGTTGGTAGTTTGATTGACATAGTGCTACGTCTATAAATTAACTTTGGTAGTATCATGTTTATTATTATATTGACACAGCCTGGCCATGAACACTGAATATTACTCCAGTCATTTAAATTGTTATTTCTTTAAGGAGTGGTCTCGCATTTTATGCATTTTGTAATTGTTTTGAATGTGACTTCCCTTTCTGTTAGTGTCTCCTGGATTTTGTATTGCTATCTCAACTGCTGTTATTTTGAGGATTGTATTTTGTAGCCTGCAATTTTACTGAATTTGCTTAATTACTTTTCTCACTGATTCCCTAGGATTTTCTAAGTAAACCATTATGTCAGCAAATAGGGATAGTTTTGTCTATTCTTTGTCTAGACTTGTGTCCTTCACATCTTTTCTTTTGTCCTATTGCTATTGCTAGCATTGCCAGAACATATGAAATAAAAGTAAGGAAAAATGATGTCCTTTCCCAGTAAATACAAGAATAAAGCTTCTGTTTCCCCATTGCAAATAATGATAAATTTTATTTATAGATAATATCATATTTAAAAGATGAACTCTCTGTGTCAGGGGCTTTTAATTTGGGGAATCTATAAACTTTTAAGAATACATTTTGATAACTATTTATACAGAATTGGTTTTCTTTATAACCCCATGAATTTTATTTTATATATTTAAAAATATTACTTTGAGAAGCAGTCCATAGGCTTCACCAGACTGCCAAAGGGGGTCCATGACATTAAAAAAAAGAACTTTAAGAATACCTGCTCTATGTCTATACTTCTTTGGGTTTTTTAAGTGTTGTATTTTGCATTTATTTAGGGAATTATAGTTGGGGATATTTCTGACTTTGATATGGTTAATTATATTAATTGACTTCAGATGTTAACTCAACCTTACACCTCAGGCACAAACTCAACTTGATCATAGTGAATGATGTTTTAGATAAATTCTTATTGTTTTGCCAACATTTCATTTTGAAAGTCTTCATTGATAATTATGAATTATATTGGTCTGTATTTCTCTTTGCTTTGTCTTTCCTGTTTTAGGTATTAAGATAAAAGGAGTTCAGTAGAATGTTTTTTTCTCAACTTTTGAGAATAATTTGTGCAATACAGGCATCAATTTTTCTTTCAAAGTTCGGTAAAATTGTCTTGTTAATTCATCTTGACCAGATTCCTTACTCATCCTTTACCCCTTAGTAATTTCCTTACATTTCTTTCTCAATTTCTTTTTTTTTTTTGTTTGGAATATTTAAGATCTGAGTTGATCACAATTTTTATTGTATTATTATCTGTAAACAATGTTAGGTATTTCTGCTTTTTATATGTGTCTGTGTATATGTGTATAAATATATACATACACATACAAAAACACATATGCATACATACACACACATATATATATATATATATATATATATATATACACATTCTTTAGTAGTTCCATTCAGAATTGCTACAGTCCTTTTAGCTCTAAATTGTTCAGCAATTTAATTCTATATCATCTCATTTTTATCTCTTAAATTTTTCTAGCTTTGAAAAAAGACCATTAAAATCTCCTAATATTATGTTGTTACTTGATGTATTTTTGCAATTCAGTTAAATTTCTCATTATGAATGTACATGCTATAACATTTGCTGCCTATGCATTTGATAATGATATGAGTTCATTTTTGATGATTACATTAAGGATCCTGTAAGGATAAAAGTGCTTTCTTGCTTATTTCTATTGACATTCTGAATTTTTATTTTCTCATTGATAGCGTGATTGGAACTCCTGTTTTTTTGGATTCACTTGATGCGTAGCAAATTTTGTTCCAGGCTCTCATTTTATGTGTGTTTTTAATTTTTACATGCCTCTTGTAAACAACACCTTGTGCAGCTCTCTTTTCTTATGCATTCTTCCACTAACTTTTATTTTAGTGAATTGTTTAGTGGACTAAAATTTAGTTGTGAATTAGGTTTGTATTTTTCTCCATTTATATCTCTAATGTTGATTTTTTTTCTCTTAAGTTTTTTTCGAAACTCCTTACTCTTTTAAATCAATACTTTCATCTCTTCAATTAGTTTTACTTTAACTACTTTGATTCAACTGTATTACCACAGGCTATTCCTGACACCTTCCCACCACACTAACTGCCCATTCCCATACTCTCATTTGTTAGCCCTTTCCTTAGCTTTATGGTGTTATTTATGTGGTATGCCTTCTGAGCTTGTTGTTTGGGGGTCCCAGAGCCACTAGACTTCTAACATTGTTGTTGCTGAGCCCCCACAAGTATGCTCTCCATTAACAATAAACCAGCCAAACAATTTGCCTTTGGAGTGTGAGGGGGGAATATTTACTGAGATTGTATGGTAAGAAAAGTTGATATAGGACTTTCTTCCTCTAATCTGGGTTGTACACTGCCACAAATGGAAATAGCAAAGGAAGAATGAGCTAAATTTAGAGTACAATGATAGAGTCACATATAGAGAGATTATATATGGCATCAGGATAACTCACAATTCCTGCAGTGTATGGTATTTTTCCTTTTTTTTTTTTTAATGTCCTGAATAAGTCACCCTTAGGTGGGGCCTTATATAGGGCTCTTCTGACTTTTTTCTGTGAAGGATCATAATCCCTCAAAATGTCTTTCCTCAGGGGACTATAGCTTTGAATCCATGTTTTTCCTTGATATGTCTTTCATGTGTTTTTGGTTACTTACAACTCTTTATTTGAAAACTATTCATATAACTTTTGGCCATTAGAGATTGACTCTTGATTTGATATATTTGTGCCAAGTCCCTATAAATCATGCATATCAGATTTCTTCACGTTTATCAGATAGGTTTCCTTTTCCCCCCTCTCAATCTCTATTCTCATGTTAGGTGTATTAATTTTTTTACAGTCTTTAATTTTGTGTAATCCAAATTTTATTTATAGTTACTAGTTATCATTGCTACTAATTATTATTTCTAATAATAAAAATACAAATTAAAAATAAAACAATTATGAATTTTACTTCCCATCTATCAAAGTGACCAAAATGATAAAAAAAATGGGACTAGTCTATGGTGGACGAGCTTTAAGAAGATTAGGACATTATTATGTTGTGGAACTTGAATTGGTTCTAGCTAATCTGGAAAATTATTTGAAATTTTGTTATAAAAATTATTTATTTTCTTTTACCCAATAATTTCACTGCTTGGCATATGCTCCTGAGCAGATTAAATATAGAAAGATCCCAATTTATGCCAAAATATCCTTAGCAATACTTTTTAGGTAGGAAAAACCTAGAGATAAAGTGGGTGCTCATTGATTGGGGAATGACAAGAGCCAAGATGGCACAACAAGTTATCATCTGTGAATGTATTAGATTACTATCTTGCTCCGAAGTTGGGAGGGTCTGAGTTCAAATCTCACCTCAGACACTTACTAGCTGTGTTACCCTGGGAAAGTCATTTAACCCCAATTGCCTCAAACATATAGGGCCATCTCTAGTCATCCTGATTTTTATCTTGCCACTGGACCCAGATGGCTCTGGAGGAGAGAGTGAGGTTGGTGACCTTGCACAGCCTTCCCTCACTTCAATTCACTATAAGTCATGACATCACCTGGATGTCATGTTCCTCTTTAAGAATGAAGGACAAGGGGCAGCTAGGTGGTACAGTGGATAGAGCACTGGCCTTGGATTCAGGAGTACCTGAGTTCAAATCCAGCCTCAGACACTTGACAGTTACTAGCTGTGTGACCCTGGGCAAGTCACTTAACCCCAATTGCCTCACTAAAAACAAAACAAAAAAAAAACTTAAAAAAAAAAAGAAGGAAGGACAAACAACAACAATAAGAATTCATAGAAACCTAAGAAGACTTGTGTGGACTGACAGTCAAAATAGCAAATCAAATAGAACAATATATTCAAAACAATTACAAGCATGTAAACAAATACAGCATGAAAAGATACCCAAACTCACTAATTGTAATGATTAATAAAACTTCAGAAGAGCAATGGTGAAATACATCTTTCCCCATTCGACTGTAAGCTCCTTGAGATCAAGGGCTATCTTTTACCTTTGTATTCCCAGCATTTAGCCCAGTGCCTGGCATATAGTAGGTGTTTAGTAAAGACTTGTTGACTCTATTTTCAGTAGAGAGGATTATGATACAGAATATGGTATGCCCTGTTAGTGGCATTTGCTAGTTAGTTTTGTTGCTTAGTTTTATTTATTGATCTTTGTTACAAGGGAGGTTCAGTTATGGGGGAATTTATTGGGAAATGATGAAAGACATTAATAATACCTCTTTTTGGAGTATTGTTGCTTCCCTCCTTACTTTTCAGATTTCAGAGATTATGGATGTGGAAAAGTATATTTACTGTAAAACTTTATTGATGTATTAGTTTTGCTGAACTGCTTCCACACCCCCATATTTTTCTTTCTTATAAAGGATGACTTGCTTGATAGAGAGACATATTAAGAAATAAGGTGATATAAAGACAAGATATCAATAAAAAGGTTAAAATATTAATGCTCCCCAAAACATAACCAAAGGGCTGCTTCAGTTACATCATCCTTGTTGATGAGATTGTTAATCTGTATTTTGTCTTCTTTTTAAGGTGGGCCATAAATCATGGAGGGACAACAAACCAAGCCAGTGGAAACATTCCAGAGTTGAAGATCCCTTATAGAATAAGCTTACATATATGTGAACAGGCCTTAACCAACGGAGAGCTCAATGAGGTGATTTCATTCATCACCAGATCATGTCACACATTTCTGTAGTGTGTGACGGGCAAGTACTTTCTTTGCCCATGTAACACATGTCATAGTGATGTTGTACCACCATGCCCCAGTTTACAAGTGAGGAAACTGAAGTTGGTTAGAGAAGGAAAATGACATGCCCAAGGTCATAGGGCTAATAAGAAGGAGAGTTGGGACTCAACTCTAATTCCAATACTCTTTTTTGTGGAGCAATGAGGATTAAGTGACTTGCCCAGGGTCACACAGCTAGTAAGTGTCAAGTATCTGAGGCAGGATTTGACTCAGGTCCTCCAGAATCCAGGGTCGGTGCTTTATCCACTGTGCCACCTAGCCGCCCTCTCCAGTACTCTTTTTATTATACCATCTGATGCCCTAGGGGAAAGAGGAAAAAAGCATTTGTTAAGCACCAACTATGAGCCGGCCACTATGCTAAGTGCTTTGCAAATGTTATTGCATTTGAAATAACAATTTAATGGGGGATATTTAAGTTTAACATGAAAATTTCTCTACTGCGATGTACATTATTCACCAGTTATAAGCAAAACAAATTAGATTTATAGGAAAAATTAATTGTATATATTAATTATATAGAGAATAGTAATTTACTGTGGGTACATGATGGCCTAAACTCTGTTCTTTTTACCTTTCTTAATGTACTGAGAGGAATGATTAAATAATTTCATTGCATGAAATCACCATAAATTCAGAGTCAGAGAACCTGGATTTGAATCCTAAATTTGTCAGTTGCTCTCTGTATGACCTTGGGTAAGTCATTTAATTTTCCTGCATTTATATCTTCCTCTGTAAAATAAGATTAGATTAGCTGATTTTTAAGGCCTCTGCTACTGGTTCAAAAACCCCATTATTGGGGACAGCTAGGTGGTGCAGTGGATAAAGCACTGACCCTGGATTCAGAAGGACCTGAATTCAAATCCAGCCTCAGACACTTGACACTCACTTTTTGCACCTTGAGTCCTTCCCAGGTTAACATACTTCATCATTGGCCCCCCTGCAGAAACAGCCAGTCATTGCATTGTCCAGGGCCCTTATGTATTTCAAAGCAATTTTTATTTACAAAGTGATTGTCCTCATATAAATTGTTCTCCTAACTCTGCTCACTTAGGATTGCATCAGTTTTAGACTGTCCAGAATTCTCTGAAGTCATCTCTTTCATCATTTCTTACAGCAAAATAATATTCTATTACATTTATGTACCACAAATTGTTCAGACATTCTCCAATTGATGGCCAACCTCTTAAATTCTAATTCCCCCTTTTAATCTTCCTTTCTGGACCAGGACATTTGTTTTATCTGTGGCTGTTCCTTCCCTGGTATTATCCTCCTTTTAGCGCCACTCCCCAGCCCTGATTTTTTCCTCTATTAAATTGTATATATTTCTACACCAAACTAATTGTGTTCACGTGTGTGTGTGTGTGTGTGTGTGTGTGTGTGTGTGTGCTCCGTGCTCCCTGGTCTGTCTCAGATAAGAATGAGAGGCACATCTGATCCCATTATCCCCAGTTGTTCTTTGATATTTTTATTTTTTTTCTCACATATCCCAATTATGAGAAACACCAAGTTCCACTCCCTTCTTTTCCTCCTTTCTGCACTAATGTGTTTCTTTTATCCTCCCCTCTCCAAAACCTCAGAACAGAATAAATCAACTCCCAGTTCCTCTGCTTTTCTTATTTAACTCCCTCAATACCATTTGAGGACATTAAGGTTCTGAATAGACACTTGTTTCTTCTTCCCCTATTATTATGTTAGCAATACATCGTTACACAGCCCCTTGCAATTGTTCAAATAAATTTCAATTTTCTAGACTTCAAATTCATGCCATTTGAAGATCAGTTGACTGATCTGGGGATATTTATTCTAGAGAAGGGAAGGTTTAGGTGGGGAAAGATTCAAGCATTTGACGGGCTGTGACATAGAAAAGGGATTAGACTTGTTCTGCCCCAAAAGGCAGAGCTAGTGAATGTGACTGACTCCTTTCTGTAGAAGTAATTGGTGGAGTCTGCTTGATAAATAGAAAAAACCTAATAGTTAGAGCCACCCCAAAGTGGGAATGGGATGCTTCACAAGGTGGTGGTAGGCCCTGCCCCATCAGAAGTCTTCAAGGAAAAGATGGATAAGTACTCTTCACAGTGGAATGTTGCAATGGGGATTCATTCAGCTGTGGGTTAGTCTAGGAGCCTGAAGAGCTGACATCCAGTCCTGAAATTCTGTGATTCACTTGTGTACCACAACAACAGAGAGAGGTAAGTGACTTATCTAGAGTCACACAGCTGGTAAGTTTCTGAAGTAGGATTTAAACTTTGGTCCTCCTGGCTCCAGATCCAGCAGCACTCATCCCACTCCACCATTTAACTGCCTACTCGACCTAACTGAAACATTCCTGAACCCTGCAAAACCCTGCCCTGCAAAAAACCAAAAAAAACCCCCCAAAACCCTGAAGGGGCCATGATCAGTTTTGGTGGGAATCATATGCAGGAACAGATGAAATCTTGCATCTTTGGAAGTAATGATATAAGTACATGATTTCATACCAAATATTTTAGGGGAAAATGTTGCTATCATTAATATTTCTCTATAGAACCATGACTTGTATCCCATGGAACACTGGGGTCCATGGAACATAATGTGGCAAATGCTTTTCATATGTAGTATTCCTTATGTGTTTAAAATCTTCAGGGAAGGGAGAAAATACCCACACATAAAAAATAAGTCTGGGAGAAATCACCTTCAATAGTTTCATTACTTTGACAAAAGAATTCCTAGATCATTGAAAATCTTTGATGTAAAGAATAAGTTAAATACATTGTTTCTCATATTATTAGCAGAGATGTTACCTCCTGACCTTTCTTCAGAGATTTTTAGAACATTTGAGGCAGCTGATAATAGTTTAATATCACTTTCTTCACATTGATTAAATACACTTCATACATCAGTGAACAATGAGTAACATTCAGCCAGGCTGGCCACTGAGCTGCCTGTAAAGATGATAAAATAAAAAATTAATCTTCAAAGTAAAGTCAAGCCTGAAATTGAAATCTTTGACGCATACATTTCATAATTAGTTCATTCTGCTAGATAAAAAAAAGTAAGCAGAGCGCCCTTAAAACAATCCATATCTTTTTAAATATAGAAAGTTAACAAACAGCCCCTGAGTTCTCTGCTTTTATACTCAAAACAAAAATTCTGTTTTAGGTTTTATTTCAGAGTTTTAGAAAAGGGTTAACACACACAGACATTCAGGCAGATCAGCACCGTCGCATTTTACGGGTTTGCCAGTTCTTCCAACTGCTCCAGTCTAGATCACTGAACTATAGCTTGGCCAGGGAAGAGGCTATTCTAGATCAACAAATATTCAGGTTAATAGAATTTACCACCTTTATCATATCTAGATTTCCATTGTTTGTGATTTCAAATACAATATACTGTTAATAACAATTATCATCTAATCATGGGGGTAGAGCATAAAGTCCTGAGTTCAAGTCCACCCTTAGACTGAACAAGTCACTTGATCTCTATCTGCTTTACCTTCCTCATCTATAAAACGAGGATAATCATAGCATCTTCCTCCCAAGGTTGTTGTAAGGGTAAATTAGATAATATGTGTAAGGTACTTTTCAAATCATAAAACTCTGTACAAGTGCTAGCTATTATCATTATAGGGGCAGCTAGGTGGCACAGTGGATAGAGCACCAGGCCTGGAGTCAGGGAGACTCATTTTCTTGAGTTCAAATCTGGTCTTAGACATTTACTAGCTGTGTGATCCTGGGAAAGTCACTTAACCCAGTCTACCTCAGTATCCTCATCTGTAAAATGAGCTGGAGAGGGGCAACTAGATGGCGCAGTGGATAGAGCACCGGCCCTGGAGTCAGGAGTACCTGAGTTCAAATCTGGCCTCAGACACTTAACACTTACTAGCTGTGTGACCCTGGGCAAGTCACTTAACCCCAATTGCCTCACTTAAAAAAAAATGAGCTGGAGAAAGAAATGGCAAACCACTCCAACATCCTTGCCAAGAACACCCCAAAAAGAGTCATAGTCAGACATGACTGAAAAATGACCAACCAACTATTAGCATTATAAATCTGTCGGCTGAGGCAAGAGTACTACAAAACACCTAAGGCAAAATGATGCGGTAAGGAAAGCAGATTAGGGCCAGAGACTTTAGCACTCAGAACAAAAGTCCAGGAGGGGACAGAGACGCAGGAAGCTTCGGGGAGGCCCTCTAGCAAGGAGACCAGAGCATGGCCAAGCCAGGGAGAAGGTTACCTTAGGTCTATCCACTGAGACACTGTCCACTGTCTACTCTCCAGGGAGATAGCCCCTATCTGGCATTTTTCAGTATTCATCAATTGATTAACTAATTAATCCTAGTAGCAAGGTGCTAAGCTCAGTTATTTGTGGCTACTGAAAGAATTCTAATAGTGTCAGTACCCTCTTGATTTTAACCCTTTGGGGTAAAGCCCACAGGAGTCACAAGGCTATACCAGACTCAGAGAGCTGGGAAGAGGCTTCAGCAGCCCTTTGGTCCCACCCGAGGGATTGTATAATCCCTAAAATCTCATCATGAGCAGAATGTCCACCCTGATGCCCAGGGCAAGTGGTCAGACAGCATGCTGAAGACTTCCACTGAGGAGGAGACCCCTGAGTTCCAGGGTCAGCTCGTTCCACCTTTCCACAGGTGTCATCATTAGGAATTGTTCCTTATTTCAAGCCTTCATTTGCCTCTTGTCCCTACTTTCTGCCCTCTAGCACCAAACGAATAAATTCAATCCCTTTCCCCCATGGGAGTTTCCCAGGTTCTGAAGGACAGCTCCTTGGTCTTCTGTGATACTCTACAGCCAGGCTTTGCAGACAGCCCAGGGCTCTTTTTCTCCACCATTCTACTCATCACTTTGTTTTGGAATTTTTCCACTGCTTATATATAGGGGTGTCTGTGTGTGTGTGTGTGTGTGTGTGTGTGTGAATGTTTTGTCAACATCCGTTAAAATGTTTTTCCCCACTGAATATGTCCCCATTGTGACATATTTTGTGTCTCATGTGCCACAAATAGATGTTTGTTAGTCATTATGTGTGTGTGTGTGTGTGTGTGTGTGTGTGTGTGTGTGTATGCCAAGCACCATGTTAATTGTTCAGGATAAAAAGAAAGGAAAAAAAGCAGTCACCGCTCTCAAAGAGCTCAGTAACCTATTTGGATACTTCTGTTCTTCAGAGCTAGAGTTGTGCAAATCCAAATGATTTTTATACTGATAACCCTGATGCCTTTCTGTACTTTTTATTTTCTGAGTGGGTTCAGGTATGTTTCAGTTTGGTCTAGTAGGCAGTTAGATGGTGGAGTGGGACAAGTGTTGCTGGATCTGGAGCCAGGAGGACAAAAGTTCAAATACTACTTCAGAAACTTACCAGCTGTGTGACTCTAGACAAATCACTTGCCTCTCTCTGTTGTGCTTTCCTCATCTATAAAATGGGGTAGACAGTAATAGCTCCAAGAATACAGGTAGTTGCAAGGATCAAATGAGATAACATATGGGTGATGGGAAGGATCAAGTGAAATAACGTGTGCAAAGCACTTTGTCAGCCTTCAGGTGCTAGCTAAAGGCAAGCTATTTTATTATTCTTGTTCAATTATAGGATTATAATTGTTGTCATTAATAATAATTAGGAAAGGTAACGTATTCAGTAGAGGTTAGAGGACAGGCTTTGGAATTGGGAAGTTCTGGGTTCAAATCCTAACTCTGACATGGACTAGCTGTGACTGTCGGCAACTCTCTTACATCTGTAGTGTCTTAGGTCTAATCTAAGATTTACTCTCTCTCTCTCTCTCTCTCTCTCTCTCTCTCTCTCTCTCTCTCTCTCTCTCTCTCTCACACACACACACACACACACACACACGTGTGTGTACACACAGGCACGTACACAGAGTTGCCAGTATGGATCAATGAACTCTGCTAGGATTTCCCTACAACAATGACATCACAGTTTTGATACTCTTCAAACATGTACACACACACACACACACACACAGAAATGAGAGGATTGTATAATTCCTAAGATCTCATCTAGCTTTAACATTCTATAATTATTTAAATGGATTTCAGATCACATAGTTTAGGGGAAAGGGTAGGGCTATGGTAGGATTGGAATGTATTCCTGAGAGGACTAGGAAGCAAGGAGAAGTAAAATTGCAAAATGGCCATGGACTTCCACACAGTCACAAAGCATTAGTACCAAATGGATCGATTCATGATTGACTCCTCTCTACTTCCTCCATCTTATTTTATAGGTGAGAAAATGGAATTAAAGTACATTACACAAGGTCACTCTGCTTATAGCAAAGCCAAGACTTGAATCTAGATCTCTTCATTATTAGTGAAAATACAGGAATGTTGTGCCTTGGCACTAGGAGATCTAGATCCTTGGTTGTATTATCTTTCTTTTCTCATGAGTGACCTCAGAAGTACAAGATCATATGACTGAGAATAGACAAGAGACCATAGAGTTGAGAGCATCAGAGGTCAGAAGACCAACAAGTAGCAAGTCTTGACAAAGATTCAAAAGAATGAATAACTGATTGGGAATATAAATCTAATGAAGTGAAGGACAGTTCAGAAGAAGTAAGTCATAAAACACCATAATGCAAGAAATTACACAAGAAAACTATCTAGACCAGTTTTTTTTTGGGGGGGGGTATGCAATTGGGGTTAAGTGACTTGCCTATAGTCACACAGCTAGTAAGTATTAAGTGTCTGAGGTCGGATTTGAACTCAGGTCTTCCTGACTCCAGGGCCGGTGCTCTATCCACTGCACCACCTAGCTGCCCTCTAGACCTTCTTAATATAGAAAACAAAGCGCCATTAAAAAGAATCTATTACTTCCAGAAATCATAGGTTTCAATCTGGAAAAGATCTTACCAGTCATATAGTCAGACCTCATCATTTTGTTTATAAGGATCCTGGAAGACCCAAGAGGTTAAGAAACAAGTCCAAAGCAACCCAAAGTAGCAAAATCAGGATTTGACCTCAGACCATCTATTTCAACCCATTTTTTCATTAAATAGATGAAGACACTGAAGCCTAGAGAGAAGTGATTTATCAAAGGTGTTCATGAAAACAAACTCCAAACCTGAAAAAAAGTTTTAGAAATTTATTAGTTCAGTTGATAGAGGAGAGAATCAGAAGGCAGGTGTGGATCCCTCTCCCCAGGTTCTGGAAGGTTTACATTATATAGGATTTTGACAAAGGCATCCACATATAAGTAACAAAAAAATCACATGTACTTCAATTATGTAATTTCACAGAGAGGGCAACTTGAAAACCAGGTAGATTGAGATGGAGAAGAGTAAATGTAAACACTCAATAAAATTTGGGTCAGTCCAAAACACAGGAACCCAAAGAAACAGCTTGTGTGTACCCTAAATAAGAAAGCTTTTAGTGGATTCAGGACCTGGGGAAGCCCCAAATATTTTGTAGCCATCTCCAGAATTCCTAGAGTTAGTAGGGTCAGGCAACATTCTGGTTATAGATCACATAAAGTTGGATTTAAACAGTCTATTTTTCTAAACATTATAATAAACCATTTTCCCCACAAAGGTCACATAGTGCTGGATTTGAACCTGGGTCTTCTGGTTCCCAATCCAGTGTTTATTCCTCTCCACCAAACCACCTTATTTTTTGCACCTCTTTTGACAGGTGTACTAAAGCCCCACATTTACCTTCTGCAGCCCTGAGGCTGTTCACTAGAAGAGGGATGGACATCTACTTGAAAGACCTGGAGAGATATGAGCTGGTAAGGAAAAGCATTTGGAAAAGGAAACATTTAGAAACCTGAATGTCCTTAAAACTAAGGAGTCATTGCCCTATTGCTTTTGTATGTTAAACCAAGGTTGTAATATAATCCCAACACAATGTTGCTGTGATTGAGGGTCTTTATCCCCAACTAGTAGAGATCCACCTAACCTCTTCTCTTACAAAAGAAAGGACCTTCTCAACTGGCTTTCTGTGAAATGTTGTAGTTTCCATTCATTGGTAAATACACATCATTAGCGTAGTATCTATCAGGTGGCCAGCACTCTCAAGTTAATGGTGTGGTTTCCTGAGCCTCCCCTTTCCCTGTCTGCTTAAATGATCCTTGGCATTCCTTCAATATATATAGAGAGAGCCTTTCATTAGACAGCTAGAGATGAAATTTTAAATGCGAGTACATTTAAGGGAAATTCCCTTCCCTTATTTTATGCATTTTAAAATATTATGCTGAAAAGGGTTGGCTGCATTTCACTAGACTGACAAAGAAGGCCATCACACACCCACAAAAGAGTAAGAACTGATCTTAAGTGATCTGTATGGCCAGGGCTAGTTGCAAAAGGCATGATGAGAGCTGAAAGGGAAAATTTTTTACTTAAACTCCTGCTAATATCCCATGCAGAAGAGCCACCACACTGGTCTAGGACCTCACCACTCTTTGCCTTGACTTTTCCAATAACCTACTGGCTGGTCTCCCTGGTTCTGTTCTCTCTCCTTTCCAGTGCACCTGCCACATAGTTATCAAATATTTCTAACACACAGGTTTGAATTCTCCTACAAACAAAATCTTTCCTGTCTCTCTATTCCCTAAACTATAATCTCCTTTGCTTGGTGTTTAAAGCCCTCTACAATCTGACTTCAAGCTATTGTTGACTCCAAGCCTTCTTTCATGCTACTCCTCTATATCTCAGTTATAATTAAACTAGGCACCCAGCTTGACCTCAATTTTGTCATGTACTCCACCTCCCTGTGCACTCTTTTTTTTTTTTTTTGGTGGGGCAGTTGGGGTTAAGTGACTTGCCCAGGATCACACTGTGATGAAATAATGGGATTTAGCAGATATTCAAAGACCCACCTGGAGATTAATCTATACTGATTGAATCAAGTGAGAGTGATTGACTGATGATTAAGCCTACTTCAAGTTAATAGGATTGTAATCATACCTGGCTATCCCTTAAGAAGATATTGTTCTCAGAAACTAGACTGTGAACTCAACTTGAGAACACCTTCAAAGACAATGGATTTGGATGACGTCAACCAATCACCTTGAAGCAGTGTGTAAGGACTGCCTCTGTTCCAGATCTATAAAAAAAGCAGGCTCATGGAGGAGGACTTCAGGAAGAACCCAACCAGGCTGGAACTCTAGACTAGACTGGAGCTGAAGCTTCTGATTTAAGGTGACCACAATTTAGATTTTAAACATCACAACACAGCTAGTAAGTGTTAAGTGTCTGAGGCTGGATTTGAACTCAGGTCCTCCTGAATCCAGAGCCGGTGCTCTATCCACTGTGCCACCTAGCTGCCCCACTGTGCACTCTTACAGGCCATCACACAGGCCTTTTGCATGCCTGGAATACATTCTCTCCTCATCTCTATTTGTCAACATCCTTCTCATCATCAAGGTCCAACTCAGGGAACTTCTCCCTGAGGCCATCTCTTGGCTTAAAGTGAGCCTCGGGTTTTCTAAGTGCATTTGCCTGCATCTCTCTTCTACTTCTAGGTCATTCCATCCTATATTATGCTTATGGAACCACAGCATCACCAGATTCTACAATAGAAAGAACCTCTCATAGGCTGAGCCCTCCTCAAATGTAGTCTCCCTAAAGGTACACCTAGATTCAGGGCACACAGTAGGTCAGCATCCATTCTTACAAACTCTAGCTGATGCTTCTTGTTTTTGTAACGATCTAATAAGAAAGTATATTGATCCAAGCAAAAGTCATTAAATTAAGATAGAACAGGGGCAGATAGGTGGTGCAGTGGATAGAGTACTGGCCCTGGAGTCAGGAGGACCTGAGTTCAAATCTAGCCTCAGACACTTGAAACTTACTAGCTGTGTGACCCTGGGCAAGTCACTTAACCCCAATTGTCTCACAAAAAAAAAGATTGAACAGCAATATGAATAACAAGGAATCCCCCTTCCTCTGTACACACATTGACAAATACTCCCACAAATTTTCTTGTTTGATAATGAACACTTTTAATGAATGCGCATGGCCATGGAGCCCTTGTGGGAAGTATATATCTTGCTGTACCCACAATACTTCTGGCATCATCTCCTGGGCTGTCTTTCCCACTGTATAACCATCTTCCATTTCTCCCCTTAATTGCAGCTGTTCTCATCTTCCTCCCCCATAGCCAGATCTCTTGTGAGAAAGCCCACAACCCAAATCTGTTTCACCACTTGTGAGTTACCTTCAACCAATCAACAAAATTCAGTTCTTACGTGGGCAAGTTTTCCTTTCCCATTTTTTTTTTTTTGTATTTTCCTCAGTGCCTACTCATTTAAGCTTCCAAGCTATTTAAAGAAAGTGGAGAAAATTCCTTTCAACTCTCATCATGTCTTTGACAACTAGCCCTGGCCATGCAGATTACTTAAGATCAGGAGTTCTTATTCTTTTGTGGGTGTGTAATGGCTTTCTTTGTCAGTCTAGTGAAATCCAAGCAACCCTTTTCAGCGTAATATTTTAAAATACATAAAGTAAAATACACAGCATTACAAAGGAAATTTTCTTTTCTTTTATTTTATTGAAACAAAGATGTAATTTTCCTCATCCAAGTTCACCTGAAAAGACCCCCTGAAATCTATCCACCAACACCCCTGTTTTAGAGTCTTACTTTATCAATACTCGAGGAGCAAGGTGAAACTGAAGACCTTTGTCCAGTAATTCCAGACAACTCTGGGGTCAGTGAGCCAGACTTCCTCTCTGGAAATCTCTCCTTCCTCTTTCAAGTCTCAGAAAAAACTCTTACAAGAAACCTTTCCCAGTTCCCCTTAATCTTAGTGCCTTCCTGGGGGAGGCTAGGCGGCACAGTGGATAAAGCACCGGCCCTGGATTCAGGAGGACCTGAGTTCAAATCCTGCCTCAGACACTTGACACTTACTAGCTGTGTGACCCTAGGCAAGTCACTTAACCCCCATTGCCCCGCAAAAAAAAAAAAAATCTTAGTGCCTTCCTTCTGAGATCATATCCAATATATCCTTTGAATATCATGTTTGTACATAATTCTTTGTATGTTTTTGGACTGTGAGCTCCTTGAGGGCAGGGGCTGTTCTTGCCTTTCTTTGTATCCTTAGCACTTAGTAAAGTGCCTAGCACACAATAGGCATTGAATAAATACTAGTTGATTGACAGACTGATTGATCCAGTCTAATGTTCCCTCTACCTGGGAGAAATTTGTTTTAAAAGAATAAATGTAAAAGACTGTTGATTGAACAAGAGGAGTTTTGCAATGAAGCAAAACTGAGCCACAAAATTCCAAGTATGATCAATTTATCAGCAAGGCTAGAAGGTGCCAATAAAAGAGGTCAATGACCCCTTTGTAAAGCCAGAGACCTATCTGACAGTCAGAGCAGATTTTTATACAGTTAGCTACATAAAGTCTAGTGAGGCAAACTAAACCAAGATTATGATCCGTCTATATCAGAGGTCAGGGTGGGCTTGCATTTGGCCTGACTCACATGAGGGAATCACCAGGACCCATGGCAATGGCAAAAATATTCTGGAAAGCCCTGTGTTGACCAACGCCTACACTCGAGTAGTCCAATATTAGGCTTATGACCAGGCAGAACATCTCACGATCACATTGACTCATCTTCCCTCCTCCCTTCCAAAATAAGACAGATTGAGTCCAAGCTGTAGCCCATGGAAATGGGGAAGTTAAACTCTTATAAACTTCAATCTTAATGCTTATAAAATTAAATCTAACTCTAAGCCATAAGTGCTGGTTCCAGTGATTAGACAAAATTCCCAATTAATACTTAATAAATGATATAAAATAAAGTGGGGTATCAATTTCCAATTTCACAGAGGTAAACTCCCAGGATTACTTGTAATCCCCCTTTATATGAGGATTTCCTGCGGCTCCCTCCATTCTCCAAATTCTTTGTATGAACTATTTGGTGCTGGAGAGAGGAAAGATAGCATTTTTATTCTCTCTCAACTTCTTGCTGTGTTATCTATCTCTGTAGCAGAGCCACTTAGTTCATCTTCTCCCCAGCCAAATAGAGGTGGTAGCTCTAGATTTCTCTTAATATGTGAGACCTCCTCCAGAGGATTATTCCTTTCCTTGCCCTCCTTGCCACCCTGTGGATCTTTTCCCTTCCCCTTTCCCCTTAGTCTTCAGTTATGATCCCTATCCTTTACCAAATATGCCTTCATGGGAGAATGCTATTGATTTTTCTTCAGTCACTCAAATGGGGAAGAGAAGGTTAATGATGAATAAATCCCAATTTTCACTGTACTTTTTGGAGTCCATTTTGGTTGTCCAAGATCGGTTAGAAGATCCTTGAAAATAAAGACAGTCATTTATTACTTAGCCCAATGCTTTACCCATACTAAAAACGTAATTGAATTGAGTTTATTTGAAGGAAATGAAACCAAACTGGAACTTAGTCTCCCCACATTCTGATCCCAGCTTTGTCATTAATTACCTTTGTGACCTCAGGTAAGCCCCTTCCCCTCTGGGCTTTGATTTCCACAACTCTAAAATGAAGGTTTGGAACTAGGTGGCACCTAAGGTCCCTTTCAACTATCCCAGGGGATGGTTCAACAATGTTCTGAGGTCACTTCACTCAGTTCTAGTGTTCTATGTTCCCTGGTGTTCTAAGGCCCCTCCCAGCTCTGATAGTCTATGTTGTTTTTAGAGCCCTCCCAGCTAAAACTTCTCCATGCTAAGTTTCTTTCCACCTCTAACATCATGAGTTTTTCTAGAAAGTTTTGATAGGATTATATAGAACGTTGGGCCATTGAGTCCCAAAGGAGGAAAAAGGTACGGAAAAAGGAGGCTGGATCTCCATCTACTTCCATTTCAGTTCAGTTCAGCAAATATTTGTTGTGTCTGCCCTACGCGACACTCTCCCTGGTACAGGACAAAGACAAAAGGAAAAACAGACTCTGCCCTCAAGGAACTTTCATTGTACCGGAGAGATCCAACATGTATAAGTAAATATAAAATAATCGGAGGAGGGCGAGGTGCTAGCACCTTGGGCTGTGATGCGAAGTCTAACCCTGGTTCTCAAGAACAATTTTACCCAATTTGGGTTAGTTCTAAACATTTCATATCTATGTTTTTCCTTCCCATCTTTTTATAGTAAAAACAAATGATCTTTCACCAATCCCCAAAGTTTAGTGCCAATAACTGAGTGAAGGAAATGTCCTGCTTTCAATGAATCCTTTTGATTCAGTTGAATGCGAACATTGAAGTTAACTTAATTCTCTCTCTGCTGGAATTGGTCCTATAACAAGTACATTTTGGCTAAACTAGTCCCGTTTCAGAGGACTTTGAAGCAGTTTAGCCTAGTGAAGAGAATACTTTATTTGAAGTTAGTGGGCCTGAGATTGAACACTGATTCTAAAACTACAAGCTACATGACCAAATCATTCGACCTTTTTAGATTTTTGGGCTAGATGAAAGCTAAAATACCTGTAACTCTAAGTCCTATGATTATGATATCCGAAAACTCACCTTTTTCAATAGTACCAGCACTGTGATTCTTTTGCCTTGCCTTTTTAGCCAGAGTTATTGGGTGTAGTGCTACTTTAATTCTGGAGCCATATAAGTATACAAGAATGGATTTATTTTTATATTTCATGATAACATTAAAATACATAGATTTTAACGTAACTTTATATAAAAAGCTTCTGCTAATATAAAAAAGATTGAAATGTTTTGCGATATTCTTATTTAGAGAAGACTAAGTCATTATAACAAAAACTCTATTATCAAATAGAAGCTAGGCTTTTTGTTCTTTTAATCTAATCCAGTAAACATTTATTAAGTGCCTACTTACTATCTGCCAGACACTGACAATAACCATATTCTTTTTTTAACATAAACATATTCCATATGATAACCTAGAGGAGTCAACTGGGATGGAACACTTGGATTAAACTGTAACTATTTGGGAAAAGAGAAGACTGAAAGAGAGGATAAGATTGGTATTCAAGGTGCATGATAACAAATGGTGGAAAGAAACCAAATCTGATTAACTTTTATTTTCCTGGTTTTCTCTGCCAAGGAGAATGAACTTTGCACTAAAATGGACAGAACAAAGATGTCTAAATGGGACATGTTTCCCAAGATAAGAAAATTGATGATGATGGTGGTGGTGGTGGTGGTGATAATGTACCTTGTTGCCCTTGGTGAACTCAAGTTATGCCAGACTTAACTTACTTCTTATTTTTTTTTTTTACCAGATGTAGATGAGAGGAGAATGCTACAATATAGTTTCCCTTAGTTGTTGTTTTCCAGTTGTTTCAGTAGTGTCTGATTCTGTGTTTCCATTTGTGGTTTTCTTGCAGAGATACTGGAATGGTTCACCATTTCCTTCTCCAGATCATTTAATAGATGAAGAAACTAAGGCAAATAGGGTTAAGTAACTTGCTCAGAGTTGCACAGTTAGTAAGCGTCTGAAGCTAGATTTAAACTCAGGACTTCCTGACTCCAGGCCCAGTGATCGATCCACTGTGATATAGTTTCCCTAGATTTTAGTAAAGCATTTGATAAAGTCTCTAATGCAAGAGAGATGGAGACCAAGATAATCATGCAACTTGGACTGAGTGCCTCTTTTCCTCCTTCACCTATTATTCCTAGCTCTGCCCATGGGGAATGAGAATTAATCTAAACATCCTTTCATGTCAGCCCTTTATATCCTTGCAGACAGCTCCTGATGCCCTATCTCTTCTCTGAGTGAACGTGCGCATGCCAACTAGTAGATTGAATGGCCAGATGCATAGTGGAATAATTAATAATTCCATGTCAATTGGAAAGGAGTTCTCCCTTCTCCTGCCTTGAGAATCTGTACTTGGTCCAAGTGTACAATATTGAGTGTGATATGACCTCAAAACACTAACGGAATTTTTTTTTACTAAATTAAGAGATGACCATGGTTAGAAAGGTGGCTGTGTCACTGTTTTGTCTTGGTGAGATGACAACAGGAATATTGTGTACAGTTCGTAATTCCATATTTTAGAAAGGACATTAATGAGTAGAAAAGTAGCCAAGGGAGGATAACAAAATAAAATCAAAGTCAAAAGGGCTCCAGGTCATACCGTAAGAAGATTAGTTGAGTGGATGAAATGTTTTTAGCCTAGGGAAAAAGGAGAAGGGGGAGAGAAGCAAGAAGAAGAAGGAGGAAGGGGAAGAGGAGGACACCTAGAACAAGTCACCCATCACTATACCTGGGTGACCTAGAGCAAGACCCTTCACATCTATCTTCACCTTTCCTCATCTATCAAATAAGAAGCTTGGACTAAACTGTCTCTAAGGCCCCTTTTTAATCCTATGATTCCTTAGGGGCAGCTAGGTGGTGCAGTGGCTAGAGCACTGGCCCTGAAGATGGGAAGATCTGAGTTCAAATCCACCTCAGACACTTAGTAGCTGTGTGACCCTGGGCAAGTCTCTTAACCCCAATTGCCTCAGACATATGGGGCTATCTCCAGTTGTCCTGATATATATCTTGCCACTGGACCCAGATGGCTCTGGAGGAATGAGGTTGGTGACCTTGTACAGACCTCCCTCACTTAAATCCAATTCACTGGAAGTCATGACATCACCTCTTCATGGTCCTCTTCAAGAATGAAGAACAGGGGGCAGCTAGGTGGTGCAATGGATAAAGCACCGGCCCTGGATTCAGGAGTACCTGAGTTCAAATCTGACCTTTACACTTACTTTACACTTACTGGCTGTGTGACCCTGGGCAAGTCACTTAACCCCCATTGCCCCACCAAAAAAAAAAAAAAAAGAATGAAGGACAAACAACAACAACAATGATCTCTTACCAAATAAGTTTCTCTCTGGGGAAGAAATATTTCCCACTAGAAAAGTGTCCTTCTGATACAAATCCCTTATGAGATGAGTTGGAGTACCTTGAGTCAGTTTTTCACAGGCATTGATCATGCCTGAATAAATCAGTCAAGCTTTAAGTTTCCAGACATAGGGGCAGCTAGATGGCGCAGCGGATAGAGCACCGGCCCTGGATTCAGGAGTACCTGAGTTCAAATCCGGCCTCAGACACTTAACACTTACTAGCTGTGTGACCCTGGGCAAGTCACTTAACCCCAATTGCCCCTCAAAAAAACCCAAAAAACAAAAAACCCCAAAGATTCCAGACATAGCAGGGGCAGCTAGCTAGCGTAGTGGATAAAGCACCAGCCCTGGATTCAGAAGGACTTGAGTTCAAATCTTGTCTCAGACACTTGACACTTGCTAGTTTTGTGACTCTGGGCAAGTCACTTAACCCTCATTGCCCTGAAAAAAAAAGATTCCAGAGATAGAGTGTTGAGAGATTGAACCCTGGTAGCCAAAGAAGCTAATTGACTTCAAGGCCTTTTCTGATCATCACCCTGACCTCCAAACTTCCTCTCCTAAATATTACTACACTTATCCATGCTTACCCTTGTTGTGTAGATATGACTTGTTACAGAGGTAATTCAGTAACTGATTTCACTTTTAGTAACTCTAACTAATGGTAGGTTTCATTTGTTAAATAAGATCATATGGATAGTGAGCAGCTGAATCATGAATTTATCCATAAAGAATAAGAAGGGATGGTTGATATCGTTTAACTTAGACTCATCCCTCAGAGGGGTAGCTAGGTGACTCAGTGGATAGAGTGCTGGGCCTGAAGTTAGAATGATTCATCTTCCTGAGTTCAAATCTGGCCTCAGACATTTATTAGCGGGCAGCTAGGTAGCGCAGTGGATAAAGCACTGGCCCTGGATTCAGGAGTACCTGAGTTCAAATCCGGCCTCAGACACTTGACACTTACTAGCTGTGTGATCCTGGGCAAGTCACTTAACCCCCATTGCCCCACAAAAATGGGAAAAAAAAAAACAAAAAAAAACCCAAAAGACATTTATTAGTTGTATGACCCTGTTTGCTTCGATTTCCTCATCTGTAAAATGAGCTGGAGAAAGGAATAGCAGACCACTCCAGTATCTTTGCCAAGAAAACCCCAAATGAGGTCACAACGAGTTGGACATGACTGAACAACAAAAATCCCTCAGAAGTAGACAATGAGGTACAGTCTTGAGAGATTTGTCCAGGAAATTCCATTCTTCTGATCCTGGCTTGATAACCCTTTCCACTATCCCATTCATCTCCCAGGAGTCCATGGACCACATTTTGAGGACCTCTGGTTTAGCCTATCAGATCTCTTTAGCTTTCTCATCTCTAAAATGGGAAGGTTTGATTAGATGATTTCTAAGGAATCTTCCAACTCTAAAATCCTTTGTTGCTATAATCTCTTGTATTTCCAGTGCTCTGTGCTGCCACCAATGGAGACCAACTCGTTGTTTCTTTTGACAGGTATATGTGTCCTAGAATAGCATATCAACCCTAAAGTGACCATCACTGAGAGAAAAAAAAAAGAAAACAGAAAAAAGAAAAGAAAAGAAAGAAAAAAGAAAAAAAGCAACTCCTTCTCAATCATTTATCCTCAGATATTTCCAGAATCCATACCTTTTGAGCCATGTACAAGACAGAGAGTAAGCAGAAAAGTCAATTCATTCAATGCACAAAAGCCTTTCACAACTTAGGGAAAGTTGGCATCCAGCCTGCCACTTTTTAAGCCTTATTTATAGTAAATGGGTTTGTAATTTTATTTTCTGCTCAGGTACTTAGTGGGAGCATTGCACCCACCAGCAACCCCATTTCAACTCCATATGCTGTTCAGAACATTTTATAGGCTTGGCGATTTATAAAGACTTTTTATTTATTCTTTACACCCATGTGTTTGGGTTGGGAGGATTGTGGTCCTTCTGTTGTAAGTATGACATAAAAGACAGGGATATAGAAAAGTTTCCATATCTAATACAAGGAAACCCATTGGAATCCTCAGAATTGGAAATAGTTAATCCCATATGATGAAAACAGGTGTCACTATAACACTCTTCTTTTAGGCTTGCTTAAAAGCAAGGTGGCCACCTCAAGTGAAATATTTTTAAGCTAATTACTTTGTTGTCGTTGTAAACAAAATATTAAAGAAACAACCTAGCCCCAAAGAAATATATAAATGGTTCTCTGTATATGCTAAGGTAGTTCCTTTCTTCTGTGCTGGGAATCCCTAGGTATGAGGATCCTTTTTTAATCACACATTCCCCAATTCTTTTTCCAAGATCATGACTAACCCATTGGCCACCATCAGCCACCAAATCCCTTCCCTCATCTTTCTGCTCAGCTTTGATTTTAGGATCCTACGGTGCTATTATGCCAGGAGCCAGGGTAGTTGTAAGTAAACCTGACACTTTGGGAGAAGGAGAATCACTTAAGGAGCCAAATGAAAAGGAGGAGGGAGAAAATGCCCCCAAAGCTGAAGATGCTTCTCAGGAAATTTCGTAAGTATCCAGTGTAGTCAAAGGAACTCAACTAGTTTGGCTTGCAAATGGAGGGAGGGAAGTAATTTTGCTCATCACATTTAATTAGTTTTCTAGGAGGAGGTCTTTTAAATATTCTAAGTGTGTTATAAATTTAATGTCAAGTGAAATTATGGAATTGTTAAAAATCAGACCAATTTGGATAATGAAGCTGGACATTGGCTTTTAAAAAAAATCTGAGAGGCAGCTAGGTGGCACAGTGGATAAAGCACCAGCCTTGGATTCAGGAGGAACTGAGCTCAAATGTGGCCTCAGACACTTGACGCTTACTAGCTGTGTGACCATGGGCAAGTCACTTAACCCTAATTCCGCCCCCCCCAAAAAAATCTGGTAGGATTTGTCCATGTATTAAAAGTATTCCTTTCAGGAATTTGTAGAATCATAGACCTGGAAAAACTTGAGAAATTATGGAATCCAGCTCCTTCTTTGAATGGATGAGAAGATTGAGTTTCATTGAGGTGAAGTGACTTGCTTAAAGGCACATTTATTAACTAACTGGAAGCTCTAGACTGAGGTCTTTGGCTTTGAAATCCCATGTGCTTTCCATTATGCCAGAGTTCATTTCTTTTACTTTTCCTCCATTTTTGTTTTGGTTCCATGTGTGGTTTGTTTTGATCTTAATTTGGCTCCAAAGTGGTCACATCTATGTAGTTCTTTGACAAATAAATATCACAAAGGTAACATAACTGTTCATTTATCATTTTAATAACATGGAAATTCCATTTATAGTTTGTTGGTTCCAAACTCAAAGGGGCCAGTTTTGTTTATCATAGCCCAAAAGGAAGTCAGACTTCCATGAGAACTTAAATGCCACACTGCATCAGGCCAATGTTTTATCCAATCTGAGAATTAACATACACAAAAAAAGCATGGTGGGTTTTTTTTGACAGAATATGTTGGTTGCCTAATCCTCTGGTTAAAGGTGGACCATGAACATCCTTAATTTCTTTTTTATATGCCATTTTGTTTCAGTTTTACTTAAAGGATATATTCTCTTTCAATCTCCAAATTATCTTTTACTTTAAAAAGGAAAAAAAATAATGGAGAAGAAAGACTAGATGATGGGGAAGAACTTGGTCATAGAATAATTTTATTTTTTATTTATTTATTTTTTAATGTATAAGGTATTTTATTTTTTCCGTTACGTGTAAAGATAGTTCTTAACTTTTGTTTATACAAGCTTTACAATTTCAGATTTTTCTCCCTCCCTCCCCTCCCTCCCCCCTCCCCTAGACAGCAGGTAATCTGATATAGGTTATATCTATATATCTCTATACATATAGATATAGATATATACACACACATATATATACACATAATAACATTAATCCTATTTCTGCATTAATCCTGTTACAAGAGAAAAAATCAGAGCAGTGATGCAAAACCTCAAAATAGAAAAAAAAAAACAACAGCACCCAAAACAAAAGAAATAATATGGTTCAATCAGCATCTATACTCCACAGTTCTTTCTTTCTTTTTTTTTTCTTGGATTTGGAGATCCTCTTCTATCATGAGTTCCCTGGAACTCTTCTGTACCATTGCATTGGTGAGAAGAATATAGTCCATCACAGTAGGTCAACACTCAATGTTGATGATACTGTGTACAATGTTCTTCTGGTTCTGCTCATCTCACTCATCATCAGCTCACGCAAGACCCTCCAGGTTTCTCTGAACTCCTCCTGCTCATCATTTCTTACAGCACAATAGTATTCCATTGTATTCATATACCACAACTTGTCCAGCCATTCCCCAATGGATGGGCACCCACTCAACTTCCAATTCCTTGCTACCGCGTAAAGAGCAGCTATAAATATTTTTGTACATGTGGGTCCCTTTCCCCCTTCCATGATTTCTTTGGGCAAAAGACCTAAAAGTGGAATTGCTGGGTCAAAGGGTATGCACAGCTTTATTGCCCTTTGGGCATAGTTCCACATTGCTCTCCAGAATGGTTGGATCAGCTCACAGCTCCATCAACAATGCATTAGTGTTCCAATTTTCCCACAGCCTCTCCAACATTTATTATCTTCCTTTTTTGTCATTTTTAGCCAATCTGATAGGTGTCAGGTGGTACCTCAGAGTTGTTTTAATTTGCATCTCTCTAATCATTAGAGATTTAGAGCATTTTTTCATATGGGAATAGATAGCTTTAGAATAATTTTATTTTACAGTTGGAAGAGATTATTTATCTTCCACTCAGTGGAATCCCACCTCTAAGGTCACAAAAGTTGTTTATCCAATCTCTGTTCAAACATATCCAGAGATAAGGAGTTTACTATTCCCACAAGGCAGCCAGTTCCATTGTTGGACAGCTCTCACCATGCTCAAGAGTCTCTTCCAGGACAATAACTTTAATTCTGCCTGGAGATAACTTCCACCCACCAGCCCTAGTCTTCCTCCTTATAGTAATACACAATAAATGTAGTCCCCTTTTAAAAAAAGACCCTTCATAGAGTTAAAGACAGCTGTGATATCTCCCCATGTCTTCTCTCGTCAAATTGAATGCATAGCTACTTCAACCTTGTCCCACATTAAAACCTATAGATTTTTAAGAGCCAACGCCTTCATTTTAGAGATTAGTTTCATGATCTCACAGGATGATTGGCAGATCCAAGACTAGACTCTAGGTCTTTTTACTCCAACTCTAGGGTGATTTCTGTACCATATAACATTGTCTTATTTTCACTCTGACCACTTGCTAGCATTCAGTATTGTTGAACACCACCTTATGTTTGCCTCTTGGATTTTAAGGACTCAGTTGGTCCTCCTACTTCTTGAATTTCTCCTCTATCTTCTTCACAGGCTTCGTATACTCTTCCTGATGCTTTTAAGTGAGTGTTACCAAAAGATTCATCTTCAATCCTCCTCTTCCTCCCTTCTTCTCATGGCTATCACATTTACTTTTAACTAAATCACCTCTAATAAAGTGATTTTAAGATTTTTATGCTTAGCATAGTGCCTGCCACATAGTAGCTGCATAATAAATGCTTTCTGACTGACTAATGTACCATTATTCACCATCCTTGACCTTTTCCACAGGTTCTTGACCCACATCTATAACTGTCCATAGAATAGCTTTTTCTGGATGTGTGACTGACCCATCAAATTTGACATGCCCCAAACCCAATATATTCTTTCCGTACAAAACCCTTCCTTCCTTCCTTATGATTTTGCAATTTCTTTCACTGTTTCTACCCATTCACCTTGACTCACAAGTACAAATCCTTTTTTATTTCCCTCTTCCAGCTCTTGATATCTAGTTACTAAATCCTGTTGATTCTATCTCTAAAAATATCTCTTGCAACTGTCTTCCCTCTATTTCCACTGCTGCCACCCATCTGGACTAATTCAATAACCCACTAATGACATTTCAGCCTCCACTCTCTCTCCCTATTCTCTCACCTCCAAGCTGGCCTGCTCAGATTTCTCATCCTTATGCATAGATACAGTCCTCCCAAATAAATCTCATTTCAGCCTGGAATTCAAGATCTTCCCCAGTTTGGCCCAACCTTTTTTTGTCTTTATTTAATGTGCTTCTACTTCCCAGACTTGATGATCATCCCAAACTGGACTAGCCCCAAATCTTCCCCTATTCTCAATCCCTCTTTCACTTTCAAGAGCACCACCATCCTCCCAGTTCCCTAAACTCATCACCTCAGTCATCTTTGACTCCTCACTCACACTCCTCCTACAAAGCCAAGCTCTTCCTGAGTCTTATCATTCCTGCCATCTCAACACCTCACACATATGTCCCCTTCTCTTGAATAATATAGACACTACCTTGCTGCAGGCCACGTAACCTCTCTCTTGGACTACTGCAATTACTGATGGTTGCTATCCCTGCCTCAGGTCTCTCCCCATTCTGGCC
Organism: Dromiciops gliroides; assembly: GCF_019393635.1. NCBI lineage: Eukaryota > Metazoa > Chordata > Mammalia > Microbiotheria > Microbiotheriidae > Dromiciops > Dromiciops gliroides. The sequence continues at coordinate 39,864,154 of NC_057866.1, forward strand.
TCCACCTCTGCATGCCAAAGTGGTCTTCCTAAAGTGCAGGTCTCACCATCTTTCCCCACCATTCCTACACAGTTAACTCGAGTGGTTCCCTAGGAATTTCATGATCAGTATAAAATCCTTTGTTTTTTAAAACCCCTCCCAACCTGGGCCTTTGCTGCTTTTGCAGTCTCTTCATATTTTGCTACCCCCCAATTCCACTCAAACCTAGCAATACTGGTCTTTTTTCTATTCCTCACTCAGGGTGCTCCCTCTTCTTTTTTTAATTTTTTTTTTTAGTGAGGCAATTGGGTTTAAGTGACTTGCCCAGGGTCACACAGCTAGTAAGTGTTAAGTGTCTGAGACCGGATTTGAACTCAGGTCTTCCTGACTCCAGGGCCGGTGCTATATCCGCTGGGCCACCTAGCTGCCCCGGTGCTCCCTCTTCTATACCCATTCCTTTTTTACTGGCTATCCCCCATGTTTACAATGTTCTCCCTCTTCATCTTCATCTCTAATTTCTCTGGCTTCCTTCAAGATTCAGCTCAAATCTCATCTTTTATGAGAAAACTTTATTTTCTCTTTATCCCCTTCATTCCCTCCGTAGTTGTTGTTCAGTGATTTTTCAGTTATGTCAAACTCTTTGCGACCCGATTTGGGTTTTTCTTTGCAATGACACAGGAGTTGTTTGCCATTTCTTTTTCCAGCTCATTTTACAGATGAAGAAACTGAGGCAAATGGGATTAAATGACTTTTCCAGGGTCACACAGCTAGTAAGTGTCTGAAACCAGATTTGAACTCATGATGATGAGTCCTCCTAACTCCAGGCCCAACATTCTATCCACTGCACCACTTAGCTGCCACCCATATACTCCATTAGTGCCTTCCTTTTGAGATTACCTCCCATTTATCCTATATACACAAATGCACACACAGTATATGTATACATACACAGATTTATCTGCTGCCTTTCCTCTACCATCTTGGCTCCACCCCCACACATCTACCTACCTATCAATCATCTATCTATCCATCCGTCTACCTATCCATCCATCTACCTATCTATCTATCTATCTATCTATCTATCTATCTATCATCTATCTATCTATTTATCATCTATCATCCATCCATCCATCACTGTTCCTATGACTGGAGTGCTCTCTTTATCTCCCTGAATGAATTCTTACTCATTGTTGAAATGCTCTCTGCTTTCCTTTTGTCTCCAGCCAATCATCTTCTCCTTTGTCTCTGATCAGATTCTATTGATACTTTGTACCAGTCCCAGTACTTTTCATATTTTTTCTTTTGCTGCTGCTACTGCTATTGTTTTTGTTTCAATTTTAGTTTGGGTTATAGCTATGTATTTGTCTAACATTTTTCCCCTACTAGATTTTCATTCCCTTGAGAAAACTTTTCTCTCTTTGTTTCTTTACCAACACCTGGTCCAATGTTCTGCACATAGTAAGCACTTAAGTTAAAACTGAATTTGTTGGGGGGCAGCTAGGTGGCGCAGTGGATAGGGCACCGGCCCTGGAGTCAGGAGTACCTGGGTTCAAATCCGGCCTCAGACACTTAACACTTACTAGCTGTGTGACCCTGGGCAAGTCACTTAACTCCAATTGCCTCACTAAAAAAAAAAAAAAAAGAAAAAAAACCTGAATTTGTTGAACAGGAAGCTAATGGAAGAATTCCTTGGGTTTGAGAGATTCTTGCCTAGAGATTTTTTAACACCACAGAAAAAAGGACTGACTGGAATGTGATCATTGATGAGGACAGAAATTGAGGTCAGCAGACATTTCTCAGCTCCCATTGAGACCTAGGGCTCAATAGAGAGAGGCATAACATGGAGCCAAGGACAATAGGACTCACTGTGGGACCTGCAATCTCAGGCAATCAGTAAATATTTATTAAGCACCTGCTATTTATTGTATGTTATTATAGTATTATAGATATTAGTTCTTGAGCATTGAATTGGAGTTAGCTAGGCACCCTGCTAAGTACACACTCTCCATTCCCTTTTCACCAGAAGTGTGGCTTGCAGAGTTCACTTTATCACTTCATTAGGGACATAGATCAGAGTCAAGATGGGTTCAAAGAACAGCCTAGAACTGACTCTACTGAACTCTTTTTGTCTTCATTGCCCATCAGGCTCCAGCCTAGCACGCTGCCTTATTAGCCACAAATTAAACCTCCAGGCTCTCCAGGAGAAGATTGTCAGACCCATTGCATAATCAATTGAATCAAGAATAAAAATGCTTGGTTTCTGTCTTCCTAGTTATGAAAATACAATGGACTCCCTTTGTGGTTGTAGAAATAAATGTGCCAGGCCTGGAACTGGGGAAGCCAGGGTGCACTTTCTTTAGGCCCCATTAGGTGGCACTGTTGCTTTCTTTAAGGCAGAAGGGAAGGGATCCTGCAGAAGCCTACAATAGCCATGAATAGAGTAAAAGAAGTGATTGATTGTTCCATGTTCTGTGTGTTACCCATGGAACAGACCAAGTTGGCTCTACCAGTGTAGGCCTCCAGTGTAGGCCTAAATGAGTCATCTGGTATCACTCGATTCTGAAACGATGATCCAAGACACTTTGGGGTGTTCATAGGATCTAGGGCAAAGAGGAAACGTAGAGATCGCCCCTTCCTCGTTCTGCAGAAGAGGATCCCTAACCCCAAAGGAATTGAGGGATTTGCCCAAGGCCATTTGGGCCATAAGCCTCAGAGCTGGGATTGCAAAGAGGGGGAGCATTTCAGAATCAGAGACTCTAAGTCAGTCTATGCCCGCTCCCCAGAGGAACCCCTCTTCTATATACCCAACAAGTGACCATCCCTCCTTAGCTGAAGGACCTCCAATGAGAGGGGGGCAGGGGGAGGGAGCAGAATTCACATTGCAGGTTGTCTCCCTTGTTGGATTGGGGGTTCCTTGGGAACAGGAACTATCTTTTACCTTTCATTGCATTCATTCCCCCACTTCTTAACACAGTGCCTGGAACACAGATAGGTGATTAATAAACATTTATTGACTCCATATGCCAAAGCTGCCCCTTTTATTTATTCAAATCCAACTTGTCTGACTCTGAATCTCACTCTCGTTTACACTGCTCCACGGTGTTTTCCAAATGCTCAGAACTTCTCCCTGAAAACTTGTTATATGTAGGTTTGGTATTCAGGTCTATTTGTCATTTTCCAGTCCCCCCTTCCCCACCACCATTACACTATATTTAGTATATAGTGTATGTATATACATACATAGTTATAGTATATTGTGTATGCATATACATACATAATGTATGTTTAGTATATAAGGCATGCATATACATAGTTATAACATATAGTATATGCATATACATACAGAGTTATAGTATTTGATATGCACACAGTATATATTTAGTATGTTATATATGCATATACATACATAGTTATAGTATATAGGGTATATACATGGTGTGTATTTAGTATATAGTATATGTATATACATACAAAGTTATAGTATATAGTGTGTTATATATACATATACATACATAGTTATAGTATATAGGGTATATACATAGTGTGTATTTAGTATATAGTATATGTATATACATACAAAGTTATAGTATATAGTGTATGCATATAAATACATAGTTATAGTATATATACATAGTATATAGTTAGTATATAGTATATGTAGTTATATAGTATATGCATATATATACATAGTTACAGTATACAGTGTATATATACTTTAATTTGCACATTGTTTCCCTTATTAGGTTGTGAGGTCTCTGAGAGAAAGGACTGTTTTTGCCCTTTTTGTTGTGGTGGTTAAATTGTTTAAGTTTTGTCTGACTCTCCATGACCCCATTTTGGGTTTTCTTGGCAAAGATATTGGAGTGGTTTGCCATTTCTCCAGCTCATTTTACAGACAAGGAACTGAGGCAAACAGGGTTAAGTGACTTGCCCAGGGTCACACAGCTAGGAAGTGCTTGAGGCTTGCTGACTGACCAACTTATGATCTTGCCGTCATCATCCACATCTCTGATTCTAGATTATAATCCCCCTGAAGGTAGAGCCTTGATGGCTTTTGCTCCCAAACAGGATACAAATTGATCTGGTATCTTTTGCCTCCTCTCTTGGGCTAGATTTCTTTTCTTCAGCAGTCAGGCTACTTGTTTTCCTCTCCTCAACATTTCAAACAGAAGACTTCTCCCTCTCCAAGCCTTTATACATAGTATGCTGAGACAATTTAATGCATGGGCATCAGTGCCAGAAAAAAAAATCAAACAAACAAACAAACAAAAAAGATTCCTCATTTTACTCATTGATAAAGTAGAGTATTCTCCAGGAATATAAAGAAGATTAGAGGGAGCTAATTAATTTCAAATCTCACCAAAGAATATGGCCTAATGGAAAGGGCAGTCAGAAAACTTGGGTCCAACTCTTCACCCTGTTTATTTTCTATGTGACCTTAAGCAAGTTATTAAACTTCTCTGAGCCTTGGTTTCTACCTTGGAAAAGTGAAGAGGTCAAATTAGTTTAGGAGTTCTTAACCTGAGGTCCATAGATAGATTAGGGGGAGGGGGGAAATTATATTAATTCCTAACTGAAATTGAACATTTCTTTCAATTATTTAAAACGTGGTTCTGAGCACGGGTCCATAGGCTTTCCTAGACTGCCCAAGGGATCCATAACACACACACACACACACACACACACACACACACACACACACACACACACACACACACACAGACACACACAATTTGACAACCCCTGGAGTAGATGATCCCTAAAGTCTCTTCCACTTCTAAATCCTAGGATACTATATGTAATGCTGCTCAATCTGTTTATGGTCTATGGAGACATGATGATGATGGTGGAATGAAGACCTAGCAGGCTGAGACTTTCAGAAGCTAAATAACAGTCATATCGCGTATATCCTCTGAAAGATAGGTCATGGCTTCATCCTTCTGAAAGCATTCAATATTCTAAAGATTAGTGCTCCTTATTATGTGATTGAGTGATTCTGTTTATTATCTTGGATTCCAAGATGGAAACCAATGGGATGGGGCTTCAGTTCTTGTTCTGGCAAAATATGAATTCTCAGTTTGAAAAAAGACAAGCCTTTATTTTTGGACTAATTTTTGTGTCTTCTTTTGATTTCTAAACTTTTCAGTTCCACAAAGGAGCATAATAACTAAGGGAATTACACTGCAGAGGGGCAGCTAGGTGGCACAGTGGATAGAGCACCAGCCCTGAATTCAGGAAGACCTGAGTTCAAATCTGGCCTCAGACACTTGACTCTTACTAGCTGTGTGACCTTGGGCAAGTCACTTGACCCCAATGGCCTCACCAAAAAAGAAAAAGAAAAGAAAAAAGAAATTACACTGCCGAGAAATCTCTGTGAACATGTGTCTTAATTCTGACATATTTTATATTTTAACTTTTATTAGAGATTCAAATACAAGAGACCTAGTTCCATGTCGAAAACACTGCAGGGTCGCCTGGCAGCTGACTCCCCCCAGCTCTGAGGATGCACGGGAGGAAGAAAAATTCTTCAGAAATATCGAATCATACAGAAGAGTAAGGTATACGTCAGGCTGAGAAACACATGAGAGAGAAGCAGCTTTGTGACTGTTCTCTGGTCAAATATATTTCAAAGGATGAGTGATTCAATGCAATAATCTTATTATTAAGTATCTACTATGTGCAGAGCTCTGTACTGAGTGCTGAAGAATAAATAAATATAAGGTGATAACAGTTGGAAGTAGCACGGACCTGAGAAGTCATCCAGAACAACCTCCTCTAATTTTATCGGAGGAAATTGCAGCCAGCCCAGAGAGATAAAGATCATAGGTCACAATGACTTACCTAAAGTTACATGGATGATTAAGTACTGGAAGTTAGATTTGTAGGGTAGAAAGAGATGTAAATTTAGAGGCAGATTGAGTTTCAACCCTGAATCTGCTACTTCCAACCTTGGGTCTCACTCCTTTCAGCCTCAGTTTCCTTATCTGGAAATCGAGGCGGCTCTTTGAGGTCACTTATAACTTTAAAATCTATGATAAGTAATGGAGGTCAAATTTGAACCCTGGTTTGTTTGTTTTTTACTCCAAATGCAGTGTTCTCTCTACCCTTTAGAAAAACGTCCTTGTACACAAAAACTGAAATTGTGAGCTTATGTGATTATGTTGACACGTTTTGGGGAAAGGCATGCTTTTTAGTGGCCATGTACCCAGCATGAGCTGCCCCACCTAAGCTCTTTTTTTTTTTTTTGGTGAGGCAATTGGGGTTAAGTCAGCTAGTAAGTGTTAAGTGTCAGAGGCTGGATTTGAACTCAGGTCCTCCTGACTCCAGGACTGGTGCTCTATCCACTGAGCCACCTAGCTGCTCCCCACCTAAACTCTTTTAAGGAATCCATTCTATTTCCTTCTCTCTTGTCTTATTTTTTTGGTTATTATTAGATGCAAGGCTATAAGAACATAAATTATTGCATGCCATCTTCTTATCCCAAATAAATCATTTGATATTGCTGCAATTTTGCATTTGGAAGACAGAGACTAGAAGATCTGGCATTTATCTCACTAAAACATTTCTTGGTTTAATAAGTTTGTTTAATACTCTGAGGTCCCCAAGTGCAGGCCTCTTGTAAATGTGAGCTATCATTGAATTAGCTTTATTTGATGTGGATTGGGCGGGGCGAGGGTGAGTGCACCCATTCTTGTGGGCCTGACAACGTGAATGTAGTATGGAAAGGAAGTCATCATTGTTTTTGCAGAACACGTATTCCTGTGTAATCTTTCCCCTCCTTTCCTCTTTGCTATTCCTTAGCTCCCTTCCCCAGATCACCTTTCCCTTATTTACCAAATGACTTCTTTTATTTCCTTTCTCGTCTCTGTCCTCTTAAAAACAGAGTCCCCCAGCAAATATTTACATCAGTTACAAGTGATACTCAGAATTCTCATTTATGCTGGCCTAGGCGTTTGATGACCAGCAGAGCCGTTCCTCTCATTATGCTGGTTTTGGACCGGGCTATGTTGCCCTGACTCACAGCAGGCCCCTCTCCTAAAGAACTTACAATCACCAGGACATCAGGTTCACAGGGCATTTTTCTGCTGCTAATGGACTTTCCTTTATCTCAGCAATCAGCTGAAACACAGGATATTGCAGAAGGCCTGCCATCAGCAGTTTGAATTCAGAGATGGGCACATTTTCAACTCTTCCATTCCGAACCTTGTCTTGGGGGTCCAACGTCTTGACTTGCATTCAGGTTCTGCAGTTCTTTTGATGAGGAAGAATTCTTATGATAAGTGTCAGAAGTGGCTACACAAGGAAGAGAACAGGTAGGAACCATTTTCTTTTTGGTGAAAATAGTCAAGGATGAATCAGAGGTTCCGTTGGCATAGCTCCAAGGGCTTGGGATTTTATTTTATCTTAAGCGTTTGGTTTGGTTTTCTTCCTGAGTGTGTGTGTGTGTGTGTGTGGGGGGGGTGCTCAGGAGGTGGAGGAAGAGCACAAATAAATGTTCAGTACTTACCTAGTGACCTATCGGTACTCAGATTCAGATAAGATGTGTGCATTCTGACCTATTGGGTATATTAGTTATAGTATTATTTGGCCATATAGTCCAAGAAGAGATTGGACTATCAGTTTAAAATATGCCTTTTATAGATCAACCTAAGATTCTAAAAAGCCTGTCATTTTTCACTTTTGCCATGTTTTACTCCGATTATTCCACAGAATTTGCAAAGCCATAGATCAAGTACTGACTGGGGAAGAACAAGTATAAACAGTGTAGGCACCTTGGTTTCCATTTCTAATTTGGGGGATAGTGTTCTTCACCTGCCCCAGGCCCCAGGCATTGAATTTAGGGTCTGAGGACCTGGGTTTGGGTCCAGGGCCTTTCACTGATTGTCTCTGTGATCTAGGACAAGTCACTTCACCTAGGTCTTCGTTTCCTCAGCTGTAAAATGGAGTAGTCTTAGTGATTTCTAAGGTCCCTTCTGGCTCTGAATTCACTCTTGGAAAGGAGTGGGGAGAGAGCCACTCCTCTCAGTCCTCTTTGAATTCCAAGAAAGGAGCATTGCTAAGTTTGCTGAAGACAAGCCAGGGAAAGGAACACAAATCGTAATAAGAAATAGCTTCCGGGGCAGCTAGGTGGCGCAGTGGATAAAGCATTGGCCTTGGATTCAGGAGTACCTGAGTTCAGATCCAGCCTCAGATACTTGACACTTACTAGCTGTGTGACCCTGGGCAAGTCACTTAACCCCCATTGCCCCGCAAAAAAAAAAAAAAAAGAAATAGCTTCCAATTCACCTGTACGTGTGTGCCAACTTCTCCTCAATCCACCCCAGATTTTCCCAAATGAGATAATATTTATGAAGTGGCAAACCGCTCCACTATCTTCACCAAGAAAATCTCAAACAGGGTCACAAAGAGTTGGACACAACTGAAAAATGACTGAACAGCTGAAGAGAGTAGGTTTGCCACTTCCTTCTCCAGTTCATCTTAAAGATGAGGAAAATGAGGCAAATAGGAGTTAAGTGACTTTCACAGGACCACACAGCTAGTAAATGTCTGAGGCTGGATTTGAACTCAGACTCTAGACCTGACATTATATCCACTATCCCATCTAGAGGTATGTTTTCCTATGGAGGATACAGCAAAAATCTAACAAATCATAGTTCTATGATTCGCAGTCTCTTCATTCTTGAAACTCCTCCCAAAATAGAGGAGTGTTAAGGGAGGCCCCCACATAGCCAGGGTCAGCCTTATAAACGGAGAGGTTGGGCAGCTGCCTACTTGGAATTGTTTGACAGCTGGAAAAGTCTCCCTGCCTCACATGGAGGATGACTGAAATAAAGACCCCACAGACTCCCAGCTTCTCAGAGAGGCCGGGTTGTGTGGGGAATACAGACCCTGAGCCCTGTGGTCAGGGACACCTGATCGCAAATCTCTGTGTGACCCTGGTTAAGTCTTTTCTCATCTAAAAATAGTGAGAAGAGAAGCACCACACTACACAGGGTTTTGTGAGCATCAAGAGAGATAACCTATGTAATTATAGTAGCTAGCACATATATAGATAGCCCTTGAAGGTTTGCAAAGTGCTCCATGTGTGTTAAGTCACTGGATTGTAAGGTAGGGGCTATTATTATCCCCATTTCATGGATGAGGGTGTTAAGGGCTAAAATTCTAGCTAAACTGTCTAAAATATTTAATGAGTGGTCGCCAATAAATTATAAGCTCTAGCAAGAATTAGACTTTTAAGCATTTATTAAGGAAAACAAGAATTTGGTAAAGAGAGAGAGAAAGGCCTAGATTTCTATCTATTAAGGGGAGAGTGCATTTGTAGCTCATCTCTCCACCAGTGTCCTCAGGAAAGAGAGTGAGACCGAGCGCCAGTCTCTTCTTTCCTCCTCCCACTAGCCCGCGTCACTTCCTGATGCCAAAGAAAAGACTCCTGGTCTTGCCCTCAAAGACCTTCGCTTCATGGGCAGAACTCTTCTACAGTAAGTCTCCAGCAGGTGGCGTCATTCTGATCGTTACAAGGGAAATGAGGCTGAGAGAGATTAAGTGACTTGTCGAGGGTCTCCCATACCTACTAAGTGTCTGAGACAGGATTTGGGTTCAGGTCTTCCTGACTCCAGCTTTCAGTGCTATAGAAATGACGTCATCATCACTGTCATTGTCATCAGCATTAATTACTACAGAGATCCCCTAGTCTAGCCTTTTTCTGAAGCCATAAATGCTGTGTAAACAGCTCCAACAAGAGATCACCCTGTCTCTGCTTAAATCCCTCCAGTGATGAAGAATCTTTGTCTCAGGAGGCAGTCCATTGCATCCTTGGACAGCTCAACTTTCGAGGAAGTTCTTCCTTATGTTAAAATAATACCAGTGGCCCTATAGCTTTTATTTATTGGCATATTTCGTTGCTCTGGAGGCCCATGAAATGGACTCAAGTCCCCTCTCACACTGTCCTTTTCAAAATGCCTGATTCCATCTGTATGGGCACTTAGTTGAACAATTCAGGCCACAGTCTCTTCACACCTTAGTTAATGGATCTTCGGGAGTTGCTTTGGCTGGAAATGGTTAACGAAAATTCTAGTGATTAGCTTCTCCAAACCCACCAAATAAACCAGTTCTTAGACAAAAGTGATAGTTTTTTTTTTACTGGTCCCTGTTCAGTCTTTCCTGCTGGACAGAACTTCCCAGGACTTACCCTCTACTGGCTTTCAAGAGTCCAGGGTTTCTTCTATAGCACTTACGTGTAGGTCCCCAAGATACAGGCAGACCTTTAAAACATGCTTTTGAAGACCACGATTCCATCCTCTCCAGGACTTCTCTGTTCAAGGCTGACCTGGTCACGTTCTTTCAGTTGACGCTTCTACAAGATTTTCTAGTTCTCAGATACCTTCTTCATATACAGATTGTTCAGGAAACCTTAGAAAGGGTGAAGAAAAGATGGATTCTCAGGGAAATGTAGAAAGGGGGATGGGACATTGAAAGGGAGGTGGGAGAATAATCAAGAGAAATTCACCTACTTTAAGTCAAGATCAAGTGAGATAGCACATGTAAAGTGCTTTATAATGGTGACCATCACAAATCATCATCAAGACTGGGTCCCCGCAGTGGATAGAGCTCTGGCCCTGAATTCAGGAGGACCTGAGTTCAAATCCGGCCTCAGACACTTGACACTTAACTAGCTGTGTGACCTTGGGCAAGTCGCTTAACCCCAACTGCCTCACCAAAAAAAAAAAAAAAGTGACTGAAAGACTGGGTCCCCCTATCTTGCCCAGGCTGAAAGCATAACAGTCCTCATATCCCATTTCCAATGGGCCAGGCCCTGATCAGGGGAAGCTCATCATGTTCATACCAGACCGTGTGGGCACAGGATCACCTTTAGCCGTTACTGAAGCTCAGAAATCCCAATCTCAGGGAATCCACCAGCTGCTCAGCTTTCCCACTCATAGGAATTATAGCACAATGATAGTGATGCCAACTAATATTAACACTAACCCTTTCAGGTCATCCAGGACATAGACAAATGAATTTGAGTCGTACCAGTATTCTCTTCCTTTTTAGCCCCATTGCTTGGAATCAGTTCTTTCAACTTGGGACTTGTTTCTTCCAAAGGCCTCATCACATAATATCCTGAAATGAATATGACAAAAAAAAAAAAAGCTTAGACAGACCCAATGGGGGTACCCACATTCTCCTGCCTCAGACAAGGGCTTACTTGTAGATTCCTGAGGGATGACATTTTTACTCTAAAATCAGAAAGAAAAAAAACTAAATATATATGTGTGTGTGTGTGTGTGTGTGTACACACAAACAAACATAATACAACAAAGGTCCACATTAACACAACTGAGGGAAACATGGCAAAATTTGCTAGCTCTATTATGAATCTGACCAATAGGTATCCAAATATATAAGGTAGAACAAACTCCATTCTTTGACTATTCATAGCTTTAAAAAATGAGTTGATGGAAATACACCATCTAGACTCCAATAGAGACAAGTGACAGTGAATGTTTTCTTTTGTCTTTTTCTTTCCCCCAGGGTAAGGGGGGTTAAGTGACTTGCCCAGGGTCACACAGCTAATAAGTGTCAAGTGTCTGAGGCTGGATTCGAACTCAAGTCCTCCTGAATCCAGGGGTGGTGCTTTATCCACTGTACCACCTACCTGCCCCGCCCTTTTAAAGGATTTCTCAAAGGAAAAAAGTGAGGACTTTAAGAATTTATTACAGGGGGCAGCTAGGTAGCACAGTAGATAAAGCACCGGCCCTGCATTCAGGAGGACCTGAGTTCAAACCTGGCCTCAGACACTTGACACTTACTAGCTGTGTGACCCTGGGCAAGTCACTTAACCCCAATTACCTCATACACACACACACACACACACACACACACACACACACAAGAATTTATTACATTTTGAAATCAATGGGCATCACCATTTGCCTCAAACCACAAACATATTTTGTCTGTGCTACATATATTATAGCAATCTGGGACTGAAAAGAGGGAGGGAGTATTGGTTGGTATTCGAACCTTCCCCCCAAAACTGTAATGGTTGAAGAGCAATGTCCAGTCTACCTGTGACACTTGGCGACTGACAGCACTTCTTCTTCCCAAGGACATTTCACCTGATGAGTAATCAAAACCTCGTGCTTGCTGTAGCCCTGCCCACAGGCTCAATGGAGGATCTTTCCGCAGCCACAGGTTACACTGTTATTGTTGAGGTAAGTTTCATGTGTACTGGAAATTTAACAAAAGGGAACTTTCCTTCTCAATTATAGTTATTTGTCCTTTTTTCCCAAAGAGGACCATGACATCAGCCTGAAGCCATGACTTGCACTCAATTGGATTTTTTTAAGTGAGGGAGGGCTGTGCAAGGTCACCAATCTCACTCTCTCCTCTAGAGCCGTCTAGGTCCAGTGGTGAGATATGTATCAGGACAACTGGAGATGGCCCCAGATGTTTTAAGGCAATTGGGATTAAGAGACTTGCCCCGGGTCACACAGCTACTAAGTGTCTGAGGTGGATTTGAACTCAGGTCCTCCCAATTTCAGGGCCAGTGCTCTAGCCACTGCACCACCTAGATGCCTTTCCTTCTCAATATCAAATCTGAAACTATTAGAGCCTCTTTCTTCACTAAGGCTCTTGAGACACCCTAGAGTTTTTAGTTTAGACCTGTGATATCATCAGTGCAGAGAATTCGCAATCTGGAAACTCTCTCCATGGACACAAGTCATCAGCTGTTCTGGGCTGGGACTGACTCAGAGCCTACACTGACAGATCACTGAGTGGTTCACAAATAATTTCCTTAACCTTTACAAGAGAAGGCTATACAACAAATAGAGGTTCTGAGAACACATCACATTGGTTCCGCTGTCAAAGTTCCTCTGCCTGGGCTGGCCATTGTGTTCTAGCAGCCAAGCACCAAAGAGAGTGTCCAGTGTGTCCTTCTAGCTGTTTGGTATTCAGGTGACCAAGAAGTGATGTCTGTAGCTTGAGTCTTACATCCCCCGAACCAGCCAAAGGGATGGTCTCCATATCTTTTTTTTTTTTTTGTAGGGCAATGGGGGCTAAGTGACTTGCCCAGGGTCACACAGCTAGTAACTGTCAAGTGTCTGAGGCTGGACTTGAACTCAGGTACTCCTGAATCCAGGGCCAGCGCTTTAACCACTGTGCCATCTAGCTGCCCCCATATCTTTTTAAGGAATAAAATAGCCTAATTTACTAGGCAGCAGCTCTCTGGATTTTATTATTTTAGAGAATGGCCTGGAACTCCAAGAGTCTCCATGACCTTCCCCTGGTCACAGACCCAGGATGTATCAAAAGCAGCATTGGAATCCAGGTCTTCTTGACTATAGGGTGGTCCCTCTATCTCATGCTGCCTCTCAATGCACTTTTGTGAAATGATGGAAGAAAATGCTTCCTAAATTCAAGTGCTGATAGGCTTGAAATAAAGGCCTAAAACTCTTGAAAATGTGTTCTGCTTTGATTTTGAACTTGGTTTGTGTTAATTCTGTTTTCTAAATTTTTCTTCCTCCCTCCCTACTCAACTCTCCCTATGAAATCAAGCAATTCAATATATGTCACACACGTGGTGTTATGCCGAACATCTTCACCTTCCTCTAAAGTGTTTTGCTTTTTAAAGCTCCCTCCCCCAAACTTCCCTTCCCTCCTTCCCCTCTTATCCACCCCCCCCATCTCCTTCTCCTCCCACTTTTCCTCAGGGCAAAAATATATTACTTTACCTGTTTGAGTATGTATGTTATTCCCTCTTTGAGCCAATTCTGATGAGAGTGAAGCTTGTATAAGCCTATTGATGGCATGCATATACCAAGTTTCCAATAGAACAAGAATAAAAACAGAAAAGTTACAAGAACGTTTTTATATTCTAGAGAAGTTTGTGTTCCTTTCCTACATTGGATCAGTTTGTGGAATTCTTATCAAGAGGTGATGAGGTATAGTTCTGAGGTGTTAAACTCAAAGAGAAACAGATCCCTGCTTTTCTGTATGTTGACTTAGAAAACCACAAATTGGGGGCATCTAGGTGGCGCAGTGGTTAAAGCACTGGCCCTGGATTCAGGAGGACCTGAGTTCAAATCTGGCCTCAGACACTTGACACTCACTAGCTGTGTGACCCTGGGCAAGTCACTTAACCCCCATCGCCCCACAAAAAAAAAAAAGAAAAGAAAACCACAAATTAACATTATCTATGTTGCATTGTGGGCAGTGAAGTGGTGTAGTGGATAGAGTGCTAGGCCTGCAGTCAGGAAAACCTGAATTCAAATCCAGCCTTAATCACTTATTAGCTGTATGACCCTGAGCAAATCACTTAACCCCATTTGCCTTAATTTCCTCCTGTATAAAATGAGCTGGAGAAGGAAAGGGCAAACCACTCCAGTATCTTTGCCAAGAAAATCCCAAATGGAGTCACAAAAAGTCAGGCACAACTGAACAACAACAAATGATAGATTTTAATTTATTTTGTCAAGCATTTCCCAATTACGTTTTAATCTGGTTCAGGCTGTCCTGGGAAATTGGAGGGGAGGGATTGGAGTTTGATACCTCTGGTGTAGTGGATAGAGTGACCTAGCTGCTAAACCTTAGGTGAGTCACTTAAGGTATCTAAGCTTCAGGTTTCTTGTCTGTAAAATCAGTCTCGAGGTACGTACCTCTTCCTTACCAGTGATTATGAAGCTCAAATAACATATGCAGATGACCTGGCAAAATTTAAAGTTCATATGTGTTGATTATTATTGTCATAATTCATCTCTCCACCTTCAATTGCTAACAACAACCACCACCTCAGCAAAAACCCCACTAGATGAGTATATTTGTGGACTATGTATTAGACAGAGAGAGAAAATTTAGGAGGACCGTCACTCCGCTCTTGCTTTGTATACAAGAACAAAAATTACCGTAAGTCATGTTCAATAAACATATTATATCTCTGCCTGACATCTAATTTATTCTGCGCTGTTTTTGTACCAATGATGCAACTTGACTTACAATGGCCTGCCTTCAAAATTAGGGTGTAGTAGTCTGGATAGAGAGTCAAGGTTAACAAGCTCTTCTGTCCAGATGATAAATATGGGCTACCAATTTATTCTGGGTGACACTGTGTATGGAATGTTACATTCCTTTTTATCAGATGCCTTTCCAGCATGGAGTAGTGAAAGAAAAGCTAGTTCACACACTAAATACCCCACTCTATTTCATAAAATTATATCTGCCCAAATATTTTTTCCTGAAAGTCCTAGTTTTTTTAGAAATGAATTTGATCCCAAAGTAATTGGAATGATCTTTTGGGCTTTCTTTTATTTTACTGGTTTTCATGCATACTTCTTGAAGTAATGAGCCTCTGAAAGTATATTCAAGGGACCAGCTAGGTGGTGCAGTGGAGAGAGCACTGGCCCTGGATTCAGGAGGACCTGAGTTCAAATCTGAACTCAGACACTTGACACTTACTAGCTGTGTGACCCTGGGCAAGTCACTTAACCCTCATTGCCCTGCCAAAAATAAAAAAAGAAAGTATATTCAAGTGCTTAGAAAACAGTTAATGTGATGGATGTTGGGCTAATACCAGGAAACCCTTCTGTCTTCTGCCAATATGTAGTCAGTTACATTTTGGGAGGTTCTGGAGATGCCATGCTTGCCTTTCCCTTTAAAGCAATTGAGAAGGCTCTGTTTCCTCTTTCTTGCCAATCCTTACCTTAGCACAGGAGGTGCCATTTATCTACTTTTTTCCTGCGTTTATGATGGTCTTTCATTTGCCGCGGTATTGATTAGCACCATTGGGTGGAGACTCTTCTCTTTCTTGGGCTGTTTATAAGCAAATTGTCTACAAAACCAGTAAAAGTTCTTATTTAGCGCTTGCATGGTTGTTGTCCTTCATTCTTCTTCTTCTTTTTTTTCTTGCGGGGCAGTGAGGGTTAAGTGACTTGCCCAGGGTCACACAGCTAGTAAGTGTCAAATGTCTATGACCGGATTTGAACTCGGGTCCTTCAGGATCCAGGGCTAGTGCTCTATCCATTGCGCCACCTAGCTGCCCTGTTGTTCTTCATTCTTAAAGGAGACCAAAATAATGTGGCTTTGTGGGAGTCGGGGTACACTGTGTCCAATTGTGGCTGATCAAATCAGTCATGTCCAACTCTTCTGACCCCATTTGGGGTTTTCTTGGAAGAGATACTAGAGTGGTTTGTCATTTCCTTGTCCAGTTCATTTTACAGAAGAGGAAACTGAGGCAAACAGGCTAAAGTGACTTGACCAGGATCAAACAGCTAGTAAGAGTCCGAGGCCAGATTTGAACTCAGAACTTTGTGGCTCTAGGCCTAGTACTCTATCCACTGTACCACCTCGCTGCCCCTATTCATCCATACCCACATGCATACATACCTATTTGTATGCATGCACATGTATAAAACACATGTATACATAAATGTCTATGCTACACATATATAGATATTTATATTTTAGTGGCATCTGGGAGGAGCTACAGTCCTTATCATGGTTAGAAAAGTTTACAAGATATAGTGTGAAGGCCACTTAGAGGCCATCTCCTCCAACCTCATCCTTTTATCAGTGACAAAACTGGGACTTCAAAGAGGGGAGTAACTTGTCCAAGGTCACTCAGCTACTTAGTGGCAGAGTTGGGGTTAGAATCTCAATCTTCTCAGGCCCCAGTAGGCAGTCTTTCTACTACAGCATGCTGCCTGTCTTCCTTCATTGTGTGAAGGAACAAGAAACACTCCAGAGACTAACAATCTCCCTTAATTTGAACACCCTCCCTCTCCTGATTATCTTCAGCTGATCCTATCTACAGCTCCTTTGTACGTGGTTGTATTCATGTCGTCTCCCCCATTAGACTGTGAGCTCTTTGAGGGCAGGGACTTTCTTTTTTTTAACCTTTCTCTGTATCTGTAGCACTTAGCACTGGCCGCATGCCTGGCTTGGTAAAATGTAGATCGACTGACCATCGTTTCTCCTCCTTGACTCCCTTTGTTTTGCTCTTTGTTTTGACAGAGATATAAGCCATACGGTAATGGGGCTGCCAATCAAAAGTGGTTATATATGAAAAACAAGGGGGTGCTAAAGGCCTTTCATAGCACAAAACTGGACATAGAAATCATGTCTGCAAACCATGCTGGCGTCTGTACGTCGACCGTGACCAAGGGAGAAGAAGTCGACCAAGTAGTAAGTGGGTATCTCTCTAAGATGGGCAGATGGCCGCCAGGCCAAGATTCTTCCCTTTCTCCTGGAAAGTGACCCAATGCCCGAGCAGGATGTTGTCTGGGGAGCGATTTGGTGAGACTGAGACGCTTAAATGAGAGGCAATGTATTTGTGAAGGTTTTCTGATGCAAAGCACTTGGCTCAGCTCTGGGAATACAGATGTAATGGCCAAGCATCTCCTGTCCTTAAAGAGTTTCCAGTCCAATGAGGCGAGCCACGAATCCGATGGAACGGCTTCCTGGTCCTCAGAAAGCAGCAGTGGCAAAATAGGGGCTGACCCATTTTCTTTAAGGTCATTTCAGTTGAAAAAAAAAATGGAACTATGTCTAAGGTTGAAGTAATTGATAGTGTCCAGGACTTTGGTGTATGTATATGTATACATTCAGATAGAGATAGATTTTATATATATATATATATATATATATATATATATATACACACACACACACACACGCACATATACACACACCTATCTATAACCCAATGATATATGCAGACGCATATATATAAGCATTGTATGTATTATGAAGATATATATTTATGTAGATATAGAATTATATTTATACGTATCTACATCTATGTGTATATTGTGCAGATAATTTGATGTAGTTATATCTATAGGTATTGTTATATAAGGGCAGCTAAGTGACTTGGTGGATAGAGTGCCGGGCCTGGAATCAGGAAGACTCATCTTCCTGAGTTCAAATCTGGCCTCAGACACATGCTAGCTATGTGACCCTGGGCAAGTCACTTTGCCCTGTTGCCTCAATTCCTCATCTATAAAATGAGCTGGAGAAGGAAATGGCAAACCACTCCAGTATCTTTGCCAAGAAAATGTCAAATGGAGTCACAAAGTGTTGGGCACAAATGAAATGCCTGAACAACAATAAATAACCATATAGAGATATAAATATCTCTCTATATGGATACAGTTATATCTATATGTGTATTATGCAGATATATTGATATAGTTATATATGTGTATAGTCATATTGTTGCTGTTGTTTAGTTCTGTTTAGTCATGGCTGACTCTTCGTGACACTATTTGGTGTGGCTTTTTTTGGGGGGGGGGCAGACACTTCAGCTCATTTTACAGCCGAGGGGTCACACAGCTAGTAAGCAGCTGAGGCCAGATTTGAACTCAGGAAGATGTATCCTCCTGCCTCCATGCCCAGCACTCTATTCACTATGCTACCTTAGGTGCTCGATAGATATAGCTATATGTATAAATATCTATCTACATAATATATATACAAATGTATGTATGTATGTGTACATATGGGTTATAGTTATGAATATATATTTATTTATACATATAGTTCTAGTTCCATATATGTCTATATATAGATGTAACTATAGCTATAGTATAGGTATATGCTATAATGCTATCATTGACATCAATCTACATATAATTTGCATTAACATACAATGCTATTTTAGATAAATTTGAATATATATACACATATATCTAATAACAGCATTTATAGAGCACATCCAGGTTTTTAAAGCATTTTACAAACATTAACTCATTTGATCCTCATAACAATCCTGTGTGGTAGGTGCTAATTTTATTTCCATCTTACAAATGAGGAAACTGAAGCAGACAGAGGTTATGTGACATGTCCAGGGTCACCCAGCTGGTGAAATATCTGAAGCAAGATTAGAATTCTTGTCTTCCTGATTCCATGGATAGACAGATAGATGGATGGATGGATGGATGGATAGACATACAGATTAGTTGGTGTATATCCTATGGCAATTTGTAGGAAGCAGCCAGCCAATCAGCTGGTAGTAGTAATAATAACAGCAGCTGGTGGTAGTAGTAGTTCTGATGGCAGAAGCAGTCATCATATTTGACTGGCACTGAGCTAGGTCTTGGGGTGAGTGGATATGAATTTGTTATAAGGCATCATTCTCACCCATAAGAAAACACACACGAAACACTTGGATCCCAGGGGAAGACAGCATATAATTAAATGCTGCATTGTACTGGACAGACTCTTTCTGCTTTGCTAGTGTAGAAAAGACACAGCTCAAAAAATAAAAAATACAAATACAAAACAAATAAAGCAAATTTTCTTAAATTATAAAAAAAAAAAAAAAGAAAAGACATAGCTCAGTGATGGCTGGAGCCAACAAAGTAGATTTTCAGAAAGAGGCAAGGTTTGGGTGAAGGCTAAAAGGATGTATGAAGTTAGATAAGAGAAAAAGGAAGACACTGGCATTGGGGAAAGGAACACGGGCAATGACTGAGAGACAGGAATGAACATGTCTTGTTCTGAAGACATTGAAAACTCCCACCCGACAGGATCAGAAGTGTTTTTGGAGGGGAAGAAGGGCAGGGAGAGGAAATATTGAGAAAGAAAGTGTTAGCACAGCAAAGCACAGCTGATCCATAGGATCAAAAAGCCAGTGGATCCCCTGAGATGCACATGACATCTCAGGCATGCTATCCAGGGCCAATGCTCAAAGGCAGGGAGCCTGAGGATTTCTATTGTTGGTGTCTATGAGACCAGTCCTATGCATTCTGTGCAGAATGTGACCGTCTCTGGAGGAAGGGAAAGACATAAGGGATCTCACCCCACCAGAGCGACATTATTGCAGGGGTCAGAAGGGCCCCAGACATCATTCCCCATCCCTGGGTTTCCTCTGTGCTATGAGTACTCATCGGGGTGGGGATGGGGTGGGGTCTTGTGTGCTAGGTTTACATCCAGCTGTGCTGCCCAAGGTACCGAGCCTTGGAAACAGAAAAGCATCTTGGCTGTGATAAATCTGTGTCACCGGATCAATGAAAACTGCACCCCAAACCTTCTTGTGTCATGAACTCCTTTAGACCTGTGAAGCCTCTGTACAGACCCCTCTTCACATGTGTTTAAATGACTAAAATAAATGACTAAATATAATACAGGATTACCAAGGACACCAGTTGAGTGACAATAAAGATGTACATTTTTTCCCATCCTAGTTAACAGATGCCTGGAAATGTGTTGTCTTGGAGGGGTGGGTCTCTGGATCCCAGGTTAAGAACCTCTGCTTTGGGGTCTGTTAAAGCCAGGAGATTGGGAATCCTGAATGTCCCCCAGCCAGGGGGTTCAGGGTCCTGGCACGAGAGAGGTCAAGTGGGAACAGAGTACAGTGGGTGTTGAAAGCTAGGCCAAAGAGTTTGGAATTTGGGCTTCAGGCGATCAGAAGATATTGTAGCCTTAGTCAGAGAACTGTCTTGATCAAATCCTCAGTGTCCTCATCTCTAAAATGGAGATAATATTTGTACCATATTCCCCACAGCACTGTGCTGAAAAAAGCACTTTGCAGAGATATATAAATAGGAGCTATTATTTTCATTGCTATTAGTAGAAGCAGTGGTGGTCATGCTTTTTCCTAGAGAACGTGGTTGAAGTTTGTCAAGAAACACACCCAAGGCTTTTCTGTGTTCTGTTTTGTTTTTGTCTAAACTTAGGATTTCATCCCTCCAGGGAACTCCTGGCATGAAACTTCCCTCCACCATGTAGATCTCCATCTCTTCTGTAGCTCATATAGTTCCAGATCAGGAGTTCTTAACCTTTTGGTTTGGGCGGGCAGGGGTGGGGTGGTTCATGGACCCCTTTGGAATTCTAGTGAATACTATGAACCCCTTCTCAGAATAATGTTTTTCAACACATAAAATACATAAGATTACAAAGGGAACAAATTATAGTAAAATACAATTATTAAGATATATACATATATACACATATGTGTGTGTGTGTGTGTGTGTATATATATATATATATTTTTTTTTTAATCCAGTGATCTCAGGTTATCAACACCTGTCCTAGAGAGGTGCTTGGAGTTACTGAGAGGCTATGAGAGGTGTTCTTGGTTCTATTCTAGTGCATATCAGAAGAAGGAAGGGAGGGAGGGAGGAAAGGAGGAAGGGAGGAAGGAAGGAAGGAAGGAAGGAAGGAAGGAAGGAAGGAAGGAAGGAAGGAAGGAAGGAAGGAAGGAAGGAAGGAAGAAGGAAGGAAGGAAGGAAGGAAGGAAGGAAGGAAGGAAGGAAGGAAGGAGGAAGGAGGAAACATATAGGCAATGAAGGAATGGAAGAAAGAAGGAAGGGAAGGAAAGGAAATGAGTAGTTACTAAGTACTTCACAAATATTTGATCTTCACAACTGGGGGGGGTGGCTGCTATTATTAGCCTCTGTTTTACAGATGAGGAAACTGAGGTAAATGGGGTTGAGTGACTTGCTCAGGGTCACAGAGCTAGTAAGTGTCTGAGGCAAGATTTGAACCCATCTTTTCTGACTTCAGGCACAAGGCTCTGTTCACTGTGCTACCTTGAACCCTGGTATTCCCGACCCCAAGTTTGACCCTTTGATGATGATATGAAAATAGCAAGGCATTCACATGTATAAGTTTTGCAAAGCGTTTTGCTGTTAATATTCCATTTAATCCTTACAATGACACTGGGAGGTAGGTGCTATTATTATTCTCATTTTACCAATGAGAAAACTGAAGCCACTTGCCAGTCTTACAAGCTAAGGAATGTCTGAGGCAGGATTCGAACTCAGGTCTTCTTGGCTCTCAGATCACTGTCCTCTTCATTGTGTCACTAACTGTCCTCAGGTCACATGTGTTTTCTTTATACATGGATTAACACTGAGTGTTTTGGACCAGCCTTGGAGAAATCAGTGAGGTAGAGAAATCAACCCAGAGAGGGGCTTCTGAAACTTTTTCCACTCGAGACTCCTTCTTGCCAGTGAAATTTTTAGGCGACCCCGGGTATATAGGTATATGAATCAGGTATAGGGCAGCTAGGTGGTGCAGTGGATAAAGCACTGGCCTCGGATTCAGGAGGGCCTGAGTTAAAATCCAGCCTCCAACACTTGACACTAGCTGTGTGACCCTGGGCAAGTCACTTAACCCTCATTGCCCCCCCCAAAAAAGAAAAGAAAATGAAAGCATTATAACTATATAAATCAGGTATACAGAACCTTTTACTGTTGCCAGATTTTTTGTGACCCCTACAATGAACCCCAACAGTTTAAGAAGTTTTGATCCAGACTATATATGTAAATAAGGAAATCCGCGGTGGATTGAAAGCCCACACTGACCAAACCGCATTGAAAACCTTTCTGGGGTTCTGGCTTATGCCCTGAGTCCTTACAGGGAGCACTTGGTTGATGCCTCCTTAGGAGAATGAGATCGATTTCCTGCTCTCCTTCCTAGGGCTACTACTTCCGTCCACCTGGCAGCAAGGCGAAGATCATGATCTGCTTGGCCTGTGCCAGGTCCATGGTCAGCCAGAAAGACCTGAAAAAACTGCTTCCAGGCAGCAAGTTCTTCTGTGCCTTCGGTTCCAAGGAACAAAAGCAACTCTCCTTAAGACCCTCCAAGGTCATCCATGCGAACCAGGTATGTAATGCACTGAGGTCTGCTGAGGCTGTGTCGTAATGGGCACGAAGCTGTGAAGCTGGTGGTCTTCTCTGAACATACTCTCTTTTTTCATCCTCTCTCACAAAACCCATTCTATTCTAGAACATTTATTAAGCGCTGAGTGGGGTGGATACATGATGTCCCAAAAGTCTTAGTGCGGTATTAAGCTATTTAATAGCTATTAAAGCTTAAATCTGTACTAAGACTTTTGGGACACCCCTTACAAGAACAGAAACAAAGCAGTGCCTGCCCTCCCCTGGCTTCCAGGGGAGGCCCCTTTCTCTAACTACTTTCTCTAAATTAATTCATCATTTCCCAAGTTAGATTAAAATACATTTTCTAATAATAATCTAAATTTTACCTTGATGTCTCTCACACTTCTTCTCTCTTCTCCTATCTACCATTCTGTTTTCTATTCAATTTAATTATTTTTGAATTTTTATTTTTAATTTATGAAATAAAGCATTTCCATAACATAGTATAATAAAAAAAAGACAAATGCCCAAGAAACTACAAATTTTATTCCACAGAATTTTATCAAGCACTTATTATGTGCAAAGTTTTCCTATGTGCTGTGGCATAGAAGGACAGAAATGAAACCTATCTTCTGCTAAGGAGATATATGTTTACACATTTCTTTTCCTTTCCTTTCCTTTTCTTTTTTCATTTTCTCTCTATTCATCTACTTATTTATTATTTGTTTGTTTGTTTTTAATCATAAAGGTATTTTATTATTTTCCAGTTGCATGTAAAGATAGTTTTCAACATTTATTTTCATAAAATTTTTAGTTCCAAATTTTTCTCCCTCCCTTCCCTCCCCCAAGACAGAAAACAATCTGATATAGGTTGTATATGTAGAATCACATTAAACATATTTCTGCATTAGTCGTGTTGTGAAAAAAGAATCAGAACAAAAGGCAAAAACTTCAAAAAACAAACAAAGTAGAAACAATATGGTTCAATCTGCATTCAGAATCCAAAGTTCTTTTTTCTAGATGTGGAGAACATTTCCCATCATGAGTTCTTTGGAATTGTCTTGGATCATTGTATTGCTGAGAAAATCCAAGTTTATCACAGTTGATAATCAGACAATGTTGCTGTTATTGTGTACAATGTTCTCCTGCTTCTGTTCACTTCACTCAGCATCAGCCTACTTAAGTCTTTGCAGGTTTTTTCTGAAATCTGCCTGCTCATCATTTCTTATAGAACAATAGTATTCCATTAAATATGTATACCACCACTTGTTCAGCCATTCCCCAATAGATGGGCATTCCCTCGATTTCCAATTCTTTGCCACCACAAAGAGAGCTGCTATAAATATTTTTGTACATATGGGTCCTTTTCCCTTTTTTATGGTCTCTTTGGGATATAGACCTAGTAGTGGTATTACTGGGTCAAAGGATATGCACAGTCCCATAGCTCTTTGGGCATAGTTCCAAATTGCTCTCCAGAAGGGTTGGATCAGTTCACAACTCCACCAACAATGTATTAGTGTTCCAATTTTTCAACAGCTTTTCCAACATTTATTATTTTCCTTTTTTGTCATATTATCCAATCTGATAGGTATGGGTAGTATCTCAGAGTTGTTTTAATTTGCATTTCTCTAATCAGTAGTGATTTAGAACATTTTTTCATATGACAATAGATAGCTTTGATTTCTTCATCTCAAAACTGTCTGTTCATATCCTTTGACCATTTCTCAATTGGGGAATGACTTGCATTCTTATAAATTTGATTTAGTTTCTTACATATTTTAGAAATGAGACCCTTATCAGAAACATTGGCTATAAAAATTGTTTCCCAGCTTTCTGCTTCCCTTCTAATTTTAGTTGCATTGCTTCTGTTTGATGTATGAACGTTTAAAAAAAAAAAAAGGTATTTTGAGGAATGAGGGGACTAACAACTGGGAGGGACCAGGGAACATTTTGAAAGAGAAGTACATGACTGTTCATAAAATTTCTGAGAGGCAAGAATGAGGAGCAAGTACATTCCAAGGCTAGTGAGCAGTGGGAGATGGAATGAGCCTGAGGATCTCACCTGTTGTCCAGTTTGTCTGAAACCTAGAGTCTGTAAAGTGGACTAATAGTTTGCAAAGTTAAAATAGTAACTAGCCAGCCCCTCTGTAGCTTAATGTACATAAATTGGGCACTAAGAAACCCTAATAACTCTTCATTGATGCAACTACACTCAGGGAGATTTGCTTTGCTAAATAGCTAATACACCTTAGTTCAATTACCCACATATCTATGTATAATGACTAGAGTGCATATCACCACCAGACAGACCAACAAGAGATCTCAGTTTAAACCAGGGTGATTTCAGCATCCCAATTAACTTTTAATTTTGCAAAGGATTGTTTTACATGACTGCACATGTATAACCTATTTCTGATTGCTTACTGTCTCAGGGAGGGGAAAGGAGAGGAATAGAATTTGGAGCTCAAAATTTAAAAAAAAAACAAGTGAAAAAATGTTTTAACATGTAATTGGGAAAAATAAAATATTATATATTAATTTTATAAAGGATAAGTTTACAGTGAAACTGATCATTATTTTGCCACCATTGATAAGGGGTAGATCTCCAGAACAAAATGCAGTGAACATCTCTCAAAACAACAACAACAACAAGATGTTGCTCTGGGTATAAAACATATCATAATTTATTTGCCAATAAGTCAAAAAGATATTTATCAGGTTCTTACCATGTGCCTTGCACTGTGCTAAGACTGAGGATAAAAATAAGAGGAAATAAAGGTCCTCGCCTTTTGAAAGCTCTCACTCTAATGAGGGATTCAACAATTATGTACGTACAAGGTATATGTAGGATAAAAGGGGGAGATGCTGGTACTTATGGGGCAAGGGAGTATGGGAAGGGGAAGACTGAGAAGGACCTCTTGAAGAAGATGGGACTTGGGGGCAGCTAGATGGTGCAGTGGATAGAGCACCGGCCCTGGATTCAGGAGGACCTGAGTTAAAATCCGGCCTCAGACACTTGACACTTACTAGCTGTGTGACCCTGGGCAAGTCACTTAACCCTCATTGCCCTGCCATAAAAAAAAAAAAAAGAAGAAGAAGGTGGGACTTGAGCCAAATCTTAAAGGAAACCACAGAAACCAGGTGTAGATAAGAAGGAAGAGCCTCCCAAGCACTCACCAACTGATGTTTAAAGGTTAAGAAAACCTTTTGTGTTCTCAGTCCCTTCACATCATCACTCTCCTCTTTATCTTTACTCTTCCCTTGCCATTGTCTCTGCTACCTTCTCTTCACCTTTAGTAGCAGTGGAAGGCAAGAGAGGTAGAAAGGACAAGGACCTACTGGAGCAAGAGAGAGAGAGGCAGGGGATTACAAGTGCACCAGCTATTACACTAAGTGGCCAGATCACTGCAAGTCAGAGAGGAAATGAATTATTACTCATGTGCCACGGCTTTCATTGGGTTGAGAATCAGGAGGTGTAAACTCTTCTGGTTGTTCATTCAATTATTACTTTAGGTAAGTCATTTACCTTCCTTTTCTGAAGCAGTTTTCCCATTTTACAAAAGAGGAAAAAATACCCTCCATGAAACAGCCTACTATAAAAGACTATGTTTCTATGATCCTAATACAATAGTTAAAAGAATTACATGAATGTAACCTGTGCTCCTCTCAAACATGGGTCCCTGAAAGCTAAGCAAAGAACCAAGGCATTTTCCTATGCATTATTAGATTGTCGGTTTTTCACTAGATGATAGATTCTTTTTTTTTTTTAGGGGCAGGTGGGGCAGTAAGGGTTAAGTGACTTGCCCAAAGTCACACAGCTAGAAAGGTCAAGTGTCTGAGGTCAAATTTGAACTCAGGTCCTCCTGAATCCAGGGCCGGTGCTTTATCCACTGTGCCACCTAGCAGCCCCACCAGGAGAGACGCTTAATTAAGTTTTAAAAGGAAGAGAAAGTTCTGGCAATTTTCAGGTGTGTTACCTTTTTAAAGTCATTCAATTCAATAAACATTTAGTAAGCACCTATTGTATACAGAGCCTGTGCAAAGACCTGGGGGAGATAAAATATTACCCCAATCCTCACAGAACTTTTACTTGTAGTAGATTACTCCCAATGGTCCCTTGAAATTCAGCAGCATCACAATTTGGAATTTGGAAGATTGAGAGGCTCAAGAATTTCGATCTCAGACATTTATGTTTATTAGAGGCTCAATATGGGAAAACCTCTTTAAATGAGAGAAATGTGGGTAACTCTTCAGCCCGGGCTTACTCCTTAACATTTAAGAGTAAGTGAAGTCAGGAATCAAGTGGAGGAAAGTTACTAGACTGGAAATTAAGAATCCTTGTCCTGCTGACCCTAAGCTCTGGGACCTTCCATCTTCCTGAAACTGAGTTTCTTCCTCTGTAAAATGAGGGGTCTGGTTGATCCATCTCCGAGGACTCTTCCAGCTGAAACGGAATGTGGCATTGTCATTTCAGCAACGGCATTTTGTAGTTGGAGAGTTCCACCTTTGGAACTTGGTACACGATGACGACGCGGCTCTATCCAAAGTGCCCTAAGTGCTGACTGTTAGTTCGTGACGATATTAGAATTCCAGGAGTAGCCGCACAGCCTTTTAGGTTAGTCAGAAGTTTAATCGCTTAATTTTCATGCAGAAATCTCTCAAGAATATAAGTTAACCAACACAAAACAGAGATGTCAAAAATATATATACTTACCATGTGGAGACGGAATTTGGTCACCATGCCAAAACAAATATTTCGTCTCAGGAAATTTATGACAATAAAAATGTCATCAGTATGCTGTATGGTGTTTTACAGGGTGATTTATCCTCTTTTGAAGACGAAAATAGTCTAAGGCATTATGAAGAACTCCTATTATCCTTTCAAAGAGAGGGCTCCATGCAAACTTTATCCCATAATCTTTTGGCAACCATGCGCCAGACACCGGTAAAAATAATTGCACATAAAAACGGAACAGGATCCACCAATGGCAAATTAATTGTTGCTCAGTCTTTCCCTATGGTAAGTGACTTTACTGTTCAGATGCTAAATTCTTCCTCAGACTTTCTGATGTCAGTTTTTTTTTTTCCTTGTGATGCAGTGACCCTGGTTGGTAAAAGCTCTGAACAACTAACTCTAGAGCTTGCAAATGATGCAAATGCTATTTTCTTTCCTACCTATATGTAAGATGTTTCCTTAAGTAAAGAGTTATTAGAAAATGAGAAAACAGGGGTAGGTTTTTGTGGGTTTGTTGTTTTTTTTTGTGGGGCTTAAAGTATAGAGGGTGGGGGCAATGTGCTATAGGGCAGAGGTATCAAAAATTGGGAAATATTTAACCATAAACAAAAATACAATAAAATAGAAATCACATTACATTTAAAACTAAGTCAACATATAGCCCACAGGGATCTTTTTGTACTAATTAGTGACCTCCATGTCTAATTGAGTTTAACACTATTCTTTTTATTCTTTTTTTTTAACACTATTCTTAAGGGTGATAAATTGTGGGACTTGGAGCTTAGAAGACATGGGTTCAGATCCTGCCTCTCTTATTTATCAACTCTGTGACCTTGGGCAAATTACTTAAATTCCTTAAGCCTCAGTTTTCTTATCTGTAAAATAGAGATATCTTGAAGCATTAACTTCCATGTGGTTGTTATAAAACTCAACAGAGATATTGGAGAGATAGATAGATTAGATAGATATTATATATAGACATATGTATACTTAGAAATATAGTATAAATATATATATATATAAATGTATCTATGTATTTACAAGACTAAATGAAAAATGATTTAGTAAAGGTTTATACGTTGAAAGGATGCTGAATTTGTAGTCAGAGAATGTGGATTCAAACCCAGTTATGCCAATTACTACCTTTGTGACCTTGAGCAAGTGACTTACCTAATTTCCTATAATATTTTCCATATTATCTTAGGGGGGGCCCAGGGCAATGAGGTTTAAGTGATTTGCCCAGGGTCACACAGTTAGTAAGTGTCAATGTCTGATGCAGGATTTGAACTCAGGTCCTCCTGAATCCAGATCAACTGTGCCACCTAGCTGCCCCACAGATAATATTATCTTAATGGCTCCCTCAAGTACTAAATCTCTCAATCTATGAGCCACTTGACTTACATATATCCCCATGCTAGACCTAACAGATAATAGATGTGAACCTGTAAAAAATTTTACTAATTAATTAATTCAACATTATTAAGTGCCTACTCTTCTTGGCACTAAGGAAAAACATGAAATTTGGATAAGATGTGGTCCCTGGCCTTCAAAGAGCTTATAGTCCAGGGGCATAAACTATGGTTACAGATTTCTACAACATAAAATAATAATATACTACAACATATTCTATAGTATAAAAGAGTAGATTAGAGAGATTTTTAAAAGTTCCTGTGAAGGTTTGGAGGAGGGAGTGCGTATTTGTTATTGAAATAGGGATATCAAGGATATCTCATAGAAGAAATGATATCTGAATTAAGCTTTAAAGACTAGGTGGAGCCTTAATCTGTGAGTGATATGAGGTTGGGCATTCTAGGCATGCTCTATAGAAGAACCTGGTCACTAGTTTTCTAATTGGTATTTTGCACTTAAAGGGAATTCCAGTTAATTTCCATTCCTAAGGAGCAGCAACTATGTTAAGGTACTTGGATCAATCTGAGATCTCATTGATGTAGTTATTTCCTCCATCAATGCCAGTTACCACCCAACCACGTCTACCCATCATCCTGAGTGACTCTCATCTAAGGCTCCCTGTATATCCAGTACATGCGAGCTCTGGTTCTTTTGGCATTATGTAGGTACTAATGGGCACCTACTATTTAGATATAAATAAATAAATAAATAAATGTTTCTGTCCCTCATTCTCACTACATGAATCCATTCCTTTTCCTGTTATACAGCTCTTTGGTGACATTTATTACTCACACTATGTATTTTCACATGGAGATTGTTTCAGATAAAAACAGACCAATATTCACGGTACTTTTCTAGTAAAAAGTATTCTATTTGAAAGCATTATATAAATTATAAAGCACGATGCTCAGGTAAGGTTTTGGTATTCATTTCTCCCTGTGGCTTCACCTTACTACAAGGCATTTCTGTACTTCTGTACCCATGAGCGGCCTTTTCTAGGAAGGAGAGCTAACTCTTTTGAGCCAATTAATCTAGTCAAAATATTGGGATCTAATATTTAATTGTCCACCCATATATCTGTAAAGATGCATCAGTAAAACTGGAACCTATGTTTTCAATAACATTAGTAATTTTAAAAAGGAGTTCAACTATAATTAGCATATTATTGGATTGCTTTATGGACATTTTGGTTGGAATATAATGGCAGATCCTGTGTTCTCTCCCATGGGTCTTAAACTAAGACTTCCCACCTCTGGGTTGAATAATAATTAATCCCCTGGGGTACTTTACACTTTCCCATGTGTGCTCTAATTTGGCCAGTTAGCTTTCCAGAGAAAACATGTTCTCCACACATTGATGTTAGCCACTTCAGAATTCACAGGAGTTTTGTGACCAAAAGAGTTGCCCAGAATACTGACAGAGAAGCAACTCCAAATATGCATCCTGGGGAAGGTGAATTGGGAGGCTTTAGGGTTGGGGAACTCTTTGGGCTGATAGTGTCCTTCAATTGTATGATCTCACTGGGCTTTCTCAATGAAGTATGGGGTGCATGATGCATAGCCTCATATTTAGATATAGAGGATAGTACCAGAGGGAACCACTCAAGAACAAGGCAAGAATTGACTTTAGGTTCTTCCTTGCTTAAAAAAATAGAAAGGAAAGAGTAAAGGAATTCTCTTTGTAGTTGAACATAAATAATGTTTATTGGGAAGGTTGGTGCTCAGTGAACTAACAAAAGCCAGGGAGCCAGAGGCTCACAGGGCTTCATCTAGGCTCCATCACTGCCTGGTTTTGTGGCCTCAGGCAAACAATTTAACCCTCCTGCCCCTTTCTCCATTGTAAAATGGAGGTAATGACATTTATCATCCATTTTCCCAACAGCTTGGTCATGAAGGTTAACCAATCATTCATTTCAAAGCAGTTCCCATATAGGAAGTACTACAGAAATGCTAAGTCACATTAGAAGAAGAACACGGAACTATATTTTCTAGGATTCACTTCAAGGAAACACCTTAATTAGAAAATGTGCTCAAATGTCCTATGTGTATGTAGGGACTTATTACTGAAATGGATGGAGGAAATGTTGCAGGAGACTTAGACAAATGTCACTAGACCCTACAGACAATATATATGTATACAGTACACATATGTATATGTATATGTATATATGTGTGTGTGTATATGCACACACATATATAAGGTGTATATAGAGACAAAATAATCTATACAGCTTTATATAGCCTATACATATATAACATGTATTTGTACCTGTATGTATGTGTATGCATATGTGTGTTGCATAGCATACATATCCATGTGCATATAGTTTTATGTGTTTTAATTATATGTTTATATAAACATATAGATCCACACAAATACAGCCATATATAGATATAGATATACATATGCACAATAACATACACATACCTATATCTACACGTATACATAAGCACACATGCTACTAGGTAATGGGTTACATTTTGAAATAGAGTCCCTGAGCATTCAATGACTTCTTGTATCAAACAGACGAGTGACCTTCTTCATAGTATAGTCACCATTCCCACCCCCCACCCCCCACTGCCTAGGTCCTTAAGGTGTCTCGTTTCCAGCTTCTTTCAGGATGTACAGCACAACTTGGTCTGACCAGAGCAGCTTCTAGACTCTACACATATGATGGCACCGCCATTCTTAACCTACATGACTTAATTTTGTGGGCTGTGAATGAATCCTTGAAACAAAAAGACACTGAAGAAAAGAAATATGCATCCCCAGAGGAGACTAAAGAAGTGGTGATTCAGAATGTGGAAGGTAAGTCCAACATGATGGAACTGAGTTAGCGGTGGGACAAGAGTCAGAAGACTTGCATTCCAGCCCTACTCTCTGTCACTTACCAGCTGTGTGAATTTGAATACATTGCCTTCCTTAGCCCCTCTAGGCCTCAGAATTCCTTGACTCAAAAATGATGGAGTTGGATTTGGTGAGCCCGAAGGCTCTTTCCTCTTTAATGTTTAAGGTTTCATAGCGATTGTCGTTGGATTTAAGAGCTAGAAGAGATCTAAGAAACCATCTTTTCCAACCCCTTAGTGAAAGATGAAGGGAGCTGAGACTTTCAGAGATGACTTGCTGCAAGTCACACAGCCAATGAGTTAATTTCAACAGGATTTTTCTAGTAATGCCAAAGCCTCCCCCCTCTTGATGACCTCCAATTTATCCTGGCTATATATTTGCACGCAATTTACACGTTGTTTCCACCACTGGACTATGAGGTCCTCAAGAACAGGGGTTATCTTTTGCATTTCTTTGTATGCCCTGCGCTTCGCACAATGCCTGGCCTATTGTTGTCATTCATTCGTTCAGTCATATATGACTCTTCATGACCCTGTGGACTATAGCATGCCAGTCCCTTCTGTCCTCTATTATCTCCTGCCATCTGTCTAAGCTGCCTGGCATATAGTAGGTACTTAATAAATGCTGCTCCACTAGCTTTCTGCTTCCATTTAGGTTCAGTCACACACAGATCAAACAGGTCATTTCGTTCAATTACTCTGAAGCATTTCTCAAATCTCTCCACCATCCTTCACTTTATTCTCACTGCCACCACCCAAATAGAGAGTCTCATTACCACTCCTATGGATTATTTTAATAGTCTCTGCAGGCCCTGAGTCCTTATCTACCCTTTGCAGTTCATCCTTCATATTGCTACCAGGCTAATAATATTGGTTATGCCTAGACCTGATCATGTCATTCCTTGGCTTGAAAATCTTCTGTGGCTGCCTATTGCCTCCTGGATGGATGGATGGATGGATGGATGGATGGATGGATGGATGGATGGATGGATGGATGAATAAATGAATGAATGAATAAACAAATAGGCAGATAAATAATCAAACAAGCAGATAGATGAATGATAGATGATAGATAGATAGATTATAGATAGATAGATAGATAGATAGATAGATAGATAGATAGATAGATAGATAGATAGATAGATAGATTTATCTGTTGGACCAAAATATAAATATCCTAGAATGTGGGCATTATTGATAAAAATGGATCATGAATAAAGCAATAAATATAGACTTTTCTATTCAGTTATTGAATAAAACCAATTATATCTGAAATTACATTGGCCACTAAGGCTACAGAATGGTCATAGATGACCAGCTTAAAACATTTTGCCCTGTTGGCATATCATCTCTAAATAAGGGCAGCAAGTTATTACTGGGGGCTAGGCGCTATTTGTTTGCTCCCTGGCAGATTTTCAGAGTATTTATGCAAATAAATATTTACAATAATACTAGTTTACCTACCATTTTATGAAATTTGAAATTTCTGGTTTTGGGGGAGGTACACATTTCCTATAAAGAAGCTCAAATCCAGTCATGGTATCTCTTAATTTTAAAAGACAATACAAAATTAAAAAAAAAACATTTCTCTAATTTTTTGTTGAAAAACATGAATTTTTATTATCTTTCTCAGATAAAAAAGCAAACCAAGGGGAAATCAAGTCACCTCCACAAACCGTGATGTCAGCCCGTTTGAATTCTTTCAACACTTCTTTGCTCACCCTCATTCTCAAAAATCCTATAGAAGTCTGGGTTTCATGTGGGGAACCATTCATACCCCTGGATGGTAAGAGAGAGGAAAAAACAGGGAATCAATTCCCACTTTACTTTATGGAAAATGGATTAAATGTGTGTCCATGTCAACCTAGTGCCACATTTATGCAAAGGATGAGTAGTTGGGTCTATCAATTCAAATGTGCAAGAGGATGGATGGCTTCATATCCTAGATGTGCCTTTTTTTTTTCTTACGGGGATAGAATGTTTTGTCTGGGAAATTGTCTAATTTAGGTGATAAAGAGATTCTCGATGTACAAGGCTGCGAATAATGGTATACATTACAAAATAACAAATGAGTTTAATTCACCATGAGGAAGACCTGTCTGCACATCTTCATTTTTAAGAATTGCCCCCTTTAGGCAGTAGGTGGGTGTTTAAAAAACAAATAATTCCAAACCAGGCTTCCATCACCACCAAATAGATTTGGGGAACAGGAGATGAAAGATGGTACTTGAATATGTTAAATCCTTATAATAAAGCAGTAGCTCTATTTCCCCCCCTCTTGGATTCCACATGGACATGCCTTAAGCTCTGTCATCTTTCAAAGGGGTTTCTTTTGATGACCCTCACCTTTTAATTACTTGTCTCTAATTGGATCTATCTCATGGACTTCCAGGGGCATTACAAATTATCGGCTTGTGTGATAAATTGCTGTTGATAAGAGAATTCAAGATAAAGACCCTGGGTTTCTATGATTACAGCTTTGCAAAGATCAGAAAAACTTGAGAGAAAGAATTGGCTAAAGAAGGACAGACTTTTGGCTGATCTGGAATTCATGAAACACAAAATGAGACAGTTAAAAGGTTGGTATGGGAAAAAAAAAAAAACAACCAATAGAGTATGTTCTGTTGAATTCAGAATATGACCTCAATTTACTGATTGATGTTTTACTCTAGCTATGTATTTATCTAATGAACTGCAGACAAAACATGGCTGTAAAAGGCAGAACAAATCTCACAGTTAATGCTATATTTCTTAAATATTGATTTTATTTTAAGTCACATATCAGACACCCTGCCTATATCACAAATCTAACCTGTCCCAAACTACGCTGAGCATCTTCCTCTTCTCCTTCCCACTTTTCTTCCCGTTCCTCACCCTCCTGCCCCTTGAAATCTGCCCCTTTTCCTAAATTTGTCAGCGACTACATCAAAGAGCTAGCAAGTTACAGTGAAGAGAGTGTCGGTTCTAGAGTTAAAGGATCTGGACTCAAATCCTACCTATGATGTTACTTCTCGTCAGACCTTGGGCAGATCACTTAAACTCCATGGGCTCCTGTTTCCTAAGCTGTAAAATGAAGTAGATGGGTCAAATGACCTCAAAGGTGCCCTCTCATTTGAGATTCATATTCATCTCTTCCCTGGTCACTGGGCTTTCAAAACATGAATATCCTTACTGACCATTTTCTACACACTCCGGCTCCATAGCCAGAGTTCTCTCCACTGACTGCATTGAATCTCCAAAAAGGGATTCCCTCTTTGAGACTCACTTAACGGTTTGGACGTTCCTATGGACTTAGGATAGTCTGACTTAAAACTGTTTCTATGCATGATTCATCCTTCTGTTTGTTGAGGACAAGACATAATGACACATTTTCATGATTTTCTTAGAGATTGGTGCTAGAGTTGGTGGTTATACTTGGCTATCCCCAGGGAGATTCCTGAGAGTGAAGGACGTGAAGGATACCTCCAGGTGGTCTTGTCAGAGGAACCATAGAAAGAGCTTTCTCATTGCCACAATTTGACCCAGACAGGTTAAGGAAGTGATTTGCCCAAGATTGCCGAGGTTATAGGTAACAGATCTGGGATTTGAAACTAGAGTTTCTGTTTTTAATCCTCCTTATTATGAATCTGGTGGGGGCAGCTAGGTGGCACAGTGGATAGAGCACCAGCCCTGGATTCAGGAGGACCTGAGTTCAAATCCAGTTTCAGACCCTTGACACTTACTAGCTGTGTGACCCTGGGCAAGTCACTTAACCCCAATTGCCTCACCAAAAAAAAAAAAAAAAGTAGAGAACATGGATCTGGTGAACTTTCCACCAGACTCTACCCTAAAATTTCAAAGTTCTCAAATTCTACCCTATTATGCTCTGAAGTGAACCCACTTGGTGCTGTTTTGATAAATTTATAAACCACTCTACTGCAAAAAATTGAAACCATATTCACAATTTATACTTTCCCATATCCCAATAAAACCCATCACTCTCTGATTCACTTGCACATTCCTGTGTATACAGTTGTTGTTCAGTCTTTTTGTTTCAGTCGTGTCTGACTCTTTGTAACCCTTTTGGGCATTTCCTTGGAAGATACTGAAGTGGTTTACCATTCCCTAAATGATCTTGTCCCTTCTTATTCTCTATGCCATTTAATATACTATAACTTGTCTCTATGCCATTTTACATACAAGTGTTGTTGTTGTTTGTCCTTCACTTTTTTGAAGAGGACCATGATATTGGGGTGATGTCATGACTTGCAGTGAATTGGATTTAAGTGAAGAAGGGCTGTGTAAGGTCACCAACCTCACTCTTTCCTCTGGAGCCATCTGGGTCCGTTGGCAAGATATTTTATCAGGACAACTAGAAATGGCCCCAGATGTTTAAGACAATTGGTGACTTTCCCAGGGTCACACAGCTAGTAAGTATTTGAGGTGAGATTTGAACTCAGGTTCTCCTGACTTCAAAGCCAGTGCTCTATCCACGGTACCATGTAGCTGACATTTACTAGCTGTGTGACCCTGGGCAAGTCACTTAACCCTCATTGCCCTGCCAAAAAAAGGGGGAAAAAAGAAAGTAGGAAGATATAGCAGGTCATACCAAGGTTGGGCTATATAGAAGCTGAGAATCAAACTAATTATACTTGGAGAGGCTCATCAACTGGTTGACCATTGACTGATGAATTCTTTTGCCCACACTAATTTATTTTTTGAATTTTTGTTCATTTTATGACAATTTCTACTTATGATAAAATATATGTGTATAACTATATTTCTATATAACAACATATTAAATAAATGAATATAAATTGCTACAGATAACAATCTTTATCAATTTCCAGATTATTCATACTTTTTCTTCTTGACTTACCCATGTAACTGTTGTATTCGTGTAAAATGTAAGCTCCTTGAGAGCTTTATACAATGGTTGACACATAGCAGGGGTTTAATAAATATTCATTAATTGACTGATTGAGAGCAGCAGATGTTTTTCTTCTGGTCTGTGTCCCCAGCACAAAACACAGTATCTTCAGTAGAGGAGGCTCTTAAACTGAATTGAACTGAGGCAATGAAACCCACACATATGAGTATGAGAGATGGGTCCATAAGAAAAATAGAATTAATGTATTTTGTAACAATTTGAGCAGTGTTCATAGCCTTCCCTTTTGGTAATCTGATGGTCATAAATTATAGATCCCCGGGGAAACTGTTCCCCAAAATGGAACTTGTTGTGCAGTCTGTGTTGGGTGTGAGCCCCACTTCTATCTCCCACCTGTGGGATTCTGATAGCTGAATGTGAGCTCAGGTGTGACAGTTTCCGAAGGAAATGTTGGCAAAAGCAGATAATGCTTACAGATTCCTGGGTGTATATATTCTGGATGTGGCCTTCAACCACTTAAATAACCCACTCTCCTTGTTATTAGCAATATATCTTTAGAGCAATGTGCTATATAAGTGGCTAAAGTGCATAATAAAATAAAATAGCATTATGTTGAAAAGATGCTAGTAACAATTTGCCTGCTATAAATTAATAAGTGCTTATTTATGATTTGTTGGTTTTAGCATGAAATGGATATATACAAATACATAATGTTTATAATTATCACTGCCTTCTCCCCCAAAGCTCTTTACCAATATCATGGTTTTTCTAGCTCACTGGTTGATTGAATCCATTATATTTTTCTTTCTAGATCTATCAATTACATATGTGTGCTTGCTGTATACATGGAGATCTCATTTTCCTAAAAAGTTATCATATGGACAGCTAGGTGGCACAGTGGATAAAGCACCCGTCCTGGAGTCAGGAGGACCTGAGTTTAAATCTGGCCTCAGACACTTGACACTTACTAGCTGTGTGACCTGGGCAAGTCACTTAACGCCCATTGCCTCACCAAAAAAAAAAAAAAAAAAAGAAGAAGAATTGTACTACAAGTATCTACACTAGAGAAATCACTGGGTTAGACCTAAACAAACAAACAAATTATAGCCTAGTTCAAAGATTCCTTTTTTTTTTTAAGGGCAATGAGGGTTAAGTGACTTGCCCAGGGCCACACAGCTAGTGTCAAGTGTCTGAGGCCAGATTTGAACTCAGGTCCTCCTGAATCCAGGGCTGGTGCTTTATCCACTGCACTACCTAGCTGCCCTCAAAGATTCTTAACATGGGTTTCATGGATAGATTTCAGGGGATCCGTGAACTTGAACAAGAGGAAAATTGCATCTTTATTTTCACTAACCTCTAACTGAAGTTTTGCATTTCCTTTAATTATGAAAGTCGGCAACAAACATTATTCTGAGAAAGGAACTGTGGGCTTCACTAGACTGCCAAAGGGTCACATGCCAACAGAAGGTTACAAACCCCTGCAATAGTGGATAAAGATCTTGGCTTGGTGTCAGGGAGATGGGTTCAAATCCAACCTCTGACACATGCTTTGTGATCATGTATATATCACTTAACCTCTTCTAGTCTCAATTTTTTCTTCTATAAAAAGAGATTGGGACAGCTAGGTGGCATAGTGGATAGAGCACCAGCCCTGGAGTCAGGAGGACCCGAGTTCAAATGTGGCCTCAGACACCTAACACTTGCTAGCTGTGTGACCCTGGGCAAGTCACTTAACCCCAATTGCCTCACACACACACAAAAAAAGAGAGAGCGAGATCAATAATCCCTGTATTACCTACCTCAAGGGGTTGTTGTCAGGCATAATAATAATAATAATAATAGTAATAATGATAATATAACAATAACTAGCCTAGATATAATACTTTAAGGTTTGCAGGGTGCTTACAAATATTACCTCAATTTATCTCCCCAACAATCCTGGAACATAGGTACTATTATCCTTATTTTACAGATGAAGAAACTGAGGCACAGAGGATTTAAGTGACCTGTCCAGGGCCACACAGCTATTAAGTGTCTGGGGCTATATTTAAACTCAAGGCTTCCTAACCCAAAGTCCAGAGCTCTATCCCTGTACTACCTAGCTGCCTCAGTTGGAATAATATATGTAAAATACCTTGCAAACACTATGTAAATGAGAGTTATTATTATTATTGTCATCGGTAGTAGTCGTGGTTGGTGGTGTGGTGGTGGTGGTAGAGTAGTAGTAGTTTTATCTATCTCTAAGAAACTTTGCACATCAGGTCTATTTCATTAACAACAGTAACCCTAGACAGCTGACAATAAACTTCACCTTAGGATTTACACAAAACTCTCCGAAACCTCATTTCTTTGATTGAATGCCTTTTTAAAGGAACAAAGCAAACTCCTGTGGATGTTTGTAAAATGGAGAAAGAAGACATTTTAATATGCATATGTAATATTTTATTTATCTCTTCTTATAGCTCCTTTGTTGTATGTATGTGGCCCATTTTTTTTTTAATGCAGAAATTTACATGCCTTAAATCCTAGATAAACTCTGTCTTAGCATCCAGCATCACAGGGCGTTCTATCTTCCCAGCTTCTTTGAGAACAAAGGGCACAGCGAAGGTGTCAGGAGCTAATCATGCTCCCGGGGTGTGATTAGATGGAAGGAAAAGACTGCTATCTCCTGAGTTAATATTATTTTAGAAATGCTTAATCCCCAGGCCACGAAGCTAATTGTGGGAAAAGGCTTATTATTAGAGAAGAACAAAACATATGTTCCCAGCCTAATGGAGGTGATGGTGACAATATAGGTCACCAGTGAATTCTTTCTGAGTAAATCACAGTGGAACTAGGCCATGGGTATTAGGCTCGAGAAGAGCAGTGTTATTGCTTTGGGTAGTTGGCAGGCAAGGTCTGTTTCTGGCTATGTGAAAGGCCTGAACTGCAATCTCACCTTGAAGACTCTCCACAAACTTTCTAGCTTCATCTCCCTTTTCTCATGATCTATACTCCTCCTTAACTGAACCAGCTGCCATGGCATGAACAAATGCTGAACTCTTCCTGCCTCCACACCTTTGGCTTTCTAGGATCCCTTCCACTATAAATTCTGGCATGGTATGTTTTATAAGAAAGGAACAATAAAAAAAAAGAAAAGAAAGGAACAATACCCAATTTATTAACTGGGAAGGAGCCAGGTAAGCCAGAGATTTCTTTTTCCTATCCCAACCTCATCTTTTGTTGAACAAATGAATGAATGAATGAATGAATGAATGAATGAATGAATGAATGAATGAATGAAAAAACACTTACTATATGTAAAGCACTAGAGTGTGTACTAGAAATATAACTAGAAAAGAAGCACAGTGTCTAGGACATAACAGGTGATTAATAAATGCCTTATATGATCTAATGCCATCCCTACCCTTGAGAAACTCACATCCAAATGGGGAAGACAGTTCTACCCAGTTCAACTCTATCCAGTTCAAAAGCCAGTGCCACCAAGGAGGACAGAGCTGTCCTTGATTCATCTTTTGTATGCCCATAATGCACGAACCTATGAGCAAACTGGAGGAGCCAGTGGTCCCTTGTGCCACCCCCAAATGATCCATTCCTTGTATGATCTTGGAAAGGGCAGCTTTGTGTAGTGGTGAGAGTGTGGGATTTGGAGTCAGAAGATACTTTTTAGGTTCAAATTCTTCCTCCAGCTCTTACTCATAGAGTGACTGTGGACAAATCATTTATTTGAGCCTTTGGCAATGCTTGGACTGCTCACACGTTCTACATGGGTCCCATTCTCTCTTGTAATTCCCATTCTGACGCAAATCCCAGATCCTGGATGTATTAGCATCTTCACTATGACCAGGCACCATACTGGATATAGCACCGGCCTTGGAGTCAGGAAGACCTGAGTTTGACCCCTGTGACCTATGTCACCCTGGGCAAGTTACTTCTTCATCCCTCAGCCTCAGTTTCCTCACCTGTAAAACAAGGATAATAATAGCATCTCCCTCCCACGGTTGTCATGAGGACCAAACGAAACCATTTGCATAAAGCACTTTCCAAACCTTACAGCCCTCTAAGAAATGTTAGTGATTGTTATTTAGGGGAATGGGGTTAGTATAAATACAAAACACAAATAAAAAAGTCTGATCCATATAAAGTAGAAACGCCTGTACTTACTTGAAAACTTAGAATTTCCAAATTCTCCTTACAGGGCGACGTGTCTTTGAGGGTAAACCTGGAAAAGTAACTTACACCCACAGCCCTGGAAAGCGCTCGGTAGTCAAAGGTAACTGGATGGAGCCCTCTCAAGAGGAGAGGAAGTTACTGAAGTACATAGTGAGTGTGAAGGTATGGCCAAACTCAGCCATGGCTCCCATTTCTCTACCAATATCTAAAACAAAGTTGGATTCAGAAAAATGCATCCTTGAGCTAGCCTTCATTTCTGGCCAGTTAGGAATGGTTACAGAGTTGGCATTTGAAGGATACCTCAATGGGCGGACAAGTCCAATTGAAGTGTGTTTTGTTTGAATGGGAACCATGAATTATGACCTTAGCAAAGACGAGAAAAAGGCCCAGTGGATATGTACATAGGCAATTACACTGAGTACCTGAAAGATGAGTCTTATGGCTTCATTGCTCATCACTCCTAAGGGTCTGTCTCAATATGTGAAAAGAGCAAAGAGTGAAAAACTAATTGCAATGGAGACATTCAGAAGTGTGAAATTCAGAAATTGGTTTCAATCCATATGGTTAATCAGTCAGGATCACTGTTCATAAAAGAGGAGGGAAGAGAAAGGTCAGCTCTAGCGAGATGATTGGTGATGTGGGCCTGGGAAAAATGCCTGCCCGCCCCCCCCCCAACCCCCGTGCTTTGGAGAAGTTTCCACCCGAATGTGCTGTCCCAGCGTGGGAAGATTTCTCAAAGTGAAGAAATGTCCAGAGAAGCACCAGTCAAGGTTCTCAGTGAAATGTGACATCTCAGAAATAGGATTTCTCACAAGACCAAACAGGCTGAAGTACTAGACAGAAAATGAAGGCACATTATTGAATTATTGTAAGCTTAAAGATGAGATGGAACTATGCCTCTGAGCAGTCCAGAAAGGGGTGTGTGTGTGTGTGTGGTA
Source organism: Dromiciops gliroides (assembly GCF_019393635.1). Lineage (NCBI taxonomy): Eukaryota > Metazoa > Chordata > Mammalia > Microbiotheria > Microbiotheriidae > Dromiciops > Dromiciops gliroides. The sequence continues at coordinate 39,905,706 of NC_057866.1, forward strand.
TCTGCAAGTAAGTGAGTAAAGACCTAGACCCAAAGTTGCAAAATTCCTTAAGAGGCTTTTCAGATAACACAAATAAATCTGTGATTCTGTTTAAAACAGGAACTCAAACACACACACGGCCACATAAAAATACACATAAACATGTGCAGAAAACATAGAAACCATCTATTCCAAGGGTTGAGTACATATTTAGAAAGTCATCTCTTCATTGCCTTCTGTGATTCCTCTTAATACATTGAATGGGCACTTCTACATGATTAATGGCAGGAACTGGCCCAGAATTAATGGCCCAGAACTGGGAGTAGTCTGTCTCTCTGTCTCTCCATCTTTCCATTTCTCTTCTCCTCCACTCCTCTCCTCCCCCTCCTCCTTCTCCTTCTCCTCTCCTTCTCCTTTCCTCTCCCCTCTCTTTCTGTGTCACTTTCATCTGTCTCTTTTCTCTCTGTCTCCATCTCTTTCTTCCTCCCATATCTATGTGTATGTATGTATGTATATATATGCATATATACATACACATGCACATACACACATTCATGCAGTTACACATACTGAATAATGTGCTGAGCCTAGAGTGGGGAAGACCTCTATTCAAATCCTGCCTCAGACACTTATTAGCTGTGTGATCCTAGACAAGTCACTTAACCTCTGCCTGTCTCATTTCTTATCTGTAAAATGGGAGTAATAATAGTACTATCTGTGGGGACCAAAAAAGAGAATATCAAGGCCTTTGAAGAACTTAATATGCTATGAAAGCTATGGTTATTAGTACTATTACTTGGGAAATTAATTTTTGACCTGGGTTATTTCATCTGAATAGATTTGGTTCCTGTATTATAGATGATAAAATAAATGCATGTCAATGATTCTCTTTGTTTCCTAACACCCCTATCTCCTTCCTTGATTCTTCACAGAATCTTCTATCCTCCCCAAGCTAAATTCATTAATGTCATGCTCCCTGATACTCTTCTCTCACTAGGCGCACCTTTCTGAGGTCCAAAGGCAGCAGACAAAACACAATTCTTCAGTGTCAGCCAAACAAACCAGCCTATATGTTCAGCCCAACACAAAAAGAGTCTTTGCTTACCTCAGTGGTCACGAACGTGAAGATGGTGTTTATGCCTGGGGCAGAACAATTGCTGAGGTAAAATTCTGGGAGTAATCAACTTAGAGGATATCTGGTGCTCAGGAAACACCTTCTTTAGGGTTTTTACTGATAATACACAAATGAGGAATGATGCTAGGTACTAAAAAAGAATGAGAATGCATGTGTCTTGCAATGGATAGAGCACTGGCCCTGGATTCAGGAGGACCTGAGTTCAAATCCAGCCTCATACACTTAACACTTACTAGCTGTGTGACCCTGGTCAAGTCACTTAACCCCAATTGCCCCACAAAAAAAAAAAAGAGAGAGAGAATGCATGTGTCCATCTACGCCACTAGTCACTCATGTTCCCAGATGTTTGTTTCTTTTTCTCCCCACCTTTGAGACCTGTGGTAGTTATAAGCCCTGTCAAGAATTCCAGTCTAGGGGGGCAGCTAGGTGGCACAGTGGATAGAGCACTGGCCCTGGATTCAGGAGGACCTGAGTTCAAATCTGGCCTCAGACACTTAACACTTACTAGCTGTGTGACCCTGGGCAAGTCACTTAACCCTAATTGCCTCACTAAAAAAAAAAATTAAAAAAAAAAAATTCCAGTCAGGGGCCAAGGGATAGCAGGGGCCAGAAGCATCCTTGTTTTCTAATAGGGAAGACTGGGGGAGCTGAAAGTTTTGTCTAATGCCTTTTGTAATGGGCCAGTCATGACTGAGTGAAGTAAGCAGGGACTTAGGAGGTGGCAGCGTTTCTTTGACATGATGGAGATTGGGACTGGTCATCATTGTGGTGCTTTCTGTCATCTTGGATCAGGGTCTCTTAATCTGGGGTCCATGGGCTTGGTCCTTTTTATATCTTGATAACCATTTTTAAATAATTCATTTTTTAAAAATCTACTGTATTTTCTTTTATATACTAAGCAACATTATTCCAAGGAGTCCACAGATTCCCCCAGACATCCAAAGGGGTCCATGAGGCAAAAAATAAAAAAAGTCAAGAAGCCCTGCCCTGGCAACTTGCCCAGTATCCTTCAAGATTAAGCTCAAGCATTACTTTCTACATGAAGCCTTCCCAGCTTTCCTTTGATTTTTGGTGTGCCTCCTCTCCTAATGACCTGGTATTAATTTTTTAGATATTATAGAACTATAACTGGACTATATACATACACTATACTGTATATATTCTAGATATAGTAATAGATCGTATCATATATATAGTAACATACGATATAGTATATAGAATAACAAACATGCCATATGTAGTAATAGATTGTATCATATATAGTAACATACCCTATAGTATATAGAATAAACATGCCGTATGTAGTGATAGATTGTATCATATATAGTAACATACCCTGTAGTATATAGAATAATAAACATGCCATATGTAGTAAGATATTGTATCATATATAGTAACATACGATATAGTATATAGAATAATAAATATGCTATATATAGTAATATGCTATGTAGTATATGCAATAATATATAATTTAGGGGGCAGCTAGGTGGTGCAGTGGATAAAGCACTGGCCCTGGATTCAGGAGGACCTGAGTTCAAATCTGGCCTCAGACACTTGACACTTAATAGCTGTGTGACCCTGGGCAAGTCACTTAACCCTCATTGCTCCAATCCCCTCCAAAAAAACAAATAATATGTAATTTACTACATTTATGAATATATTATACACACAATATAGAATAATATCTAGTTGGACTAGATGACTTTTGAAGTACCTTTCAACTTTGAAATCCTGTTATAACCATCAGCTGTAATTATTATTGTCATTACTTTGGCCAAGGACCTCCAGGGGGCCATACAAAGAGCATAGTCCTTAGCCTTAAAGAACATATTATAGAAAACAAATTATGAAAAAAGAGAAGATATTATAGAGTTAGGAAGATAGTTGGAGAAATACACATAGACATCCCCCAAAAGACAAAAAGACCTATTTGTGCAAAAATATTGATAGCAGCTCTTTTTTGTGGTGGCTAAAAACTGGAAATCAAAGGAATGTCCATCGATTGGGGAATGGCTAAACAAACTGTGGTGTGTGATGGTAATGGAAGATTACTGTGCTGTAAGAAACTACAAGCAGGATGACTTCAGAAAGGCCTGGAAAGACATGTATGAAATGATGTATAGTGAAGAGAGCAGAACCAAGAGAACATTGGGCACAGAGGCAGCAGTATTGTTTGATGAAGAACTGTGAATGACTTGACTGTTCTCAACAATACAGTGATCCAAAACAATCCCAAAGGACTATTGATGAAACATACTCTCCACCTCCAAAGAAAGAACTGATATTGATGGAACAGACTGATGCATACTATTTTTCACTATCTTTCATTTTATTCTTTTAATCAAGTTTTCTTGTACAAAATGACAAATATGGTAATATTTTACATAATCATACTTGTATAACCCATATCCGACTGCTGCCTCAGGAAGGGGGGAAGGTAGGGAAGGAAAGAGGGATAAAAATTGGAACCCCAAACTATAAATAAAAAATGTTTATTAAAGAAAATAAAAGAAATACACATAAAAAGATAGGCAGCTAGGTGGTGTAGTAGATGAGAGTATTGGGCATGGAGTCAGGAAGACCTGAGTTCAAATCTTGCCTCAGACACTAACCAGCTATCTGTGAAAAGCAAGAAATTAACCTCAGTTATAATGATTTACAGGGCATCCATGTGGCTCAGTGGATAGAGTGATAGGCCTAGAATAAAACCTGAATTCAAATCTCTGATGGCATTTGAACAGTGAAAAGACCTAATAAAAGTGTTATTTAAAAAGATAAATACAACCAGAGAGTGTAATATGGATGATTACTGACTAAAGTAAAGTTATTTAGGTTTCATTTGCTCCTTGGAAATTTTTTTTAAATCATCTCTAATCTCTTCAGTTTTGTCTCTGAGATTTCTATTTTAGGGACCTTTTAGGGAACTGGATGAAATTCTTTGTGATCATCCATTCGTTACATTAAGTATTTATTAACTGCCTACTTTGGGGCAGCTAGATGGTGCAGTGGATAGAGCACCGGCCCTGGAGTCAGGAGTACCTGAGTTCAAATCCGGCCTCAGACACTTAACGCTTACTAGCTGTGTGACCCTCCTTTCTTGGGTTACTGTCTTTCACCATCCATCTGTCCTTGGTGTGTTACTCTGTTATCAGCTGAGTTGTTGTGTGCTTCTGGGAGGGAAAAAAATGATACCTAAGGACAAATAGATGCTAAAAAACAGGCCCCTGAGGAAGGAGACAAGTTGATTTTAGCTTGATGCATTTACTGTCTTCTACTGCTCCCACATTTCATATGCCATAGTCATCGTGGAGAGGAAGTGAAATTAAAAAAACAATTCCTCCTCTTCCCTCTAGTAACTCCCTCTCAGGGTCCTGGCTCCAATTTTGGATCCTGAATCCTCAGTTTCTGAATTTGGAGTTCTTTATGAGTGAGCTTATTTACTGTTGGCCCAGCTCACAGCTAGACTGTCTACTCTGTTTATACATAGGTAGAGAGGTAGGTCAGGCAATTGCAAGATGCTTCCTGTGTGGCATAATCTGCTTTCATCCAAAGGTCACCAAGCTATATAATCTTTTCAGATCAAGGATTCTTAGGTTGTAGGGAAAATACCCTTAACCCCTAATTTACTCTGTTGACTTTTTTTTTCAGGGCAATGAGGGTTAAGTGACTTGCCCAGGGTCACATAGCTGGTAAGTGTCAAGTGCCTGAGGCTGGATTTGAACTCAGGTCCTCCTGACTCCAGGGCCGGTGCTCTATCCACTGCGCCACCTAGCTGCCCCCTAGTTTCTCTCTTAAGATAGAGTGAAGGGTAGAGTATGAGAGGCTTGAGGAGGGAAGAAAAAGTTTGGAAAAGCTGCTGAGGGGGGTACAATAGAATTAATTATAGGAAAATAGGATTGTCATGTACCAATGCGGGCCAGACGAAATTAGATCATACACATTTGTAGTGGACCCAATTGACTCAATCATATCAGCCAGTGATGTTCAATGGCTTTTTGGATGGAATGAAGAAGTTGTATAGTGGGCTAAGCCACTGGGTTGGGAGTTTGTCAAAGGATATTGATAAGCTAAGATGGCACTGGAGAATGGAGAGGAGTATAAGGTTGATCCTGCTTAACTATGGGATCAAAATCAGGAAGAGAAGCAAAATGAGGTTATAGCAGGGATGATGGACTAGGAGAGTAGGAAACTGTGGAGTGTTTGGTAGTCATGGAGAGGATAAAAATAGGCTTGGTAAGAGTGAAGCAGAGGGAGAGATGGAAAAATAGGAGGCTGTGTCTGGAAGGAAAACAATCATAATTCAATATATTGGAGATAGAGCAGTTATGGGTAAGGTGAGATCAACTGTATGATCAGCCTTGTGTGTAGATGAGGTGGAGTGAAGGTTAACACATAGGAGAGTGTTTAATGGTAGGACAGATGGTAAGGCCTGGTGGTCTGGATAGCTGGAGTGTAGAGGGAAGATAAGGCCGATGTACAAATACATCTTTACTGTCATTACAATGGATAAACGAAATCCATTGGGTGGTGGGAACTCTGGTGGCAAGAACTTCCTTTTCCAGGTTGACTATGTATATAATATGTGTGTATGTGTGTGTGTATGTACATGTGTATAGAATAGTATTTTATAATTATAGATAATATATTGCATATCATATTATTATATATAATGCTATATTATATTGTATGTCGTATATAGAATATCCAATAGCCACAGCTGCTAAAGAGGAGTAGACTGTGGGCCCAGCAGATACAACTGTGAGGACTGCATCTCCACTGAGGTTGCCCCTCTAATTGATGGAATTGGAATCAGATTGGACAGAGGGCCAGCAGCATAGGGGAAGCTGCTATCCATGGAGTTCAAGGAGTCCTTAGTGACCATTACCATAATGCTTTAGGGGAGGTGTTTGTTTGCCTTCTCCATGCCACCTTCTGTCACTGTGTGGGGCACCTCTGTTTCGGCTAGGCTTGGCTTGATGAGTAACTCAGATTTATTTTTTTTCTATAAAGTTAGCAAATATATATAGAAAAAGGACTCTGTCTAGAATAAATGGGCAGTTGGAAAAATGAAGGTCTCTGATTTTACTAAAGGAATCTAGATGTTCAGTAGTACATATCAGCCCCTGCTCAAAACAAACCATCAACATCAACATCAAAAACCCTTCACTGGTTTTCCTTTTTCCTGTTCAGTCCAGATAAAATTCCTTTAGACGGACATTCCATGTCCTCTGCATCCTGGCTTCAACCAATCTTTCCAGCTTTGGCTCACATTACTTCTCCTTTGTTTTTTGTTTTTTTTTGTTTTTGTTTTTTTTTTTTAGTGAGGCAATTGGGGTTAAGTGACTTGCCCAGGGTCACACAGCTAGTAAGTGTTAAGTGTCTGAGGCTGGATTTGAATTCAGGCACTCCTGATTCCAGGGCCGGTGCTCTATCCACTGCATCACCTAGCTGCCCTTCTCCTTTGTTTTAATGAAACTCAATGACTCCTCATCTCCTGAACATGTTCATTCTGTTGTGGCTTTCCCATTTCTGTTCCTTGTCCACAGCATGTCCTTTGCCTATAATGCCCACATCTGACTCTTGAAATTCCTACCCTTTCTCTAAAATCTTAGCTCTGGGGCAGCTAGGTGGTGCAGAGGATAAAGCACTGGCCTTGGATTCAGGAGGACCTGAGTTCAAATCCAGCCTCAGACACTTGAGACTGAACTAGCTGTGTGACCCTGGGCAAGTCACTTAACCCTCATTGCCCTGCCCCCCCAAAATCTCCTCAGTGTCATTTTTCTTGGTCCCACACATCTGCAGAAGGAAGTAATATCTGCCTCGTCTGAAACCACAGCATTTTATAATCTTCTTAAAAACTCATGAGAAACAGAATCATGTAGCACACAGAGAGCCAGCCTCAGAGTCAAGACGGTACAGGTTTGCATCCTGTCTTTGACATATACAAGCTGTGCGACTCTGGGAAAATCACCTACCTTCTCAGTGCCCCAGGAAATCCTCTGAGCCTATAGATTGAAGCTGCCCACAAGCATTGGTGGATGGAGCTTCCTCACTGGAAAGTACCCAGTGAAATAATTAACATTGTGAAACTTAATAGGAATAGAGTCTTATACTTGGATATAAAAAAATAATGATAATAAATCAATTTCACAAATCCAAGATGGGGGAGGCATGAATAGTCAGCAGATTTTATTCCTCTGGGGAAAATATTGGGATTTGTAGTAGACTGAAAGTTTAAAATTAGCAGAATTTTTAAAAAATATGATCTTAGGCTATATTAAGAGAGGCCTAGCTTCCAGGAATCAGGTAAAAATCCTGCTGCACTCTGTCCATCCCCCCTTAAACCTCATCAGGAACATGGGGGTCAATCCTAGGCATCATAGTTTAAGAAAGACATTGATAGGGGCAGCTAGGTGGAGCAGTGGATAAAGCACCAGCCCTGGATTCAGGAGAACCTGAGTTCAAATCCAGCCTCAGACACTTGACACTTATTAGCTGTGTGACCCTGGGCAAGTCACTTAACCCTCACTGCCCCACAAAAAACAGAACAAAACAAAACAAAAAGGGGCAGTTAGGTGGTGCAGTGGATAAAGCACTGGCCCTGGATTCAAGAGGACCTGAGTTCAAATCCAGCCTCAGACACTTGACACTTACTAGCTGTGTGACCCTGGGCAAGTCACTTAACCCCAATTGCCTCACCAAAAAAAAAAAAAAGACATTGATAAGCTGTAGAGCATCTCAAGGAATGCAAACAGAGTGCTAAAGGACCTTGAGTTTATATCATATAAAAATCAGTTAAAGGAAATGGGCATGTTTGCCTGATAGAAGACCCAGGAAGTACGTTAAAGCCGTCTTCAAATATTTGAAGGAACGTCATATGGAGGAGAGATTTAGATTTATTCTATTTGGTCCCAGGGGGTAGAATGAAGAAGAATTTGTGGAAGTCCTACAAAGCCTAATAGAGATGTGACTTGAGGAAAACATCCTAACAATTAGGGCTGCCCCAAGATATATTGGACTACTTTGAGAGGTGATGAGTTCCCTGTCCTTGAAGGTCTTCAGGCAGAAGTTGGATTACCACTTATTATTATTACAATTCAGTTTCCTATTATGGAGCTATTGGGCTAAATGACTGCTGAGTTGCCTTTCATCATTCAAATGTTACGTTTCTACAATCCTGGGGGTCCTGTACAAATTGAAATAACAGGTCCAGATTTAAAAAACAAAACAAAACACATATTCCAGTGGATCTTATATTTATCCATAGGTACATCTTATCTCTGCCTATTAGGCAGTGAAAACTTCAAGGGCAGGGACAGATTCTTAGCTATTCCCTTTTGTATCTTCTTAGAATAGCTTGTTGTCCGTAGGACCTCTTAATATATGTTGAATGAACAAGTGGTCCGTTCACCAGATGAATGAGAAATACCCATATTTCAAAGTTTTTCTCTTTGCATTTCATTCAGGGCTATCCCAAATTTTTGTGACACATCAGCTTGTTCTTAATTTTTCTCCTGAATGTGACAAGTCCAGCCGATCCAGCAGCTTTCTACCCACCCACCCTGTCTTTACCTTTGCCAAAATAACTCGTTCCTCCAGTTGGTTCCATCTCTTCTGGGTACACCAGAACAGCTCTCTTCTCCGGGCTTAGTAGCTAAATCTTCAAGCCCAAAGCTTTTCTGTGACTTAGCATCATAGACTTTAGAGTTGGAGTAGATCACAGAGGTCATACCGTCTACCTCTCCGCCCTCTGTCTACCTCATTTTATAGATGTTGCATCTGAAGTACAGAGGAGTTAGGCAACGTGCCTAAGGTCACAAGTAGAGTTAAGTCACAGCTTCCAAAACCAGTGTACTCTGCTGTCTGGCCAAGCTTTGTCTGGTCCTAAAGGACTGATCTCCTCCTACATCTGTAGCATCTCTCTCTCCCTACTTTGATGAGACTTCAATGGATCTGTGATCTTGTCGATGTGGGTACTCCCTTCAAGGGTGCAGATAACAACCTCTCTGTACCTTCTCAACCTCCTGTCAATGACCTCCAGCAGTCTTCCATGGGAAGGAGTGGAAGGAGGGAAGAGGGCAAAGCATTCCCAGATCTCCTCATGTCATGTCACTGCGTGGTTAACAGTGGAGGGCACCGACCTCCCATCAGTTGTCTTGCTGTTCGAACAGTCCACCTTGTCAGCAGCTCATCTCCCTTCACCCCCCTTCCCCATCCTCTTGTGTCCAATATAGCCTTACATTTTTTAAAGTCTTTTTTTTTCCCCATTCATTGCTAGCCTCAGCTCATTCCAGGCTTTAGCACTTTCTGACGCTGCCATCACAATATAATCATGCTCAATTTGCCCACCTTGGCCTTCATTTTCTTTTAAAAATCTAAATTGGTCACTTAGTTCCTTTGTATTCACATCGGTCTCTTTATATAGCTGCCCCTTCCTTTCCTTCTGAATCAGAATTTGTTCTCTAATTTTTCACATCTCTTGAGGGATCTTCCCTGGTGGAATTTAGAATTAATGAGAGCCTACCTATCCTGTCTCTGAACACTTTGAAATGTGTTCCCCCCAGGGTGAAGCTAATAGAGCATTGAAAGACTGAGTCCAAACCCTGCCTTAGGTAAATGTTTCCACTTTCAGCCTCAGTTTCTTCATCTGTAAAAATGGGAATAATAATAATAACACCCCTTACTTCATAGAGTTATTGTGAGGAGCAAATGAGATAATATGTGCCAAATACTTTGCAAACCGCAAAGCATCATGCATATGTTCACTATGTTATTATTTTATCTCACTTTGGTGGAGTTCAGATAAAACAGTCCCAGGGCAAGTTTCTATCATGCTGTTATTCCTTAATGTTCAATGTTCTACAGACTGTTTCATGGATGGATCAAATAAGTGCTTTTTAGAAGTGAATCAAAAGATCAGGATTTATTATTATTAATTATTATTATTAGTTAGGGTAACAAAGAGGAGTAGATAGAAAACTGATTTTGAAGTCAGGAGGGCCTGGCTCCAGATCTCACCTCTGACGCACATCAATTGTGGGACCCTTGGTAAGTAATCTAACTTCTTAGTGCCCTAGAGAGCTCTCTCTTTTTTTTTTTTTTAGTGAGACAATTGGGGTTAAGTGACTTGGCCAGGGTCACACAGCTAGTAAGTGTTAAGTATCTAAGGCCGGATTTGAACTCAGGTACTCCTGACTCCAGAGCTGGTGCTCTATCCACTGCACTACCTAGCTGCCCCGAGAGCTCTCTTAGACTAATAACAGGCTTCCACCAGTCTCGGAAGACCATGGATCAGCGCCTTGAAGAGCCACAGGCCACAGTTGTGGCTGTGCAGTCTGATATGGGAGCCGCAGCTCCTGCCACAATGAGGACATCGGAAAACTGCGCTTTCTGTTGCCCGTTGGTTCCTGCGTCTCATTCATTTTTCTTCCTCCTGAGCTTGAAGGCCCATCTCAGCTGCACGCAAGCTGCTCCTGAGTACTGACCTCCATCGGGCATGGTCCTTGGCCATCTCCTCCCAGCTGCCAATGTCTATTCCCAGAGCCCTCGAGTCTTGCTTGCATATATCTCTTAGACTAAGTTTCAGTAAAGGTAAAAACTTGTGTTGTCAGAGGGCATTTTCCTTTCTAGGAAGCTTCCTACAACAAGGATAGCATACGTCCATTCTCTTATCTTTGTTAACCTCCTGACCCTGTGCCTGGACTTTCTTCAAAACCAGGTATTTTTAACTGCTGGTTCATCCTGAAACTAGCCTGGGCACCTGGAGTAGCCTACCACCCCTGTGGCCTCTTCCCCCATTTCACTGTGAGGTCTGCACCCCCTTCTCCCATTGGTGAGTTTCTGCTGGATCCTGCATTTTGTGGAAGGAGCCAGGCCAGTCGGCCTTCACCCTCCTTCTAAGCCTGTCTGACTTCCCTGGGTTTCAAAACCATGCCTCCACACTGGGTACTCACTCCACTCCCTCCTTTCACAAAAGCTCCCTTGTGTCTTGTCTTCACTGAGGGCAGAGATTTTCTTTCTGTTTACTGAGCACTTAGCACAGTGCTCCAGCACATAGTAGGTGCTTTGTAAATGTTTGTTTCCTTCCTATCCTCTCTCCCATGTTCTTTATCATTACCATGGTCACATGCCAAGGTTATGTGGCTAGTTCCCCCTTAATTATCTGTCCCAAATGATAGCCTCTTACAGCACTTGCCATTTTTCCTCTGGTACCCAGGGTCTCCTTATTTCTGGTGCAGATGTATGTTAGGCTAGATGGCTTCTAGTGCTGAGATTCTTTGATTCTGTGGTTATAATCGGGTCAAAAATAGCAGTTCACCTCTTAGCTTCCTCCACTTTTGAAGAATAATTGAGTCAAATCAAGAATTTATCAGCTGCTCTCCTTTGAACAGAAAGCTCGCCATTCTGCAGACAGTTGAAGCCTCCAATTACTACTCACTTCTTGCCTAAAGTGGGGGCACATCTGTAAAAAGGGAGAGCTAATGATATATTTAACACATCAACTGTATATGACTTGCATCTTTTGGAATAAAGATTATTACTGAAAATGGCTTTCAAATGATCATCTCTGAAATATTCTTCTAACTGGTTGGACTTCAGCTAATAATTCAATGGGAAATGGAATGCATTCAGCAAAATAGCCACTTAGAATTAAAAACACTAATACAATGGAATGATGATATGTTCAGTTTATAATTATATGCTTTAAAAATAGATTTATTAAAGCATTCCTAGTTATAGAATATGAGGGCTGGACAGTATCTTAAATATCACTTAGTCCAGCTCCCGTCATTTTGTAGATAATGGAATCAAGGAAAGGTGACCTGCCCAAGGTCACGTAGCTCGTTAGTGGCAGAGCAAGAACTAGCACCCAGGCCTTCTAACTTGCAGCTCAGTGTTCTGCTGCCATTTCTTTTCTTTGTTTGAAGAAAAAAAAAAGCCTGATCCTCACCATACTGTTTTTCTTGGTTACAAGGGCAAGGGGCTCCTTTGTGGCAGTGATCCTTGGGATTGATCGTCTAAAAATGCCTACGGTGTCAAAAACAAAAAAGGCCTTAATAAACATATTTTTATTTTAAAGAACAAACTTAAATCTCACTTTAAATAGCTTAAAATAACTCCCTTTGTCACCACCAGGTAAGGAAACTCCTTTGCCAAGAGCACATTGACACCCATGTTGAACCCTGGAGTCTTACAGACACTTGCCTGTGGTTCAGGGAGATCCATTGACTTGCCCAGGGTCACACATCCTGTATGAGTCAGAGGCTGGGTTTGAGTCCAGATATTCCTGACTTCAAGGCCACCTCTTCACACCCTACACCAGGGGTTCTCCAACCACTGTGGTCTGGGGCTCCCAAGAGGTCCCTGAGACCATTTCAGGACATACATAAGGTTAAAGCTGTTTTCCTCATAACAGTATGATATTTTAATAGAATCCAGATAACAAAAGCTCTTGGGGGCATAGGGGGGTCCTCAATAATTTTTAAGAATGTAAAGGAAGAACAGCTAGGGGGCACAGTGGATAAAGCACTAGCCCTGGATTCAGGAGGACCTGAGTTCAAATCTGGCCTCAAACACTGACAGTAGCTGTGTCACCCTGAGCAAGTCAGTTAATCCTTTTTTTTTTTTTTTTTGGTCGGGGCAATGGGGGTTAAGTGATTTGTCCAGGGTCACATAGCTAGTAAGTGTCAAGTGTCTGAGGCCGGATTTGAACTCAGGTACTCCTGAATCCAGGGCCAGTGCTTTATCCACTGTGCCACCTAGCTGCCCCAAATCACTTAATCCTTATTGCCCCGCCAAAAAAAAAAAAAAAAAGATTGTAAAGGAATCCTGAAACTAAAAAGTTTGAGAACCATTGCCCCAAACCATGCTAACTCATTCAATAATTAATAAACATTAAGTGCCTACTATGTGCCAGGACAATGTATACTGCAATACTTACCCTGAAGTCTTTTGAGAGACTATGTGCTGATGGGGTGGTCCAAGTTTTCCTGAAGCTTGGCTTATATCTCAGTCAGTCATTCATTTAACAAGGGCTTAGTAGACACGTACAAAGAAAGCCAAGAACATGCTCCCTGCCCTCAGGGAGTTCACATTCTAATATGGAACATGACAGGCAAATAGTCCCCAGGCCTCCATACCTGGCCCTTGGCTGACATGAGGTCATCTCGGCCGAGTGCCCTGCCAACGTTTATGCTTCGTTGCCATCTCGGTTGCTTGTCTTCTCTCAATTAGGATTTTTCCTAAGCCCGACTCCTTTTCCATTTCAGCTCCTGGATGCGTGCTCCCTGCGTCTCAGGATGACAAGCCCAGCCAAGACCATGTACACCCTGGACGGAAAACCTTTGACATCTTGGAATGATATCAAGAGGGACATGGTCGTCTGCGTTTCTGCTGGGAACCATTTTGTAAGCCACAAAGGTACTCTGTGGTCTTAAATTTGTCTTGTTTCCATTACCTCTTGGTAAACGCTCATTTTTTTTCTTACTCTACAGAAATATGAAGAGCCTCCTGACTTTTAAAACCCCTCAGTACATTTCAAATATTTAGCTCCCCCACCCCTTACAATGACACATTCTAGTAAATTAAAATCCACCATAAACTGGAATCTTACTTCCATATATCGTGCTATAGTGAAGGATTCTGGGTAAGGTGGACTACTTGTGGACCTCATCCAAGGAAGATTTCATTAAAGAAATATCCAGGGGGCAGCTAGGTGGCACAGTGGATAAAGCACCGGCCTTGGATTCAGGAGGACCTGAGTTCAAATCCAGCTTCAGACACTTGAGACTTGCTAGCTGTGTGACCCTGGGCAAGTCACTTAACCCTCACTGCCTCACAAAAAAAAAAAAAAAGAAAAGAAAAGAAAAAGGAATATCCAGAGGTCTACTGGATATAGTAAGCCCATAGCCTAGTTCCCAAAGACAGTATTTTAGTGAGGTCCCACTGTATAATAGACCTCTGATTATTTAATATTGAATATTTTATTAACCAGGAGTAGAACAACTGTTAGGCTTCCTTGTTTTGAGTGTTAAGTCAGTTTCTAGCCTAGGATCATTGATTTAGAGTAGGAAGGGGGCAGCTAGGTGGCTCAGTTGATAGAGCACCGGCCCTGGAGTCAGGAGGACCTGAGTTCAAATCTGGCCTCAGACACTTAACACTTACTAGCTATGTGACCCTGGGCAAGTCACTTAACCCCAATTGCCTCACCAAAAAGAAAAACAAAAAACAAAATATACAGAGTAGGAAGGGACCTTAGCAATTATATAGCCTAGTCCCCTCCAAAAAACAGGCCCAGAGAGTTTAAACAGATAGCCCAAGATCACAGAGGTAGCAAATAGCTGAGCTAGGATTAGAACTCAGTCCCCAAGACTACAGAGCCAATATTTGCCCCATAATCCTGCTGTCACCACTTTTAGCTCTGATTTTTCATCTCATCTCATTTCTTTCATAAGTAAGATAACCTGAAAATATTTTCCCTCTCTTATTGACCCATCTTGTAGACTTTTCATGTAAAGTGGTGTGTTACTATGAAAAGAACATTAGATTTCAAGCCAGGAAGCCTCTGTTTGAATCCTAGACTCTGATGCTGACTTAGCTCTTTGACTGGTGGGGCAAGTTAATTTCTCTGAGCTTCAGTTTCCTCCTCTATAAAGTGGGAATAATGATCTTTATCCTATAGACCTCATGGAGTTGTAAAGAAAATGTTTTGTATGGCATTAAACAATTTTAGATATGCTAGTTATTCACTCTCCCAATTAATTTAAAACTGCTTCTTGTAATTTATGATATAGTAGACAAAAAACCAAAAGAAAACCCAACTAAACACCATGGTCTTCAGGGAATTCTCAGGCAAACTGGCATCATTTTAAAAAAGAAAAACACATGCAATTGTAAAAAATATAAACCAAGTCAGAGATCTAGATAAGGAAGGGCCTTCAGGGGCTATCTATCCATACCCCCTTATTCTGCAAATGAGAAAGCTGTATCCTGGGAAGGTGAAGTGACTTGTCCCTAGGTCAAGCAGGTAGTGATGGTCAGAGGTAGGATTGGACCCCAGGTCCTCTGACTCCAGAACCAGTGTTCCTTTCCACTGTACTAGGTATTTGGATTGAATGTGTAGCATTAGAAGGGAAATTTAATTTCTGGATATAATGTTAGCACCTCTACAATGGTAACAACTCAAGACATCTTGCTTTTAAACCCTTTAATCATGAATATGTATTCAGCAGATATAGTGGGAGTTTTCAAAACTGTAGTAATTGGTAATATGATGATGATAATGATGGTGGTGGTGGTGAAGAAGGTGGATCACCACCTTCAGGTGATGATGGTGGTAAGCCACAGGAGTCCAGAGGGCACTGAAAGCTTGAGTTGGAGAACAGAGCTGAAGAATTTGTGATACATACAGAGTGGGGAAAGTGAGGTCAGAGAGGCTTCTCCCTCCTAGCCCTTGTGGGACTCTGAGCACAAAATACCCCCCTCATCCTCTGCTCTCTAGGATCATTAACCAGCTCCTTTCTCCCAGCTCCTCATTGCTACTCACATCTTAATTTTTAAGTATTCATGACATACCACCATTGAGGACAGAGACCCCGAAAGCCCAGGAGGTGATTAGAGAACAGAGGCATGGGATCTTCCAGAGTAACCTCGCTGTCGGGCTTCTGAAGCCCGAGGTTGTAAGCCATGCTTGCATAACATTCCTGCCCTTATTATCTGGCTGATGTCAGAAGTCAACCAAAATAAGAGGGTTGTCCGGGTCAGAGAGAGATACCGACTGCCTTCTCAGCAGTGGACATGCAGAGAATGACACAAAATAAGGAGTGCCAATATTGTTTTCCTAAGCATTTATCCACTTGGTAGACACACGGGCACAGGGAAAAGTGATGTTGGAAGGCAACTACATTTTGGATCCACAGTGATATCACTGTGAATCACCATTACTGAAAATGAGACTTCCTTCCCTTTGGAAGTTGCTTCCTGAGAGTGCCTACTCTCAACACGTTAATTTTCTAGATTCACATGAGGATGCGGAGTAAATTCCTGGTGGGATGTGGTACAGTGTGGGTCTTGACATGGTGACTTTGTGGCCTGGAGGAATGAATAGATTTCTTCCCAGAGAGTGACAGATGCACTGGTGGAATCTATCTGATGTCAAAGACACTCATTTGATTTTACTTCAGAAGGGTATGATGGATAAGTAGGGGATTTTTTTTCTATTTATTTTATTTCTTTAAAAAATTATTGGTGTGTTTCAAAAGGTACATTTCATAGGACTCCGAAAGAGACAGACTGAGATACTTAGAGTATGCTGTGCCTGGTTTTGGCTCCAGTGTGCAGTACATTTATGGGCATTGGCGGGGTGGGGGTGGGGGGGCAGAATTAAACTGCCAGGGAAGGCTTTCATTCCACACATGACTTTCTTATGACATACTGGCTAGACTGCAGCAGGGGAATTTTCTGCGCTTGGCCATAACCTTTCTTTTTTTAGGCACCATAGTATGATGTGGGGAAATTGAGGGATGTAGAAACGAATAATGGAAAAGTCGCTCAGACCGGCCAAAAATGGATCTGACTTTGCAAAACAACCCATTGAGTGTACGGATAACTTTCACCCCCAAAAAACTTAGACATGTCAAACTCAAAGGGAGTCGTAAACAACAGTGGAAGAATGAATGCCATTTGTCTCTGAGATCTCAATGAGAACTCTCCCAACCAGCTGTTAGGATTGGTCTCTTTTTTCTATCTGGGACCTTTCCTAGACCTTTGCTAATTTTGTTGAGTTTCATTTCTGCCCAGCCTAGGATCACCTGGCAGTCTGCCCTAGGTTCTTCTCCCTAACCACAGTATTTCTGGATTTAATGGTAACACATACCTGAGAAGTTAAAAAAAGAAATGAAAGCACATGTGGTGAGACAACCAGGGACCAAACAGACCAAGCTCTGAGTTTTTCATCATGTCAGGGTCCAAGAAGTGACTCTGCATAAACGTGACGATGCATTTTTCTAAAATGTTCTTTGCAGATATAAAGCGACGGGTAGCCGTGCGAGCCAATTATGCCCGTGTCAGAAAACTGAAGGGGCCTCATGCCACAGATATTGTTGCATCTGCCGTAGAGAGGCCAAAATCCGAGGTAGGGTTCTGTTTCATTAATTCCTATCTGAATTGCCACACTCTGGGCTTGGCTTCATTATAATCCTTGATGTGTATACATTGACATACCTGCTATGAGATAACGATTACAAATCGACCATAATTTCATGCAGCCTGTCTTAGAAGTTATTACCTTACACATTTTACATAGAGTGACATTTGATGCCTCAAATCTTTTCCTGGAAATTCAATAAAACTAGACTAAGTAATGCCAGTAAAATTACAATATTAAGGCTATTTTTTTCCAGGAACCAAAAAAAAATGGCAGCTACTAGTTAATACCAAAAGTTAATTCATCCTATTCAATGGAAAAATGTTGTATTTTTGGAAAGCTTAGTGAGTTCATAGAACGCATGACTTGTAGTCAGTGTGGAGTATATATAGCACATCAGCAGTTGGTTCTATTGCCAAAGTCTGTTTTCCTACCCCACACCCACTTCGGCTTCAGAATCAGAGCACCTGAGTTTGAATCCCACAGATGCCTCTTTACCTGGGTAGCTTTCTACACTTTAACACTCTTCTCTGGAACTAAGTGCATTCTAAAATCCTTTCCAACCTATTTAGACCATAAATACCCATCTGCTTCTCCCGGGCTTAAACACCTGGTTTTCTTGAGTATCCAGATTTAGCTGTGTAGAAATGAAGGTGTTTCTGCTCAGTGAATGCCACAGATATCCATCTTTCCTTTCACCTCTGCTTCTTCCACCCAACTCCTCATAGCCTGCTCAGGTATGTGGCTGGAACCAGATCACCAGGCTGGTAAGAGCCAATCCCTAGTGTTTAGCACAATGTCTGTCACATCTCAGGTACTTAATATTTATAACTGACAGTCGGAGGGAGAAAATGTTAATGTGGATTAAATAAACTGTGTCCTGCATAGTCCCCTTCCTCACCCTTGGAGAGTCCATTGTTAAACATTTACCTATAGGCTGCTGCTTGTAGCAGAAGACATTTCAATGCCTTTCCCAAGTGAAGTGAAAAAGGACCATTGCTAACAGATGAGTCAGAGAGTTCAGACTGAGAGGCACACCTGACCTCAAATATGGAAAATAAAGCAAAATGAAGTATTTCTAGGAAACACTTTCAAAGGGCATTTTTTAAAAGTGGGAGGGGTGAGGGACATTGCCAGCTTTTTCCATCCCAATTACAAACCTGAAGCCTAAGAACTTCATTATTCTTTTTTTCCAATGTAAGGGTAGCCTCCACCCTCACCCCCCCCCCCTTTTAAAAAGGCAATAGCACGCTACGGTCAAACACCGGGCGAATTCATTTTTGGCTTCTGTTCATAGAGGAGAATTTCCTAGCAAATGCTCTTTATTTCCTCTTCTCTTTTGGAAGCACCTC
The DNA here is from genome assembly GCF_019393635.1 of Dromiciops gliroides. Classification (NCBI taxonomy): domain Eukaryota; kingdom Metazoa; phylum Chordata; class Mammalia; order Microbiotheria; family Microbiotheriidae; genus Dromiciops; species Dromiciops gliroides. Next base: position 39,924,319 of record NC_057866.1, read on the forward strand.
ATGGCCTTGCCTGAGAATAAATTGCAACCTTGCTAAGTGTGCACAGACGAGCTCAGGCAGTCCCATACCTCAATCCGCCACCTTAATGTGCTGCGGGAAGCAGTAGATCATTTCTCCTGAAGGGGGCTCATGGTAATCGCTGCCAATGGCGTGGTATTTACTCCTGGTTCTGCAAATCAGTAGGGCTATAGGAATAAATTCCAACTGCCAAGACCTGCTCCAGAAAGAAAATCACATTTAGGTGAAAATACACAAAACATCCCCATTAGCGGTGCTGTGCCCTTCTGGGTTGAGATTTCCAAGCTTCCTGGGTGTTTATTAAAGAAGGTTTGCAACTCCAATGTGAGGTTGATTTTTAGCATTATCCCCATTTTTAGGGATGAGGTTGAAGTCAGCGGGGCTAAGTAGCTTCTTCTTCCAGCCAGCTTGTCCTATAGGGTCACTATGTTAGCGCCTCATGATTATGGGGTCACTTCATTGGGGTTTCCACATTTCCATGAAAACATTTTTAAAAATTACTATATGTGGAGGGAAAATGCCTTATCTTGCTGCCACCAAGGAAAGACTGATTGGCTATGAAAATGGTCTAATTTCACCCTGGATCAAATGTGCAAATTTCTGTGAAAATCTGAGCTCTTACATGTGAATCCTCCTGAAGCGAAAATTGGTAATATCACACACAGCAATACAAGGCACCCAGAGACATAAGGCAAAAATCTTAACTGAACTTTTCTATTACTAGTAAATGGGATTTCAGATGCAATATAACAGTCATCAACACATCACATTTTGCTGGTGAGGTAGAGTTACTCACTTCACAGACTCAAAGCTTGCCCAGGGTAGCACTGTAGTTCAGAGCTGCTTGTAAGTTAGCTAGAAAAAAAAAAATCAGTTCCTGCTCTTTTTTTATTTATTGATGTTCTGCTTTGGCTGACTTTCTGGGTCACCCAGTAGCAGTAACTAGATTTTTAGCCAGTATCAGAGTGGAAGATGATTTTAGCCCTGTTCAGCCATCCTAGATTTTTTTTAATAAATCTAGTAATTTCCTTTGGGGATATATTTATCACATTTGAATCAGTTCTGGATATATGCCCATGTCAGATTTCAATATTTTCATATCAACTGGAAACCATTTTATTTATTAAAATAGACTGCCTCTATCCCAGGGTCTTTTCAGAGAAATTGATAGCCTGTCATTTACAAATACTCGTAAGGTGTTCCAGATGCAAATCAGCCAAGCAGCATCTGTAGGTTTTGTCCCCAGGAGAACAATATTTTATTGCCTACCTTTAGCCTCTGTTGCCTGATCCCATGTGGGGAACACACAGTTGCCACAAGAATGTGGTCGTTCCCAAAGGGGAAACTTTTGACATGCCTACAGTCACATCCCAACAGCCTAACTGGAGCCAGCACTTTTAGAGTGTCTGACAAGGTATGTAAATGAGAGATATTTCATCTCTATACCTGTTTCGGTTTTGAAAGTTGATGAATGGAGAACATTATCCAAAAGTGTAAAGGAAAATTTGTGGCTTCAAGGGCTACTGTCAAGGTTGGTATTGAGATAAAAATTTGACACACCATTTTTTGTGTGTGTGTTCCAAAGGCCCATAAATACTTTCTGTGGCTTTTTTAAATAACAGATTCAGGTCTCTTCTGCAGAGAAAACAAAATTCACTTCGAAATCAATGCCGGCAGCCAGCCTAGCCTTTCTGAGCTAACCAATAATAATGGTCTGCTTGCAACTACTCATTGAGAGAAATTGGATTTCCCTGAGACAGCAAATTTCTTTAGTATAATTTGGAGGGGAGGGATCAATAAGAATAATGAGTTCATATTGTTCTAGATTATGAAAGAAATCAGATGCAAAGTTACCTATTACTGGGGAGTTTTGGCAAGTTGTAATGGTGACTGTCAATTTTTCTTTTTGAAAATTTCAGACAAATAAGTCAGACTCAATCTTGTCTCTGTACACATCTCCTTTTTTCGAAGGCTGGTAAGTAGAAAGAGCTCTATTTTCTATGAACTAGAATTTGACATGAAAGGGAATCATTTACAGCAGGATGCTTTACCTTAAGCAACCACAAGGCAACATCAACCAAGACCACTTAGCAGGGGGCTCTTGTGGGTGAAGCAATTGTTGACAGGTGAGCATTTCCTGCTAGCTATATGACATTTTCAAATCTTAGGAGCTTCTAATATGAAACCACTATCAATGAGCTATCTCCCTACATCATTCATGGGGACACAAAGCCACAGAGAGAAAATTGGTGCCCATACATACCCGTGATGTATCTTGCTGAACAGGAAGGAAGAAAACAAGCTATTTATAAACCCAGCCAAGATATCAGGGGCATCATTGTGATGCTGTGTTGTATTTGCTAGCACCCATATTTCCATACTTAAGGATCCATGATTTTAATGTGTGGAAATTTATTTTGATTTGGGGACCCTGCCTTTGGGCTGAGATTAAAAAGCCTTAGGCCCTCAGGATTTTTTTCTGTGTAAGAGGGGCTGGTGCCCCTCCCCCTCCATTTCAGCTGTAGGGGGCTTCTGAGCTGGGCTAAGCTGCGCGGATGAAAAACCCTGAACCACGGGTGTGGCACCATGCGGCCCTATTTGCACAGCGGAAAGGCCCACGAAAACCCTGAGGGACACTGGCTTCGTCCAGCCCCAGCTGCAGGCACATGGAACATGGGGTTTGGCCGGCCCTAGGGGCGGCCAGCCCCGAGTTTCACCTGAGAAAGGAAGTTAATAAAAAGGGAGGAGGTAGAGACAGATGGGGGCTCCGGAGGATAGAGAAAGGAGAGACACTGAAGGGGGTGGACAAGAGAAGGACTCAGGAGAAAGAGTACGGAGTAGGGGGGCTTTTCAGTGAGGGGAATGCTAGAAGAAGGTCGGTTGGTACGGAGACACTAAAAAAGTTCCAACGTGTCTAATGGTTCAGGTAATTCTTAGACATTAGGTTCGGGGCAGCTAGGTGGCACAGTGGATAAAGCACCAGCCCTGGATTCAGGAGGACCTGAGTTCAAATCCAGCCTTAAACACTTGACACTTACTAGGTGTGTGACCTTGGGCAAGTCACTTAATCCTCATTGCCACACACACACACATACAAAAAGACATTAGGTTCAGGTAATTCTCACACATGGCAACCAAATTCTATACCTTAAAGGCAGCTGAGGGTGAAGTGCATAGAGTCAGGAATATATGAGTTCAAATCTGTCCTTTGACACTTACTAGCTATGTGATCCTAGGCAAATCACTTAACATCTGTCTGCCTCAGTTTCCTCATCTGTAAAATAAGGATAATAATAGCACCTACCTTCCAAGGCTATGACAAAAGCTTCTGATGATGACTTTCTATGAATTTAGCTAGACTAATTGTCAGAAAACAAGCATCTAGTTAATGACTGGGTCTTAACTCAAAGGCTTCTCAGTCTGGTAGAACCTTCAATATCTTTTGGCCACCAGGTCTAGCCTTCCAGAACCCAGGGTCATCTACACACCACAACCAGGCTTCTAGAATATTCTTTTCATATGGAAGGAAACAAAATATTTAGTTAACAACTTCCAGGTTTCTCTTGAAATATACCAAAATTATTGTTTCAATTTTAAGCTGGTACCCACATTGTATACAATGAAATGATGTTTCAGAATCACAGCTTGAGATAGAATGCCATTTTGGCTTCCAAACTATGCTTCTGGGGTGGAGAGAAGACAAGGAAGAAGAAAAATTCTCCTGAAGCTCAGAGAGCTCCAACATGTTTGCCAGTGCTTAAGATCTGCTTCCCACGCTCCCCCCATGTTCATATCTCTTATTCCCCTCACTTTTCCTTTACTTCTTCACGATTATACCATCTGTTAGCTTTTTATGCTTTTGCTGATTTATTTATTTGTGTTTTCTCCCTTGCCCCTCCACTCTAAATACCTTTCAATGCTCTCTATAAACAAATAAGCCACTTAAGTAATTTTAGATTCACCCTTGCATTTCCTCTTACGTATTACCTAGTCAAGAAAATGTGCTCCATGATGGATTTGGCCCATGAACCAAAGAGCCAGTCAGCCTTACTAAGTCTTAGTTTCCAGAATGTGGGGAACTTGATCCAACAACACCACTGCTAGGTTCATATACCAAAGACATCCCAAGAAAAGACAAAAAGACTTATTTGTACAAAAATATATTAGCAGTTCTTTTTGTGGTGACTAAGAATTGGAAATCAAAGGAATGCCCATCAGTTGAGGAATGGCTAAACAAACTGTAGTATATGTTGGTGATGGAATGCTATTATGCTATAAGAGATTACAAACAAGATGATTTCAAAAAGGCCTGGAAAGACTTATATGAACTGATGTATAGTGAGCAGAACGAGGAGAAGTTGTACACAGTAACAGAAATATTGTTCAACGAAGAACTGTGAATGATTTAACTATTCTCAGCAATACAATGATCCAAGACAACCCCAAAGGACTAATGATGAAGCATACTATCCACCTCTAGAGAAAGAACTGGTATTGATTGAATACAGACTGGTGCATGCTATTTTTCAGTTGCTTTCATTTTTTTCTTTTATTCAAGTTTTTTTATACAAAATGACTAATATGGTAATGTTTTACATAATAACACACATATAACCCATATGTGATTGCTTGCCACCTTAGGGAGGGGAGAAAGGAGGGAAGGAATGAAGGAGAGATAACATTTAGAATTCAAAACTTTAAATAAAAGTGTTGGGGCAGCTAGGTGGTGCAGTGGATAGAGCACCGGCCCTAGATTCAGGGGTACCTGAGTTCAAATCCAGGCTCAGATACTTAAGACTTACTAGCTGTGTGACCCTGGGCAAGTCACTAAACCCCAATTGCCTCACTAAAAATAGATAAATAATAAATTCATTCATATAAAATATGAATAAATAATAAATAATAATTCATTCATTCAAGTGTTTATCATTTAAAAAAATAAAAAATATTCAAAGCAAGAGAAATGTTCTTTGAAAGAGAGTTTATGTACCCTTTAAGGGACTCATTAAAGAGTGACCATCATCCAATATGTTAGCACAGCCAGGAAGGCAGTACTGCCAAAGCAAGTGACTGGGGATCAGGAAGCAGGAAAGAATCTACAGTTGGGTGTAGCCACATTTTTTCCCCAGAGAAATTCACTGATGATTCTGATCACAGTAGACTGAGTGTGGCCAACATATTTAAGCAGAAGGAAGCAAAGCTACCATCCCTGGTGTATTGAAACTGAACTCTCCCACTTCTGCCAACACAAGATAATCACATAGGAAAGAAGAAAGTAGTAAATAAGTGTGAGGCAATGTTGCTGGGTAGCCAAAGCATGTGTTTTTCTTTGTGTTTTCCTATGTCGTATGCTGATGAACCCTGGTGGTGCATTTCTTGTTCTGGAATGGTGACCAGGAAGGCACGTCCTGTGTCTTTCCCTTCATGTGCTAGAACACATTGGGTCAAGCTGCCTTGAGGTGGAATACACCAGACCACTAGGTGGTTTGTCTTCCCAGGTCAATGAAAGTTGTGCCCTTGGGGCAGCTAGGTGGTGCAGTGGATAGAGCACCAGCCCTGGATTCAGGAGTTCAAATCCAGCCTCAGACACTTTACACTTACTAGCTGTGTGATCCTGGGCAAGTCACTTAACCCTAATTGCCTCACTAAAAAAAAAAAAAAAAAGTTGTGCCCTTGATAGTACTTGAGAGGCAGTGTGTTATAGTGGACAGAGTTAAAGTCAGGAAGACTTGAGTCCAAACCCTCTCTCAGACATTCATTAGCTATCCGGACAAATCGCTTCAGCTCTCTGAGCCTCAGTTTCCTCATCTGTAAAATGAAGGGGTTGAACTCTATGACCTCTAAAATCTTTCTGAGCCTTAGATCAATGATGCTGTGACTTTTGTGAGGCCACTCTCTCATCAAGGGGTTCTGTGTTGGCCGGAGAGCCGGAGTGCCATCAAGAGCTAGGAAAATAGCACAGTTACCAAAAGAAGTACTTTAAATATTATTTTGATCTAGGGCTAACAAGCTAAAGTTTGCCACATGGTCCTAAGCATTAGAGATTAGGCTCCTGTGTCTGAAGTGGTAAGGCTTCCTATAATAATTAAACATCCTTCCGATGGTCATAAAACCTTTCTCTTTTAAAGGTCATAAAAACTATATAATGCCAGTACAATGCTACCTGCAGAATTAATTTCTACTAAGGAGGATAATTTTGAGGGTGAGGAAAACAACCAGCCTGATTTGTGTGTTTTCTCTTACCCAAAGGTAGAGAGGCTCATAGTGAGGGCAGACTTCCCATGTCCTCGACCATAGTCACTCTCCCTCCATTTGGGGAGTTTCTTTTTAGCTTATAAAATGGCTCTACTTGTCTTCAGCATAGGTGCTCCCAGGCTAGTTAATATGTAAGCCCAGTGTGCTGACGAGGCATGCCTTATCACTGATCTTCTACCAGTACAGATTACTTTTCACATGAATACTGGCTCTTGCCATCACAAATGACTGAAAGCTGTGAAGTCCTTAAATCACAGTGGCTCGAATTTTCAGGATACTTGCCTTCCCACCTCCACCTTGCCTTGTAAAATGAGTCAGTCTAGTTTGGGAAATCTGTGATGTTCCTAGAAGTAGACACTGTTCTTTCTTATTTGTAATAAGCTCAGCTGGAGATTGAAATAAGTGCCTGTCACCTTGAACATGTTAATTTCCCTCTCTGGACCTCAGTTTACTCAACTTTAAAAGGACAGGGTTGAACTAAATGATCTTTAAGGTTCCTTGTAGCATTAATGTTCTTTGTTCTGTGTATTCAAGTCTCTCTTCCATCTTAGATAATTCTGTGATTAGATTCTTGTTGGTATTTTTATGTTGATGCAATAGCATTATTCCTTCTAATGTTTCTTTCACTTATTGATGTCAGTTTAATGAAGGGGTTCTTAATCTTTGGTCTGTAAACTAGTTTTGTTTTTTTTTTTAATTTGAATAACTATTTCAATATCATTAATTTCCTTTATAATGCTGTACATTTTATTTTATACATTTACAAACATTATTCTGAGAAGGAATCCATTGACTTCACCAGAACTCCAGAAGATTCCATGATATAAAAAAGGGTAAAAAAAAAAATCCCTTGTCTTGTGAACTAGGCTCTTTTTAGTTTAACAATAGTTCTTGACATATAATAACAAAAGACAGCATGGTATAATGGAGAGTTTGCCTTGCCTTACAATCAGAAAGAACTGAGGTCAAGGCCTCTCTCTCACATTTTGAGTACATAACTATTGGCAAGGGACAGTCTCTTAAGTTTTAAGTTAATTCTATTAATCAACAGCCATTTATTAGGGGACCTACTATATGTCAGCACTGGTGATATAAAGGCTAATATTAATAATAATAATAATAATAACAATACATGCTCTTAAGGAGTTTACAGATGAGCTTTGGATCTGTATCAATGGAGGGAGTTTCCATTTAGAAGTTCATGATACCTATGAAATCTCAGACCTTCTCCCCTCCTCAAAAAAACAAACAAACAAAGAAACAAAAAAACAGGGAGGGGGGGCAGCTAGGTGGCACAGTGGATAGAACACCGGCCCTGGAGTCAGGAGTACCTGAGTTCAAATCTGGCCTCAGACACTTAACACTAGCTGTGTGACCCTGGGCAAGTCACTTAACCCCAATTGCCTCACTTAAAAAAAAAACAAACAAACAGGGGGCACTTAGGTGGCACAGTGGATAAAGCACTGGCCCTGGATTCAGGAGGACCTGAGTTCAAATGTGGCCTCAGACACTTGACACTGACTAGCTATGTGACCCTGGGCAAGTCACTTAACCCTCATCGCCCTGCAAAACCAAACCAAACCAAAACGAAACAAAACAAAAAACTTACTAAACAGAAGAACTATAACTGTAGAGTGTCTTAACCAATTCTTATTTCAGAATCAAGTTAATGCTTTCTAAGCTAAAGACAGTATAAAACTGTGCCTCTGCCTGGTCAGCCTCCATTAGGCCCACATGCATAAAGTCTGCCTGGGAAGGAAGACAATGGTCACCCTCTTCAGAAGGGAGAGGTTGTGTGGCTGAGAAGAGAGAGACCCCCTCTGTGAACTGCATGCCCCCTGGTGCAGGCAAACTAGGAAAAGATAAATGGCATCTTGTGGGACCATCTGACTTTTTCATATTAAATTAATCCCACCGCATCTCCAGATTCTTTATTCCATAAATCACAAAATAAAATCCACTCCCTCACAGGCTGTATTCTGCGTGGCTCTGGCATGCAGTGTCATACATAATCTGAAAACATTCAAACATTTTTCCAAAACAGTCATTGATTGTTGGCATCAGGGTTCTTCGGAGTAGAATCTGCTGCCAAAGACCATGTGTGACTGGAGTTCAGCCAGTGTAGCTGATTTCCAAATAGGAGTCGCTGTGTGTACTCCATCGCAGGAAGATGCAGGACCTGGGCACGTGATCGTGCATCTTGTAAGATGGACCAAGGCAGTGTGCAATGTTAGACCAGGGATCAACAGGCCTGCCGGGTACCTTCAGTTAGAGCCTGGCATGAAACGAGACACTCAGTAATGCATCTAACAAAGCAGGTTTACTTCACAATAGCAGAGGAAGTTCATTCAGAGCAAGCAAAGGATGTTCAGCTGAGGACACAACATTAATTCTATTGAGTATAGCCTTCCTACCTTTGTGTTATGCACAGAGGTCTGCCAGACAAGCCTCAAGGTCCAGCTGGAGCTCCTTGTGAACTTTTTTTTTTTTTTTGGTGGGGCAATGAGGGTTAAGTGACTTGCCCAGGGTCACACAGCTAGTGTCAAGTGTCTGAGGCCGAATTTGAACAAAGGTCCTCCTGACTCCAGGGCCAGTGCCACCTAGCTGCCCCTCCTTGTGAACTTTTTAAAATGTTATTTGTTTTATTCTTTTGGGCAGTGAATAAAGCACCAGCCCTGGATTCAGGAGTACCTGAGTTCAAATCCGGCCTCAGGCACTTGACACGTACTAGCTGTGTGACCCTGGGCAAGTCACTTAACCCCCATTGCCCTGCAAAAAAAAAAAAAAAAGAAAAAGAGAAAGAAAGAAAAAAAAAGAAAAAGAAAAAGAAGTTTTATTCTTTTAATCAACAAAAGTCTATTTTATCTTCGTTGGACCTTCTACCCCACTAGAAAAAAAGAAAATTATTCCTTGTGACAAATCTACATAGTTACTTAAAACATTGTCCAAGTTATATATATATAAAAAAAATCTCATTCTTCATTCTGAATCTGTCACCTCTCAGGAAGTGGATAGTATCATCATAAACTCTCTGGAATTATGAATGGTCACAGTTCTTACCGCTTTCAAAGTTGTTTGTTCTAAGTGTGTTTTGTTATTTTATAAATTAGCTCATTTCATCCTTGATCATCTTGTGACTTCAAAATCATCTGTTTTTGTCATTTGGATATTATAGCATAGATTGTTCTCCTGGTTCTGCTCACTCCACACTGAATCAGTTCATACAAATCTTTCAAATCTTTGAAATCATCTATTTTCTTACTTCTTATGGTATAATAATATTCTGTCACATTTGTATGCCACAACTTGTTCAGCCATTCCTCAGTTGATAGGCATCACCTTAGTTTCCAGTTTGTTGTTGTTTTTACCTCCACAAAAAGAACCACTTAATTGTTTTTTGTAATAGAATACCCTTTTTTCTTCTCTTGATCCCTTTGGGTGTAGGCCTATCAGTAAGATAGCTGGGTCAAAGGGTATGCTCTGTTGAGTAACTCTGTATAATTACAAATTGCTTTTCAGAATGCTTGTATTCATATTTATAAGTCTTACAACAGTGGATCAATGTTCTTGCTTTCTTATAGCCCTCCAACATTTGTCTTTTCTCTATAAAAATAAAATCCAATACTAATAAAATCCAGCAGGAAGAGAATAAAAGAGAAATTCTATTTAAGATATTATAGAATGTATGAGACACCTGTGATTCTACCTACTAAGAGACACACAAGAATTATATAAATACAACTACAAACCTTTGTTTACATAAAGATAAACCTAAATAGTTGGGAAAATATTAATTGTTCATGGGTAGGATGAGTCAATATAACAAAAATGACAATACTGACTAAATTAATTTACTGATTCCATGCCATACCAAATCAAACTCCCAAAGGATTATTTTATAGAACTAGAAAAGAATAATGAAATTCATATGGGAGTTAAAAAAAAAAAGGCCAAGAATCACATGAATTTTTGTACTCTGTTTATCAGGAAGCCACCCCAAAAGTCTGAATCTTAGTTCCAGGAGATAATTAGTGTTAAGGACAGTTTTAATTCCTTTTAAGGCGACAAACCATTGCATCCTCCATGGGAGGAGTTTCTGGATGATTCCTACACCCACACAGGGGAACTCCCATGGGCAATTTTAGGATCAGCCGAATTGCTGGGGTCCTTCCAAAAGAAAAGAAAGAACAGGAAAAGACCCATGGCTTTTTTCATGTTGTTTCTCAGTTGTTTCAGTTGTGTTTGACAATTTGTGACCCCATTTGGGGTTTTCTTGGGAAAGATCCTGGAGTGGTTTGTCACTTCCTTCTCTAGCTCATTTTACAGATGAGGAAATTGAGGCAAAGAGGGTTGTGTGACTTACCCAGAGTCACACAGCTAGGAAGGACCTGAGATCAGATTTGAACTCTGTATGATGAATCTTCCTAATGCCAGGCATTACTCTTTCTAAACCTACACTAGCTATGCCACAGAAAACAACAAAATATTCAGTTTTATAGAATTCTGGAGTCTCTGAAGCATGGAAAGAAAGACCTCAAAGGTCACCTAGTACAGTCTGTGATATGGAATGGAAATCCCCTCTGTGGCATCCCCAACAAGTGGTCATACAGCTTCTTCCTGAATCCCTACAGTGGCAGGGAATTCCATGCTGGAGACCATGCGTCCCATGTCAATTATTATTATTGTTGTTATTATTAAGAGCCAGGAATAATAATCATGATAATAATAATGTAACTCATTATGGTTTAGACAGCATTTTCCATCCATCATCTGATTTGGTCCTCACAATCACCCTGTAATGTATGTGGGTTCAAGCTTTGTCTTTGACACATACTGTGTTCCCTTGAACAAGTCACTTAACTTCCTAGTGCCCAGGCAAATCTCTAATAGGTATAGATTTTAATTCATAGAGGAAATTTCTTACTGAGAAAGTCAGGGTCAAAGAAAGGAGGCTTTTTGAGAATAAAGGAGATCTTTGCATGTTTGGCAGGTGAGGGTAGAATGTTATATAATTAAATTGTATACAATAGATAGACACGTATATATAGTGTATATATATATATTTGTATATGTATACATACACAGTGTGTGAATATATACATATGTATGTGAATATACATATAATATATACAGATAGACATACAGAGATAGATAGATGATAGATGATAGATGATAGATAGATATTGAGGCCGCTAGATAGTACAATGGATAGAGCTCTAAGCTTGGAGAGTTAGGAATACCTGAATTCAAATCCAACATTAGACACTTACCATCTGTGTGACCTCAGGCAAATAACCTCTCTTTGCCCCAGTTTCCTCAACTATAAAATGGAGGTAATAACAGCACCTACCTCAAATGAGGTGATATTGGTAAAGCACTTAGCACAGTCCTTGGGACATGGTCAGCACTTAATAATATGCTTATTTTCTTCCTTCCTATGATATAGTTTAATAAGCTCTATTCTTCCCTTTTTATGTAGCCTAAGTTCCCTTCCCTATTATCACAGAATTGAAACAGCCAAGCAAGAGCTAGGACAAGACAATCCAGCCCCTTCCCTTTTGAACTACTCCTCCCCCACTCCATCTAACATCCCACTTATACCTGCCAGCCCTAGATATGCCATTACCTTTGGACTCAACTATTGTCTACTCAGTGTGAGCCTAGGTTGATAGATTTCAGAGGTCGAAGGAACCCCACACAGATAACAAAGCTATGGCACAGTACTGTTAAGCAAGGTCTCACAGGCAGCAAATAACAGAGTCAGGGCTTGAACCCAAATCATCTGGGTTCATCTAAACCCACTGTTCCCCCCCACCAATTTACCTCTGTGCCTCCTTTTGTTAAACCCAGTCAGTCAGAAATTTTATCCTAGCTCATGGGGAAAAGAGTTCTAAGCCACACAGTGTTGGGCAGACGTTGCAGAGCATGTCCAAGGAAGAGGGCTGGAAGTCACATCCCCTTGACAAGGGAGACTCTGGGCATCTATATCAGAGCCTTGTGGTGACACACACTGAGGGACTGCAGCAGTCGTCTGACACAGTTTGAAAAGGAATGAACTCTATAACCTACCTGGGAACTCACTGGGCTTCCTGTCAAAGGGAAGCCATTCCTAAGACCTGGCACTTTTATAACCCCCACTTACAAAGCATTTTGTATATGTTACCTAATTTTCCATATATACACATACACATATATACACACACCTTACAACACCCCCATGAGAGTTTGTGTTCTTAGCCCTGTTTTATGAATGGGGAATTTGACTATAAGCACATGGCTTCCATGTAGTTAAAATAGGCAGGGTAGATGGTGCAGTGGATAGAGTACTGGATCTGGAGTCAGGAAGACCTGAGTTTAAATCTGACCTCACCCTGGGCAAGTCACTTAAGCCTCCATTTCCTCATCTATAAAATGAGCTAGAGAAGGAAGTGGAAAACCACTCCAATATCTCTGCCAAGAAAACCTCACATGGGGTCATGAAGAGTTGCCCATGACTGAAAAATGACTGAACAACAACAAAACCATTCCCTACCTCCCCACCACCATATTTTTTTCATCACCAGATTCTTAAAGTGATATAACCTTATATGCCATGACCCCCAGTTTCTTGACCATTCTTATATCTGAAGGTACTAAAACTCATTAATGTTCTTTCAAACACGGGGTGTCCAATATTAAACATGATTATCCATAAGAAGTTGGAGCAGGGTATACCAAAGCAGAATTATAGCCTCTTTTGTTCAGGACACTCTACTTCCCAGTATAACCTTAGATTCTACTAGCTTTTGGGGCTGCCCATATCAAACTCTTAACTCATATTGTGCTTTCTGTCTACCAAAAATCCCATATCTTTTCCCCTACAACTGTTGGTGCCTCTTATATCTTGTACTTGTCAGGTTGATTTTTTTGTATCCAAGTTGAGAGTTTTAGAAGAATGCCCCTATCATATTGAGTTGGCCTCTTGAGTGTGATTTATGGGATGTTGTGGACAAGAGTTGCAGAAATGACATGCCAATAGTGGGTTGCAATTGTCACTTTTGTCAAGAATATCATGACAAAGATAGGTCGAAATGTCATCCTGTAATCATAGTTTCAGAGTTCAGAGAGATCTTAGAGGCCATCTTGCCCAATCCTTTGATTTTACAGATAAGGAAACTGAGGTCTAAATTAGTTATCAAGGTTCCCCAAATCACATAAATAAGAATCAAAATTGTTGGGATTTGAACCAGCTCCTTTGGCTCCAAATCCTTGGTTTTATACTGTGTTACAATGCATTGAAGCATAAATAGGACTTTGCATTTAGTCTTGTTCACTGTTTCACTGTTCCTTTGATTCCATTTATTGATCGTTTTAGGTTGTCGAGTTCTTTGGGGAACCTGCATTCAGTGTGATAGCTAATGTCCCCATCTTTGCGGGGTAGGTAGAAGCTCATTAGTAGAAATGTTGCTCCTAGCTCCAGGGATAAGGGGAGAGAGGAAGAAGAGGGAACAAACATTTATTAAGGGCCTACTATGTGCCAGAAACTAACTACTTTTTACAACTATCATTCCATTTGATCCTCACAAAAACCCTGCAAAGTACATACTGTCTTTTGTTTTTTTCATTTTGTGTGTGTGTGTTTGGGGTTTTTTGTTTGTTTGTTTGTTTGTTTTGGGGGAGTTTTTTGGTGAGGCGATTGGGGTTAAGTGACTTGCCCAGGGTCACACAGCTAGTAAGTGTTAAGTGTCTGAGGCCAGATTTGAATTCAGGTCCTCCTGACTCCAGGGTGCTCTATCTGCTGTGCCACCCAGCTGCCCCCAAGTACATACTGTTAATATCATCCCTCTTTTACAGTGAATAAACTGAGACAGAAGTGAAATCACTTGTCCTCATTCTAACTGCAACTCCCCCTTTTCAAAGATAAAATTTATCTCATTCTTTTTTTTTTTTTTTTTTTGCGGGGCAATTAGGGTTAAGTGACTTGCCCAGGGTCACACAGCTAGTAAATGTCAAGTGTCTGAGGCTGAATTTGAATTCAGGTTCTGAATCCAGGGCCAGTGCTTTATCCACTGCACCTCCTGGCTGCCCCCATTCTTTCTTTTAAAGCAATTCAAATTGGCAGTTTATGTAACAGTCACTTAAATAAGTTACTACTTTGTATAATTCTTTAATTATTGGAGAGGACATTTCCTCCCACAACCCTGTGAAGTGAGTGTGTGGCACACATATTCTTATCCTCACTTTAGAGATGAGGAAACCAAGGGTCAGAGAAGCGATGCGAGTTAGCAAAGTGTCAGAGAAAGAATTTGAACCTAAAATCTCTAGACTTTATGACTATTGCTCATGATATAATAAATAGAGAGCTGGACTTAAAGTCAGGAATTCTTGGGTTCAAAGTCCACTTCTGATACTTATTGGCTATGTGAACTTGATCAAGTCCCTTAACCACTTTAAGACCAAGATTATTGTTCTCGTTCAGTCAGTCAGTCCTGTCCAACTACTTGTGACGCCATATGGGGTTTTCTTGGCAAAGATACTGGAGTGGTTTTCCATTTTCTTCTCCGGTGAATTAAGGCAAACAGAGGTTAAGTGACTTGCCCAGGGTCACACAGCTAGTGAGTGTCTGAGGCCAGATTTGAACTCAGGTCCAGTAGTGTATCCACTGAGCCACCTAGCTGCCTCCTTTAGACTTAAGTTTACTTATCCATAAAATGGGGATAATACTACCTGCACTACCTACCTCATATGGTGGTTATGAGACTCAAGAAAAATAATGTAAGCAAACCATTTTGTAAGTGTTAAAACACTATATAAATGTCAGTTGTTTTGTTACCACACCTGACCTCAGCTTTGACCCTTTAAATGTAAGTCAGTCCTCCTTATTTTCATAGACTCGCAGAATTATATCCCTGATCCCTTAGAGACCATTAAGTCCAATCCTGTCAATTCACAGATGAGGAAATTGAGACAAAAAAAAAAAGTGACCAAGCATATGAAAACAGCTTCTGTATGTCTTTAGCCTCTCTTCCCTTTACCTCAAGAAGGAAAATATGACAGCATGATTTTCTTACAAAAATCAGAAACCCACCAGAAAATATACACTCTAAAGAAAACCCTAACTATAGCTACCTTACCATTAGGAGATAACTTTCCCTCTCTCTTTCTCTTTTTATGTCTTTCTTTTTCCTGCTAACACTAAAGTCTGATATTAATGGAAAACCCATTAAAAAAAAAAACCTATTATCCTATGAGGGAAAAGTGAATGCACTCAAGTGTAAAAGGAAGACTTATCGATCAATTTTCCGTTAAACCTTGCTTGTCTGACACTTTGCAGTTGAGGAATGTGTTTTTATTGCCTGGCCAGATAGTTCAGATTTCCGGTCAGTCTTGGTAAAGACCCCTTTTATAACATTGATAAAATTTTATCACAGAGCTATGAAAACAAAATTAGATTTCATAACTCACACCAGACCTTGAAGGAACTGTCTCGATAAATTTTACAAATCTTATCAAGCTTAATGCATCAGTTCTGATGAATTTGTTTTTTAATTTAATAGCAACTGTTACTGAATTTGGTATTTCTTCCCCTTTCTAGGGAAAGGCCTCGTTCATCTCCTTCTAAACAAATGAGTACAGTAAAGAAACCATTTTAAAAACAAATGAATCAAGACAAGCTGAATTCAGAAGACTACAATTCTCCCAACCAAATCTGGACATTTAATGAAAGTTCTAAATTAGGCTCAATAGTACAATGTGTTTTCTCCCCAAGTTTGGGAAAATTGCCTCCTTTGTTTAGGAAATTGTCTGCGGCCCATCTGTCAGTTGGTGATGAGGTATATCCCATAGACAAGAGTAGATAGGTCTAGCTAAGGTAGTGCTCATTGGGGAGAAAGATGTAGATGTATACTGGCTCTGGTTTTCCAGTCTGCAGGAGCTGCTATGAAGGACAAATACCCTAGAGGGACTGGGGGGGCTAACCAGGAGAGTGGCTCACTGTTCCTTCAGTTAACGCTTTGGAAGTTGTCATGCCCACTGGCCCCCTTAAAAACTCGGGGTGGGAGGGTTGGCTCTTTTGTCTTTTTATCATTGTACATCTGATTGTCTGACTCGATTAGCCTACAGGTGTGGTTGAGTCATGAAAAGGTGCCTTCTAGCAATCAAGGTAATGTGGCGGTAGAGATAACAGCTTTCCTAAGCTTACAGAACATGATGGAAATGTTGACTCTAGAGCCTGGGAGCCCATCCTAGGACCACACAGATTTTAAATGACCACATTGGACTTATTGGTAGGTCTACCTGGTCTCCTCTTAGGTATCTTCAGCTTTGTTCCTGAAAATCAGTCATCTTGTTTCAGTAGTCATAGGGCCTCTATGGTTTGTTTTGTTTTGTTCTTTAGATTAACTCCCTCCCTCCTCCCACTTACTCCCACCAGCAGTCCTTGCTTTCCACCAAAGTAACTTATGGTGGGGCGAAATTGGTGGACTTCAGTCCATTCCAGTTTGTTTCTTGACATTCTGGGAAATAATTAAAGGAGAATGTGGTCAATTGAATATATTAGTAATCTATGTACAATCCCTTTTTCCTCAAGAATCCAAGGAGTAGCACTTTCTTTTCAAGGCATTGTTAAATTAAAAAATATATGGACTTTTGGTTATTTTCAGGTCACTTCTGTGTCTATTTTTGACTCCTATCCCCCAGCTAGGTATACTTCCCGTCTTTTCTTCTCTTTTCTTCCCTTTCCCTTCCTCTTCTAATTCTTCCCTAATTCCGTTCCCTCCCCTTCCCTTCATATACACACACCTAGTCACCAACTCCTTATGTCTAAAAAGCCTCTCCCCCTCCACTTATTAATATCCCATCCATCCTAAAAAACCTAGGGTCAAGAGACCTGTAATTAAGACAGCAGCATGAAGGTAACAGAGGAATCCAGCTCTCCTACTCTTTCCTTCCCTTCCCTTTCTTTCTCTTCCTTTCCCTTCTTTCCCCTTCCCTTCTCTTTCTCTTCCACTCATAGTCCTTAGAATATTTGTCTGCACACATTTCTAAAAAAATAATTAGGTGGCAAGAATGAGCAGTTGAGTCTGCAATCTCCTTCTTTCTGTGACTCATGCCAATGATAGACAATGTAGGGGATTTCAGTACAGGAGGTCTGCCCCAAATAGAAATTTTAAGAGGAGTCAATGGAAGGATATGATGTTTTACAGAAATCAATTTTAGTTAGCTTCTCTGCAACTCTATAGAGTAAAGATTAAATAAAGTTGTTCTTGGATGTGTGTCTTCATTTGAACATTTTTATGAGAGGGAATTAATCTCAACACTTTGGGGATCCGTAATTTCAACATTGTAGTTTTTCTTTTCACTAATGCAACTCTACCTACACATCATTTAATGGTCTTCATGAGTTGTTGTGGCCAAATAATTCATCACCTGGCAGTTAACTCTCTGGTGGTAAGTCTCTCTGAACTTAGTGGATTTGATCTTCATATGGTAGTCAAGCAATCTATCCAGGGATCCAACTCAAAGCTTCTTTAGCATGAGAGAACCTAATAGATTTTATGCTTTGTGGGCCTATGCCTGTAGGAGATAAGTGAACAATAGGACTTTAGCGGAGAAAGGTTAATAATACACTTCAAAAGTGGGAATTCAGCAGTTGATAGAGTACCAGGCCTGGAGCCAGGAGGAATTGAGTTCAAATTCGATCATAGATACTTACTAGCTGTGACCCTGAGCAAGTCACTTCACCCTTTTTGCCTCAGTTCCCTCATCTGTAAAATGAACTGGAGAAGGAAATGGTAAACCATTCCAGTATCTGTGACAAGAAAACCCCAAATGGATTCAGAGCGAGAAACGACTGAACAATGACAAATGGATATAGTCTCATTTTATGAGAAGCAAGATTGTACAGTGGAACAAATACTGCCATGGGAATCTAGAGATCTGTATTCTAATCCTGTGTCTGATATTACTTACATGTCTGACATAATGTATGTTGGGTAAGATCCTGGGAATCTGTTTTCTCATCAGAAAAATGACAGGCCTAATTGGGATGACATTTAAGATACTTTGATGAGCTAATTAAGAATTTTGTTATCGTTCAAATTATTTCTTTTTTACTATTCATATATTTTGTTCTTTTATAATCAAGGTTTTAAGAGAACATTTAGGGGCAGCTGGGTGACGCAGTGGATAGAGCACCGGCCCTGGAGTCAGGAGTACCTGAGTTCAAATCTGGCCTCAGACACTTAACACTTACTAGTTGTGTGACCCTGGGCAAATCACTTAACCCCAATTGCCTCACTAAAAAAAAAAAAAAAAAAAGAGAACATTTATTTCATGTTACCTTTTTTTTTTTTTAACCTATGAATACCCAAAATCCACCTAGATTAAGGATAAAGGAAAATATTTGTTTTCTAGCATCTTGAGGACTTTGGAGACACAAAGACCCTCTTTACTGCAGATTCCTCAAGAGTAGCAATAATGTCTTATTCTCCTTTCAATCTTCCAGGGCTCAACACCACCCTACACACAGTAAGTGCTTAATAAATGATTGCCGACCCAACTATCTCCTGAGTGAAAGGCTTCAAATGGGATTTATCCACAGGCTCATTCCAATTTTACAATTGCAGTAGTTTAGCATTTACTAAACGATGTGGATTCATTGGCATTTGAGGGTTAGATTATATTCAAGGGCATCTTTCCTAAGTAGAAATGAAGAAAATATATAAACTTCTCAAAATAGTGTTTTAGTATTAGACATTCCTTGGAGAAAACTGTTACAACCATGGGAGGAAAGCAAATTAGCTTGGCATTTCTTATAATCACAAAGTCATTTAGCTTGACACGTTATTTCAGGCAGAGCAGAAAACAGCTCTGGTTCTTTTTTTTTTTTAAAATCTGTTAAGGGATAATGTGGCAGGAGAATGGGTGGGGGAATAGGTTTGGCATTCATCCATCAAACCCTAAACAGAGAGGACCTATATCTTACTCAGTGGTTGGCTATCCCAGGCCTCCTAAATTGGAGCTCCATTGGTAGGGAATCCTACCTTTCTTAAATGTAAATTCTACTATATTTAGTTTGTTTTCAATTCTTCCCCTCAGACAACCCAAGGATATACTTCATGCCAAGTCATGTAAACATGATTTCTGTTCATTTAGCTGATATTTATTGGGCCATCATTCAAAGATCATTTGTGAAGTTTCTTCCAGTTTCTTTTAAAGTGATGTTTAGAAACCTAGCAGCATTGGCCCTGGATTGAGGAGGACCTGAATTCAAATTGGACTTCAGACACTTGACACTTATTAGCCTTGTGACCCTGGGCAAGTCACTTAACCCTCATTCCCCTGCAAAAAAAAAAAAAAAAGAAAAAGAAAAGAAACCTGGCTGGTCACTGTCAAGTGTCCATGTCAGGGATAAGTTTCAATGTTATAGATAATGAATCTTGAAATGGTTGGGTGTGCTTTGGATCCCAAGTTCCTATTATCCTATTATCCAGGTTCAGAATCAGATCCTCCTATAATATCAGCAAGGGAGACTACTTACCCCATTTCTCCTTTTGACCAACTGTGTCACAGGCCCATTTCTTTGCACATAAGACTGTTTTCCCTATTTTATGCTAGGTCAGTCAGCAGATTTCTTGTCACTTAATGTGAATCACCTTTAGGTACAATGACTAATTTGTTTGAACCAAAAAAAAACCATAACTCTGTTTGACAAAGGCTTTTTTCCCCTCTGATTTTGGAATGTATTTATGTGAAATGTTTTACAAAGGATTAGAAGAAGAATCAAATATTGTTAAGTGTTTAATAATAAATCACTTCTTTGAAAAGAATCAAATTAGTCTTTTTATGAAAAATGTCTTCTATAGACTTGATGGGCTTAATTAATGTTTCTTTGCTTGAATATGTAAAATGATATCAATTCCCCACCCAATGACAAACTAACCCCCTAAAAGATGCAAGTGGGGCAGCTAGGTAGAGCAGTGGATAAAGCACTGGTCCTGGATTCGGGAGGACCTGAGTTCAAATCCGGCCTCAGACACTTGACACTTACTAGCTGTGTGACCCTGGGCAAGTCACTTAACCCTAATTGCCCCACAAAAAATAAAAAATGAAATAAAAGATACAAGTAATAGCCCCATTTGTTTATATATAAATATAATTTTTATATATTTTGTATGTATTTAAATTTTTTCATAGTTTAAAAATACATTTTTTTCCCATAGCAACCTTGGGGAAAGAACAGTTAGGGCGAGCATTATAGTCTCCATTTTATAGATGAAAGCACTGAACTCTAAGAGGTGAAATGAATTGCCCAGACTCTCAAACAAAAGGAAAGGCTGGGATTTGCACCTCAGATTCCCAGTCCAATGCTACTTCCATTTAATTGATTTTCCTATAAATGCAAATGCAAAATTACCCTTATTTCCCAAAAGACTTGTTCTCATAAAAAAATTACAAAAATTTTGTTGGTAAATAGGATGATAATAGGTGGCACTAAGATATCACTTAAACATTAGCAAAGCACTTTACAAATATTATCTCATTTCATCCTTATGGCAAACCTAAGAAGTGGCAATAAAGGTATGATGCCCATTTTATAAATGACAAAACTAAGGCTCTGAGGAAGTGAGAGAACTTGCACATATCATGTATTTAGCAAGTGTTGTAAGATGTGACATGTGACACATGTGACATTTGTGACATAAGATTTGAATCCAGGTCTTCTGACTCCAAGGCCAGCACTCTCTGTTATATCATCACTGGCTTATAAGCTCATACACTGCTGACATGCATCTATACCTGTCTGAATCAATTATGTGAACACACAGACACACACATACACATATATATTCACCAGCTCTGTACCCAAGTCAAGCTTTCTTCTATCTAGAAAGGCCCTCTCCCCACTACCTATCCATCTCTACTTATTGGTATTCTATCCATCTTTCAAAACCCAAGTCAAGAGACCTCTAGTTAAGATGGCAGCATGAAAGTTATAAGGGAGCCCAACTCTCCCACACTAAACCCAGCAAATATCTTGAAAGGACCCTGTATAATGACAACCAACAAGAATTTGAACTCAGGATGATGTCTTCTTGACTCCAGGCCCGGCGTTCTGTCCATTTATCTTAAAATATGGTACTCAGAATTGAATTTAATACTCCAACTAAGTATACATTTTCATCAACGATTAACTGCCCATGCTTTCATCTTCTGGGCGTGTTTTAAAATCTGGGCTGGTTGATGATTTCCTTATTTATCCTCAATGTTTTTAAATGTTATTTTCCTTCTTATTGGAATTGTTTATCTTTGTGCCTTCAGAATTTCCTTCTTAGGAATTTCTTATACCTCCTGGGTTGATATTTGCTGTAGGGTTTTTATCCCTCAGATCCTACATATTTTTTGCTAAACCCTTGAGAATCTGTTATCCCAAAATCTAGGGTCCTCAGACTTTACCTGTGGTTTCTTGTCTGGTAGTTATGTGTATTATATTTTTTCCATCTCTCTCTCCCCTCCCTGTTTTAAAGCCATTTTGATAGGATTTGTGTGATATATTCTCACTAGCCCTTGTGAGATGTGACCCATACCTGACTAGGAGCTTGTCACCACCCTAGGCTGTGGTCCAGAAATTCAAGTCCCATTCTCAGACACCATCTTCTAAATCAGCTCTTTGCTTCCCAGATCTTTCTTTTTCTTCTGTGATGAAAGCATTTACTATGCTCCAAAAGGTATTCATAACCTTTAGCAACGCTTTCTAGATTTTTCCTGGAAGCATCACTTGTAACCTAGTGATATACTGGAAGTGGGTGGTAGTCCTCAGGTTGGATCTGTCTTTGTCACACCCCACATATATTCTATTGTTTTTTATCAGGTCAAAAAACTAGCTGCTTTAGAACCCCTGATAAGGCTGTTACTCATCTGATCCGTTATTCTTCTCTGTCTCCTGTCTTCTTTCTATGATCATTAAATGATGATTTCTGACATTGTGTCATCCAAGCATCAGCATGCCTTGAGAATAAGCCTTCTCTTCAGAAGGTCTTCTATCTCCAGTCTTATTGTCAATCAACAAGCATTTATTAGGTTCCTGCTATGCACCAGGCACTACTGGGGATACAGAGAAAGACAACAAAAAGGCAAGCAGTCCCTGTTTTTAAGGAGTTCATAGACTAATGGAGAAGATGATATATAAAAACACTATGGGGACAGTTAGGTGGCGCAGTGGATAAAGCACTGGCCCTGAATTCAGGAGTACCCGAGTTCAAATCCGGCTTCAGACACTTGACACTTACTAGCTGTGTGACCCTGGCAAATCACTTAACTCCCATTGCCCTGCAAAAAATAATAATAATAATAATAAAAATAATAAAAACACTATGTACCAAGAAGATATATACAGGCTGTACTGGGGTGGTCTCAGAGAGAAGAAGGCACTCAGATTTAGGAGGACAAGGAAAACCTTCCATAAGAAGGCAGGACTTTGGCTGATACTTGAAGGCATCTAGGGAAACTAAAGGAAGAAATGTGGAGGGAAAAGGTTCTAGGCATGGCGGGACTCAGTGAAAAGCTCTGGAGTCAGGAGATGAAGTGCAGTGTGGGAAGAGCTGAAAGCAGTCTAGTATGCCCAGATTGTAGAATACACGAAGGGGAACAAGTTGTAAGAAGACTGAAAAGACAGGACCATGTTATGAAGGGCCTTGATAGTCAAATAGAAGACCTTACATCTGAACTTGGATGTAAAAGGGAGCCACTAGAAATTACCGTATAGGATAATGGTGGTGATGGTGGCGGTGGTGGGTGATGTGGGCAGATCTGTCTTCAATATGACAGTTGAGTTGAAGTTGGACCAAAGTTGGGAGATGCTTGAGCCAGGCAGACCCATCAAGAGGTTATAGTAATAGTCCAGGCATAACGTGATCAAAACCTGCACCGAAGTGGTAGCAGTGTCAGAGGAGAAAAGTGGGCATACATAATAAAAAATAATAGTTGGGGCAGCTGGGTGGTGCAGTGGATAAGGCACCAGCCCTGGATTCAGGAGGACCTGAGTTCAAATCTGGTCTCAGACACTTGACACTTACTAGCTGTGTGACCCTGGGCAAGTCACTTAACCCTCATTGCCCCACAAAAGAAAAAAAGGAAAGAATAGTAACAGCTAGCATTGAAATGCCAGGCACTGGGTTAAATGCTTTACAAACATGATCTTATATGAGCCTCACCACAGCTATAGGAGATAGCTGGTGCAATCATTATTCCCATTTTACAGATGAGGAAACTGAAACAAACAGTGTAAGTGACAAGTTAGTAAGGTTGGATTTTAACTCAGGTCTACCTGACTCCAGACCCAGCAGTTTATCCACTGTGTCACCTAGCTACCTTGACAGAAATAGCTTCCAAATGTTATGTAGGTAAAACCAACAGTCCTTGGCAATGGGGGTAAGGGATGAGAATGAAGAAGTCAAGGATGACACTTAGGTTGTGAGCTGCGGTGACTGGGAAGGATGGTGATACCCACAAGAGTAAGGTTGCAGAGAGGTCATGAAGTCTGAGGCTTGGGAAAAGGCCATTAAATTTGGCAATTAGGAAATCATGAGTAATTTTGGAGAGGGCAGTTTCACTTGAATGATGTGGTCAGAAGCCAGACTGCACAAAATTAAGAAAGAGAGAGGAAAGGACACAGAAGTAACAATTGTCAAAAGCTTTCTCGTGGAGTTTGACCACAAAAGGGAGGGTGGATATGGGATGATGGTGGGGATGCACAGATCAAGAGAGGGTTTACATATCTGTCACACAGCTAGCTCTAGCTTCAAGTCATCCATGGTCTCCCTATTTCCCCTTCTCTTCTGTGTTCCATTATTCTATCCTTCAACCAACACAGATTAAGAATTTCCTCTGACCTTTCAGAACCGCACCCCTCCCCCTTTTTTTCTTTCTTTTTTACATCAAAGCCTTGCTTCTATTCTTTTTTTTCCAGGGCAACGAGGGTTAAGTGACTTGCCCAGAGTCACAAAGTAAGTGTCAAGTGTTTGAGGCCGAATTTGAACTCAGGTCCTCCTGAATCCAGGGCCGGTGCTTTATCCACTGTGCCACCTAGCTGCCCCCACCCCTCCTTGCTTTTATTCTTAAGGAGCACTTGATTCTTTTGATTATGTGAAGAGTGGAGAGATACTCTTCAAGTGCATATTATCTTCTCTTCTGGACCAATCTCCACTTTAAGCATAGATAGCAATTGCTCATCTATGGCAGAGAAACAGACATCATACATTAAAACCCCCATGCTCTCCATACTTTCCAAAAGCAACATTTTCAGTCCTTTGTTGCTATTCTTGCTGGTAGCTCTTATGGCCAATTCATTTGAAATCAAGTCAGACATGAGACTTTGCATTCTCTGGGTAAACATCATGGATTTCTAGATTGCTTTTAGGCAACAATTTTCAGATCCCTGCAAGAGGAAGAAAATTTACTACTCCCCCTTCACAGTCTTCTCCAGACTGCAAATGGAAAAGGCAAAGATGCTATCAGAACACTGAACTCCAAAGGGGTTGTTGTATATTCATGAAGGTATCTTTATGTAGAAATCATGCACTAGAAAAAAAATGAAACTATCCTGTAAGTAATACTTGCAAACATATATCTATTTATTTTTTAAAGAAGTTTTCCTTTGATTGTTTGAACACATTTTTTTACAATTGACTTTTCTCCCTTTCTCTTTCCCACCTTGGAGAAACTTCTCCCCTGAAGCCTCGCTCTTGATTGGTGACACTCTTTACCAACCCACTCTTTCAGGAAGATCTCAGCTAGGATTCATGTCTCTTACATCCAATGGTGTGCTGGTAAACATTTAACTACTGGCTTTCTGAAAACACACTTTTCACTTTAATTATTATTATCTGCACTATTAGCAGTTTATCCATTATTTTTTCTTAAGTCTAGATCATCAAAGAAACAGTAAATGAAACCCTGATTTGAGAGTTTGTGGATTTCTGAGATGCAAATGTTTACTTTGAACTTTTAACAATGTCCTTTGTCCTCTGTTTTTTAATAATATACAACCTTTTAAATTTAGTTCATATAAATGTCCATTTGGGGTTTCCTAGGGAAAGGTATTGGTCAAAACCTGTTTTTTTCCTGACTGCTTTTCAATTTTCCCAACTGTTTTTTTCACATAGGGAGTAATTACTCCAATAACTGGTATCTTTGGGTTTATTGAAAAATATATATGGTAGTATGTTTGCTTGTTTCTGTGTTTCATAACCTGATTTTTTAACCAGTGTCAAATTGTTTGGATAATTATTGCTTGGTGGTATATTTTGAGATGTGGTACTGCTAAACTTACCTTCATTCTTCCTTTTTTGTTATTTTCCTTGAGGTTCTTTCTTCATATTATCCTTATTGATTATAATTTATTAGACTGTAGTGAGTAAAGGATGTATTTAGTATCTCTGCCTTTCCACATTTGTTTGTAAGTTTTTTAAGGCCTTCATACAATAAAGTCAAACTCAAAGAGAAATGGATCCCTATGGGCTATTGACTGAGAAAACTTCAAATTAACATAATCTATGTTATTCTATATTTTTTATTTATTACTATATTGTTATTTACTTATGACCATATTTTTATTTATTGTTAACATTTTTCAGTTACATTTTAATCTGGTTCAAGTTACACTCTCTGATTTTTATGGGGCTGCTTTAGGCCCACAGACCTCAAGATTGACACCTCTGTTCTAATACTGTCAATTTTCCTAAATGTGCTATGTAAAACTTAGCTGTCTGTACCCTCCTTATGATTCCCATTCAGTAGTCACCAGGGATCGTTCATATCTAACTTTTCTAAATTCTCTTCAAATCTTTAAGCTTTCTTGTTTATCTTTTTGCTAGATTTATCTAAGTCTAAAAGGGACACATTAAGGTCTTTAGTAATTATTGTTTTGCTATTTCTCCCTGTTATCCAACTAGCTTTTCCTTAAAATATTTAAATGCTATGCAATTCGTTGCATATATATGTACATTTTTGTTGTCATTGCGTTGTTTCAGTCATGTCTGACTCTTCATGATTGGAATAGTTGGTCATTTCTTTATCCAGCTCATTTTACACACCAGGAGCTAAGGCATACACCGTTAATTGATTTGCCCAAGATCACAAAGTTATTAAGTCTCTAAGGTTGGATTTAAACTCAAAGATGAGTCTTCTTGATTTCAGGCTCAGCACTCTAACTACTGTGCCACCTAGCTGCCTCATGTGTATGTGTGTGTGTGTGTGTGTGTTTTGTGATGTTTAAAATCTATATTGTGTGATCATCTTAAATTAGAAGCTTCAGCACCAGTCTTTGGGCATTAAACATTTATTAAAGCATACAGGTATTAACAAGGAGTTGAGTTCAGAAAGTTAAGAAAAAGCCTATCTAGCCTAGAGTTCCAGCCTGGTTGGATTCTTCCTCAAGTCCTCCTCCATGAGCTTGCTTTAATCAGGAACTCTCTCTAGCAAGCTGATTGTGGAAGCTTTTTACAGGTCTGGAACAGAGGCGGTCCTTACACACTGCTTCAAGCTGACTGGTCGGCATCCTCCAAATCCATTGGTTCTGAAGGTGTTCTCAAGGTGTGTTAACTTGAAGTAGGCTAATCAGCAGTTAATCACTCTCACTTGATTCAATCAGTCTAGATTAATCTCTAGGTGGGTCTTTGAGTATCTGCTAAATCTCATTATTTCATCACAGTGTATGTGAGAGAGATATTTTATTATCCTTGGTGACTTTAAGGATAATATAGTTTACCTGCTCATCTGTTTGAATCGTGTTTATATTCACTTTGATCGCCATTCCTGATTTGGGGAGTTCATCTGAAGCATAATAGATTGTATTCAATCTCTTTATCTTAACTCTGTAGGAATCTTTATGTTGTAAACTTATTTTTGTTGACAATATATTGTTAGCTTGTTTTTCTGATTGTTCTTCTATTTTAAGGATGGGTTCAGCATTGTTAGTTGTGCTTTTCACTCCATCATGTTTTTTCTCTTCTTCCCCTCCCTTATCCAACCCCACCCTTTTACAAAAGTCAATGGGATTAATGCTAGTTATCCACAGTTGTAATGGTCTCTGATGCTTGTTGTTTCCTTTTGCT
Organism: Dromiciops gliroides; assembly: GCF_019393635.1. Lineage (NCBI taxonomy): Eukaryota > Metazoa > Chordata > Mammalia > Microbiotheria > Microbiotheriidae > Dromiciops > Dromiciops gliroides. The sequence continues at coordinate 39,951,684 of NC_057866.1, forward strand.
TCCTGTCATCACTTAGCCCAGACCAAACTTGCTAGGCCTTATGTTTTTCTTTTTCTCATTTTAAATCTTCTTTTCTAATCCATCCTCCATAGATGAAGTATGTTTTGCTTGGGACTATCCCTCCTCAATTCCACACTTTCTCTTAAACCTCTCTTTCCTCTTCTTGTCTTCACCTGTTTACCCTTTTATTGTAATGTTAACTACTGAAAGTTCATGGCTTCAGACCTTTCCAGGAGTATGCTTGAGTCAGCTCGAAACTGGCTCTGAGGCAACTGTTAAATTGTCAGTGTAAGCATTTATTCATTCATTCATTCATTCATTCATTTATTCATCTATTTATTTATTTTGTGTGGCAAAGGGGTTTAAGTGACTTGCCCAGGGTCACACAGCTAGTAAGTGTCAAGTGTCTGAGGCCGGATTTGAACTCAGGTCCTCCTGACTCCAGGGCCAGTGCTCTAACCACTATGCCATCTAGCTGCCCCTTTTCTTCATTGTTAATAGGTATTCTTTAGAGAACTGCGTTGGTCTAGTCCATTCATGTTTCTAACTTAACTGGAAGTCCTCATCTACTACTTATATCAGCATATCCCACTAGGTTTGGGGGCATACCCTTTACTCTCCCCCCACTATCTCTCCCTGAGGCAACTGGGCCTGATTATTAAAATTATCTGGGCTGATTCCTGAAACTTTGGGAAGATAGGGGTGAGGGCGGCACCTACTCTTTCCAGTACAGGGAAAGGAGAGACAGACAGTCCCTGTTCTACAATGACGACCATCACACTTCTAGCTGATGATTTACAGAGTTAAGCTTTCTGATTATAGTCAATTTCCTTTGTCTTACATACTTTGAATAGACCATCTTGATAGCCTGTGAGATTGGGGATGAACGGGAGGTAACTTCTCATTCAGAGATTCTAGTACAAACAGCTGAATCAAGTAAACAAGTATTTCTTAAGTTCATACTACATGTACTATGCAGTGAAAATGCATAGAAAAGGCAAAAAATATGATTCCTGCTCTCAAGGAACAAACGTAGATTCTAAAGTAGTCTCCAAATGTCTGCGTACCAATGCTATACATACAGGATACCATGAAGGTAATCCACAGAGGGAGGGCACTCACTAGCATGAAGGGGAACCAGGAAAGACTTCTTTGAGAAGGTGGAATTTTACCTGGGTCTTGAGCAGTGGCCTACAACATGTGCCTTCATCAGCCTCTCCTCCTCAAAAGTCATCATCTGTAAATTGAGTAGCTCAAATCAGATGACCTCTGAGCATTCTTCCATCTCAAATTATAGGTTCCCATGATCTTAGGTTGCCTTTTGGAAGGTTGTTTGTTGTTTGTTTTGAGCAGATAGATTGAAAATTTGATGATTTTTTTTTTCAGGAGGCAGTGATTGGGTTGTTAAAGGTCAAGGTAAAGGGAGTCACAGGGAAAATTACTGCTTCTTGGGAAAACAGGAGAACTGTGAAAAGCTTGGCTCAGTTCCTGGGATTTCTCACTCCCCTGCCCACCACCCAGGAAATAATAATAACTGACATTTCTATAGCATTTTAAGGTTTTCTGAGTGCTCTGAATACATTATCTCATTTGATTCTCACAAATCTCCCCAGAGTTAGTTATTATCCTCATTTCAGAAATGAGGAAACCAAGCATCAGAGATGAATGGCCCAAAGGGTCACTTATTAAGTATCAAAGGCCTTCTACCATGCCACCTTTTGTTATGAAGACCATAACTTAGGGATCTCAAGAAGGCATCTCTGTGATGCTTGTTTCCTCTAGATAATTTGCTGGAGCCAAATCAAGAGAGCTCTGTCATTGAGCTGGGACATGGACGTAGCTCTGTGAGCCTGACCCCTCTTTCTCATGGGATTCAGTAAAATGAGATTTAACCTGTTGAGTCGGATGAGGACTGATCTGCCTTGGGGAACAACTGAGAATTTCCCAGGGGTCTATGCGCTATAGTTTTCCAGGGAGGATATTGCCAAGTGACCCTTGGGAACTGATATATTCTGCTCTCTGGAAGTCAGCCAACTCTGACTCCGGTGAAATTTTAAGTAAAAAGAGTCCTGAAATCCCATAGGGGAAACCACTGTAGAAGCTTTGAATCCCAGTTTCACATAAAGATCAGACCTACTACAATGTGTAATTCCAAGGTTGTATTAAATATGTTCATTCTGGTATCATTGGGTCATAGGATTTAGAGACGGATTGGACTTTAGACCAGTAATGTAGTGATTGATCCATCAATAATCAGTCTATCTAAAGGATATCTAATACACAGTTCCTGGCATGTAGAGAGCACTTAATAAATGCTTGCCAACTTGATTTGACTTTAGAGACTATGGGTTCATAGGCTTGGGATTGGAAGGGACCCTGAAGTATGTCTAATCCAATGCTGGGACTCACTGATGTAAAGTGACTCACCCAAAGTCATACGTAGAAGCATAGCTATCTGTGTAGGCCTCAAGTTAGTCTCTGTCTTTGGATTTTAGTGGGAGAACATTGATCTTCTTCTAAAATTAAGAAGTAACACAGTGGGGTGGAAAGCATTCGGGATTCAGTGTTAGGTGATTCAAGGTCACAGTTATTTGGCTGCAGGTAGCTTCTATAGACTTTAGTTTCTTCACCTGTTAAATGAGATTGGACAAATATTGTCTAATACTCCCATTTCTTACATCCAAATAGCAACATCACATAAATGGGAAAACCACATGAAACAAAAAACAGAAAATGCTAGAACAGTTAGAGCTGGAATGGAAACTTAGGGCATAGGGTGTTGGAACTGGGAAGACCCTTAGAGATCATTTAGGCTAACCCACCTCGTTTTATAGGGTAGGAAAACAAAGCCCAGATAGTGATCTGGCCAAGGACAGTAGAAACCCAAAGTAAATTGAGTGCAATGGAAAGAGTCCTAGATCTGGAATTTAAGGACCTGGGTTTCAATTCTGGCTCAGCCACTTCTGCCTGTGTGACCCTGGGCAAGTAACCTAACATCTCTGAATTTCAGTTTCCTTATCTGTAAAATGAATGAGTGAGGTTAAATTGCTCTTGAGGTCCCAGTCCCTTCCTGTTCTAAACTATGTTCTTATGAATCATACATAGAATCATATTAAGTGTACAACGCTTGGACAATCCTGAGGTAATAAGATTGCTTTGAGAAGTTTCCTCCTTTTAACTTTGAAATCTTGCCATTCTAATTGCATGGGAGTATAATTACCCATTTTTCAATAAAAAGCCAACATTTTAAATCAGTTTTTCCTGCATTCTTAGCAACTCAAGACAAATGCCTTTAATGTCAACATTTGCAAATGTCATCCTTGCAGTCCTCCTCTGATTGAGTGTTCAAGGACCTATATGAGCACCTACCTCAGTTTCCCTTTCAAGCCATCTTTGGTGCTGAATGTACAAACCTTGTCTTTACCTTTTTGTTTAATCCAGTGACTTATGGAGCTAAGGAGGCTGAATCTGCTCAGTTTCCACGTGCATAAGAACATGTCTTTTCCTTCAAAGACTTGAAGGTTTATTTACTTTCGGTGTTTAGCCTGAATCACTAGGTGGCGTCTTAACCCATAGAAATTGGGATCTGCACTAACTGCATTAGCAATGAATCAACCTCTGTGTTTTAGAAATATTCTGAAAAGCACATCGAGTTGTGCACAGTCCAGATAAAGGCTTCCCATTGGGTGATGCAGCCCTCTCTGGTGATAGATCTATGCCCTCAATGTGTTTCATCAATTTCCCAAAGAATTACTGTTGATCCACAGGATTCCACCTCTTTTTCCCACACCTGTGGTGTATTGTGTTTAAAAATGTAAAAAACATTGTTAGCTCAAGGGACCTACAAAAAACGCCCAAACAACACAAAACAGGTTATGGGCGGGATTTAGCCCCTGGGAGGGAGTTGAGAACCCCTGGTATGGGAGGGAGTATGTTGAGTTTGGATTCAGGAAGCCCTGGGTTTAAATCCATCTCTGACCTGGGTGATCTTGGACAAACTACTTCATTTTCTTTGAGTTGCATCTACTAAGTTGTATACACAGGTTGGGACTCATTTTATGAGAAAGCACAGAGCCATGATCTAACACTGCATCCCTATGCAGAAGGGGATGGTTGTAAAGAGGATGTTGGCAAGTTTAAACAAGCAGAAACTACTAACGAGTGTTAACTGAGTGAAACTACTCAGGAAAGCACCTTGGGACTTCTGGTCTAGAATGCAAGGTGATGGGGCAGCTAGGTAGTACAGTGGATAAGGCACTGACCCTGGATTCAGGAGGATCTGAGTTCAAATGGGACCTCAAACACTTGACAGTTACTAGCTGTGTGACCTTGGGCAAATTACTTAACCCTCATTGCCCCACAAAAAACAAAAACAAAACAAAACAAAAAAAGAGTGCTAGGTGACCCCTCATCCTAGAGTCAACCCAGTAAATGGCAGAGATCACAACACTGAAAATCCTAATTTAAAGCTCCCATTAGCCCGGTAGCCCTTGAGCTTCAGCTTTCTCATCTGTAAAATGGGTAGGAGACATAGCAAGCTTTAGTGAATAGAGCTAATCTCAAATTTAGGAAGATGCAGCTCTTAAGCCCTGCTTCCCATATACTGGCTATGAGATGCTGGCCAAATCACTTAACCCCTTGGGGTCCCCATACAATAAACTCTAAGACGCAGAGTAGTATTTGTGGAGGGAGTTTTCTCACCTAAAGTTCCCTAAACCAACAGTCACAAGTCTATCAGTAAATAAGTGTGTATGGATAAGAATCTCTTCCCCGTGCACCATTTTTTTTTAAAATTCTTTTTTTTTTTTTTTGCAGGCAATGGGGGTTAAGTGACTTGCCCAGGGTCACACAGCTAGTAAGTGTTAAGTGTCTGAGGCTGGATTTGAACTCAGGTACTCCTGAATCCAGGGCTGGTGCTTTAACCACTGCACCATCTAGCTGCCCCCCCCCCCCCCCCCCCCCCCCCCCCCCCCCCCCCGTGCACCATTTTTATAGGTTCTTTTGAGTAAATTCTGTTCTTCAGTATATGAAAGCGAGTCAACAATTATTCTTTCTCATCTAAGAAATGGAAGCCATTTAGATGGAGGGGCCTGGTCTGGGTCGATTATGCCTTCTATGTTGGTGGTAGGGAGCCTCTGGTCTGTCCTGAGAACATCAAACTCCTAGCCCTGGGGCATATCCTGCCTACATGTTATAATCATTCCACCCTCCAAGCATGCTTTCTTCTGTAAGCCGCCCTCATCTCTATTACAAACAGCTCTCATTCAATGGCTGTGTGTTTTGTGAAATAACATTAGTCCTGCCCGACAGTATTTTCATAAGCTGACACAGGGCTCTTTGGTGCATTTGAATTTGACAGCCCCCGTCTAGACCAGGGAAAAGGCAGACATGAGGAGAGCATTTAGAAGAGAGACTGAAAACCTGAGCAATCGGGACTTCAGCCTCATCATCTACAAATCTTGTCAACTCAGCCAAAGTCATTTTGCCCCTTTCCTCACATATCCTGGTCTCCCAGGGCCTCACATAGAAGCTAGTTGTTCATCTCATCGGCCCTTTGCTTTAAAATTCTACCCAGAGCCAACAGTCTCCAGAGGGTGCCTCCCAGAAACAACCCTTCACTGTTCAGATCGAATGAAAGGCATTCAACTCAGCTCATATTTATTGATCCTTCATCAGATACAGAGCACACCACTCTGCCGAATAAATGGGCATGGTGGAAGGGCCGCAGAAGGGTCGACTGGAATAACCAAAACCTGTCATTAGGAGAGGCCTTTTCTCTTCTCTCTTTCCAGTTATCTCTGCACTATATAGGCTCCCCTTGGATCATTATCAAATAGAAATATCTCCTTCCCACAAGACCTCTGTCCTCTGCCCCTGGAACAACCCTGGGCTTCTAAGTGGTGAGCCTTGGCCTTATGCTGTTCAGTACCAAGCCTCTACTTCACTTGCCAGACATCCCCACACCATGCCACCACTTGTATACCACCCACCTTTCTAGTGTGCCCTTATATTCTGCCTTTCCTATTAGAATATAAGCGCCCTGAAGGCAAGGACTGTCTTACTTGTTTATATTCTATCCCCAACATTTGGCACATTGCCTGGCACATAGTAGGTCCTGGATAAATGCTTTATCCATCCAATCATCCATCCACACACCCACCCCATCTATCCATCCATTCATCCAACCATCCATCCATCCATCCATCCATCCATACATACATACATACATACATCTACCCACCCACCCACCCATCCATCTATGCATACATCTATCTGTATCCCTACCTATACATCTACCTTATCATCTATATACCTATTATTGATCTATGTATCTACCTCATCATCTACAAATTTTTCTATCATATATCTATGTATCTATCTCTCTATCTTTCCTTAGATATCTCCTACACACCTAATTCCACAGAACTCACTAGAAAGTGACACAAAGATGGCCTTTTAAAAAAATTCTGGGCTTACACAGATGGTAAATGACAGAGTTGGGACTCAAAGCTAGGTATGCCAAATTCAAATCCAGTGATCACACTGTGACAAAACTCCTGACATGTGAATGATGATGGTGGTGGGGTTGGTAGTAATTATAACTTCAGTTTTATAGTACTTTAAGGTTTAGACATTATCCAACTTGATCCTCACAATAATCTTGTTATCCTCAGAGTAGTGAAGTGATTTTCTCAGAGTCACCCAGCTAGTCAGTATCAGAATCAAGATTATAAAATCAAGTCTCTCCTAATTCCAGAGCAGGACCTCTTTCTACCTTACCATAATCGTGGTAAAATGATAGACCTCTGGACCTTATAATCTGGCCAGCTGAAATCTGGATCAATGGGTTTCTCCATGTGAGGAGAAGGAAAAATATTTATATGGTGCTTATGCTTTGCAAAGAGCTTTATAATCATGATTTTGTTTATCCTGTAAGGTATATGCTACCATTATTCCTATTTTTACATATGAGAAAACTGAGGCTCCTGGAGATTGAGCAATTTGCCATAAGGGACACATCTATTAAATGTTAGAGGAGAAATTCAAAGCTAAGTCTCTAAGTCCAGTGCTGTTTCTGCTCTGCAACCTTACTTCAAGAGAGTCTAATCACTAATTAAAATCATTTAGATGGAGAAGTATTTCATGTAATAAAAGTTTATGCAAATCAAAAATTACTGATATGTACCTATTCACTGAGGGAGGAGGGTAATTATTTGGAAGATAACAGTTAGTACAGCTAGGTGGCACCATAGTGGATAGAATGCCAGGCTTGGAGTTAGGAAGACTTAGCTTCATGAGTTCAAATCTGGTCTTAGACTTACTGTCTTACTGGTCTTACTGTGTGACCCCGGGCAAGTCACTTAACCCTGTGTGCCTCACTTTTTTTCATCTTTAAAATAAGCTGGGGAAGGAAATAGTAAACAACTTCAGTGTCTTTGCCAAGAAAACCCCAAATGGAGTCATGAGGAGTCTGACAAGACTGAAAAACAGTTGAACAGTAGTCCAGGTACTGTGCTAGACACAAGTGCAATTCAGAAGCTTCCATTCTAAAGAGATGTTAAGGGCTAAAATTCTAGCTAAATTGTCTAAAATATCTAATGAGTGATCGCCAATAAATTATAAGCTTTAGCAAGAGTTAGACTTTTAAGCATTTATTAAGGAGAATAAGAGTTTGGTAAAGAGAGAAGAAAAGGCCTAGATTCCTATCTATTAAAGGGAGAGCGCATTTGTAGCTCCACTCTCCACCAGCGTCCTCAGGAAAGAGCCTGAGACTGAGCGCCAGTCTCTTCCTTCCTCCTCCCACTAGCCCGCGTCACTTCCTGATGCCAAAGAAAAGACTCCTGGTCTTGCCCTCAAAGACCTTCGCTTCATGGGCAGAACTCTTCTACAGTAAGTCTCCAGCAGGTGGCGTCATTCCGATCGTTACAAGGGAAATGAGGCTGAGAGAGATTAAGTGACTTGTCGAGGGTCTCCCACACCTACTAAGTGTCTGAGACAGGATTTGGGTTCAGGTCTTCCTGACTCCAGCTTTCAGTGCTATAGAAATGACATCATCATCACTGTCATTGTCATCAGCATTAATTACTACAGAGATCCCCTAGTCTAGCCTTTTTCTGAAGCCATAAATGCTGTGTAAACAGCTCCAACAAGAGATCACCCTGTCTCTGCTTAAATCCCTCCAGTGATGAAGAATCTTTGTCTCAGGAGGCAGTCCATTGCATCCTTGGACAGCTCGACTTTCGAGGAAGTTCTTCCTTATGTTAAAATAATACCAGTGGCCCTATAGCTTTTATTTATTGGCATATTTCTTCGCTCTGGAGGCCCATGAAATGGACTCAAGTCCCCTCTCACACTGTCCTTTTCAAAATGCCTGATTCCATCTGTATGGGCACTTAGTTGAACAATTCAGGCCACAGTCTCTTCACACCTTAGTTAATTTACAGAGAGTAAATACAAGTATGTAGCAAATGCTTCAATATCTGCTGGTTTGTGAGTGAGAGCAACAAACAACTGAAATGGGCTGGCCTCTGAATGGATCTTATTCAAGGATTAAGATCCCAGAGTGGAACCAAAAGGTCCTCAGTGAGTGGCCTCCACACAAACCCAGGCAGCGATAGGTCATTCAACAAAAGTAATGTCAGATAAATGGCCGAGTCCTTTGGATCCATGGCAATTCAAGATTAGGTCACTGCCACTAGAAATGACAAAAGTGTCACCCTTGAGGAGTGTGAACTCATGGATAAATGTAAGTTCTAAGAGTAACATTTAGCATTCACTGAATGACTACCTAGCAAGACCCAATCTAGCAAGACATTAGAAGCTTGCCGTCTTTTATACTCTTTCCTAGTTTAGGAATTTTCAATTACCTCCCACTCTTTGTGACCCCATATGCAGTTTTCTTGGCAATGATATTGGAGTGATATTCCATTTCCTTCTCCAGGAACTGAGGCAAACAGGGTTAAGTGACATGTCCAGAGTCACACAGCTAGTAAGTGTCTGAGGCCTGATTTGAACTCAGGAAGATGCATCTTCCTGACTCCAGGCCCAGCACTCTTATCTACTGCACCACTTAACTGCCCCTTTAATAGACTAACAGATGACAAATGTTCATACTACAAATAAAAATCTCAAAATATCCTAGAGAACACAGGCAATCAGCTGAACTGGAACTGAACCATTATCACAGACTGAACTGGTGCCTGCACTCGCCCAGACAAAAATATTCACAAAAGTTTAAGAGCAAGGCTTTTAATAGATGTTGCCATCCCCAATATTCTTAAACTCTTGAGTTACGTTGAACAAAAAGATTTGTAGATGAGAGTTCTAGCAGAAGAGATCAAGATAACATGGGTATGGCCGCCTCCTTTTTCTCTTCTGCCACTTTCGAGTCTGCACTCGGTTCCCTCAGCTGCCGACATGCCGAACGACACTGGCGAGTTCATGGACCTGTACATGCTGCGGAAATGTTCCCCGAGCAACAGGATCATCGGGGCCCAGGACCATGCATCCATCCAGATGAACATGGCTGAGGTTGACAAGGTCACAGGCAGATTCAATGGCCAGTTTAAAACTTATGCAATTTGTGGAGCAATTCGTAGAATGGGAGAATCTGATGACCCTATTCTCCGGCTGGCAAAAAATGATGGTATTGTTTCAAAGAATTTCTAATTGAAGAAACCTCATGGGAATGTCTTAATAAATCAGAAAACGGCAAAAAAAAAAAAAAAAGATGGGAATAGGATGATAATAGCTAAGATTTACATAGTGATTTTAGGTTTGCAAATCACATCACCTATCTCATTGATCTTCAGCAGCAGCTAAGTGGCCCAGTGGATAGAGTGCTGGGCTTGGAATCAGGAAGACATCTTCCTGAGTTCAAATCTAACCAGACACTTACTAGCTGTGTGAACCTGGGCAAATCACTCCAGTATCTCTGTCCAGAAAACCCCAAAAAGGGGTCATGAAGAGTCACACACGACTGAACATGGCAAACATTTGATCTTCACAACAACCCTGAGAGGTCTATGTTTTCAATTATCAACATTTTACAGAGGAGGAAACTGATGTAAAAAGGGTTAAGTGACTTGCCCAGTGTCACACAGCTAGCCATGGCCTCACAGTTCCTCCTGGTTTTAATTCTAGAATTGTATGAATTGTTCCAGCCAGTCCTGTCAAACATCCCTCCTATTCTGTCTGATGCTTGAGTTGTACCAGGGATGGCTTTCAGCAAGCCCTACAGAAGATGACCTTACATCCTAATACTTTCATTCAATTACAATAAGCAGCTTTCTTATCCACTCTTGAAATCTATCATAGAATGTTGAGTCTTAAAGAATAATGATAACAGGATGGGGCAGCTAGGTGGAGCAGTAGATAGAGCACCAGCCCTGGAGTCAGGAGGACCTGAGTTCAAATTCGACCTCAGACACTTGACACTTACTAGCTGTGTGACCCTGGGCAAGTCACTTAACCCCAATTGCCTGACCTAAAAAAAAAAATAGCCCTTCTATGTTGAACAACATCCATGGAGAAGAGTAAGAAAGTACCATATTGGGAATTCAGTTCCATTTTATGTGATTCAGTTCAATGTACTAATAAGCACATTGGATGCACAAGATTTGTGTTCCAGGCTCGCCACTACTTCACTGACTGCTTGACTTTGGAAAAGTCAGTTTCTTTGTAAGGCCAGAGCTTTTGACAGGTTGCTCTCTGAGATCCCTTTCAGCCCATAAAATTCAGAGATTTTTCCAACTTCGCCCACAAGTTTTTATGGTGAAACTCATGAAAATGACCCATAGCATTGGCCTTGTTCCCTTTCTCAGCATTCCCTCTTCTATGAACTGGGTAAGGGGTCAGAAACATCAGCCTAAGAAGAGCTACTCTAAGCCCTTCCTTGTACAGATTTACATAACTGGTTCCCACAATGGAATCTTAAAGGAAAATAAAACAGGAACAAAAAAGATTCCCAGGCAACAAAAGAGAAGTAATGACTTTGTCCATGCTATCAAGGAAACTGACTTTGTAGGGACTATCAAGACAGATTGTACGGCAAATTGGTGAAGGCCACATAGTGTGTCAAAATGTATGTACAGTAATTGAAAAGTATTGCTTGCAAACTTTCAGTATTCAGGCTATCCCTGAGCAGACAATCACATCAAGGGATAAACTGCATCATAAAGGATGGATTCCAGCCGGAATCAGGACAAATGTCACACACGTGCCCTGAGCAATATAGGAAGGGCATAAACTACACTAATGGTCTCCAGCAGAGTCGATGTTCCTGTTTTCTACAAGGCACAGAGACAAGAAAGGATTCTTTAAAGAGTTAGAGAGAGAGAGAGAGGGAGGGAGAGGAAGGGAGGGGGTGAGGGGCTCTCTTCTGACATTTCTTATTTTTGATTTGTCTTGGTTTTTCCTGCTGCTCCAATTGCCCCCAGCTACCTCACCACCTTTCCCAGATCTTGGAGCCCCCTTGATTGCATGCAGAATTTCCTCCAATCTCCTTTGACGTTCCTCAATCCTTTCTTAATTTTTATTATTTTTGGCTTTTTTGCCCTCATGCTGTTCGTCTGTCCCAGGCTCTCTGGGATCTTTTGGCACACAAGTGCCTGAAGTCGGCTTTGACAACCTTCCAAGGAATCTCAAGCTTCCCTTTCAGAAGGCTGAGTGAAGGGTTCATAAATGGCCTTTATGTATTTATTGACTTGGGTCCATTGGCTTGGGCCAGAACTCTGGGTTTGATTTGAGTCTGTAGTAGGAATTCTTTTATAGATCATCTGGGATTTCTGCCCATCAAGCATCGAAGAAAGTCCTGAGGCTCCTGAGTAGATCTTAGCTTAATGATAACTGTGATCATCCCCAGCCCTCAGTTATTTCCCTCTTCTCTGAACTCCCATAGCATGTAGAGTTTGCAAAACTTGATTTAGCTCCTTGTACTAGTCAGTTTACAAATGAACTTATTATCTATGTGCCCATCACTATGCTAATCACTCTGGGGGATATTCAATGCAATTTAACAAGAATTTTTTTTTAAGCAGGATCTATGTATTAGGCACTTTGATAGACATTAAGGGTACAAAAACATAAAACAGTTCTTGTCCTCAAGGAGTTTACATTCTACATAAGGGCAATATAAAAAGAACATCAAATAATAGGCTCTCAGGGTTAGAAGGCACCTGAGGCCCTTTAATCCCCCTAGTATTTGAACAAGAATCTTCTCTCCAATGTCCCAAATGAGTGGTCTTTGCCTGAAGACATCTCCTGAGAGTGCAACTCTTGTTTCCCAGAGCAGTTGGTGCTGTTTGGGATCGCCCTAATGGTTAGAAAGCTGTGTGTTCATTTTCTCTATAAATAAAACCCAGGTTTTCCTCTTTGCTATTTTAATTCAACAAGCAGAATAAATCTAATACCTAC